>NC_086449.1:619188138-619537721 GCF_028390025.1 Pseudophryne corroboree | reverse complement strand
CTGATTGCTATATTTATATGCCATGTTTTCTGTTCTCCTAATTCCCGGAATATGTTGTTGTACGGTATTGCAATGTCTCTTTGTTCTTTTTCAGGTGTTGTGGTGGCTCTATTACCTTTTTCTGTTAATTAAATGTTGGTCACTGGTTTGGTTTTTGTAGGGAATACTCCCCCTTCTTCCATATTTTTAAATAGGGTGGATTCGGCTGGGAACTCCATCTTCCAGAAATTAGTAATCTACTCAGATATGTGAGTTGTGAAGTTCCTTTTCTTAGAAGTGTTGTTGGAGTATATTCCATGCTCCTTCCCTACTGTTTTCTCTTTTCCCCCTCCCCCTCTTTCCCCGCCCTGTGTTTACCTGCTTTGTTTGCTACGGAGTTTAAGTCCCCTGTTTATTTTGTACGTTTTTTTTATATATGGTATCGATTAGGGTGGGCTCTTGGAATGTGGGGGTTATTCACTCCCCAATTAAACTAAAAAAGCTTCTCTATTTAAATAAGATGCATTTAGATTTAGTACTACTGCAGGAGACCCATTTGTTGCTTCCAGAAACATTGAAATTGTCCACCCTTGGTTGGACGGTCCTTGCGGCTGCCCCTTATAAAAGCTAGGGGGGTTGTTCTTCTGGCAAGGAAGTGACTTCCTATAAAAATACTGCACACCGATATTGACCCTGATGGTAGATATATCCTAGTAGACCTTAACCTTTTTACCTCTCGGTATACTTTTTGTAATATTTATGCCCCTAATTCCCACTCCACTCCATTTTTTAGCATGATATTGCGTAAACTGGCCCCCTTTATATCTAATCGTTTACTCTTGGGGGGTGACTTTAATATTGTTTCCTCCCCGTTTATGTACTGTAATTCTTCTGCCCTCAGAAGGCCACTCCCCAGGTTCGGCATCCCTTTTATCACTCAACAATTACTGTTAACTGATGCATGGAGAGCCTTGCACCCCGTTGAAATGGACTTCACATGACTATCTGCCGCTCATGGTTCACTCTCACGAATAGACTATATTCTCCTATCAGACTCCGTATTTTCTAATATAATTGATGCATGCATTGAGCCGATGTTTCTCTCAGACCACTCTCTCTTATCTGGATCTCCTTTTCTTCCTCTTTAGACGTGGGTTCTTATAAACTCTGGCTCTTTCCTTCATATTTTGCTTCCTCTTTAGGTTTCCGCAATAAACTTGATTTGTTTTGGGAGGAATTCAGACTTGACAACCTTTCCTTACTGGAATCTGATCCTGTCCTCTTTTGGCAGACCTCTAAGGCTGTGATGAGGGGCCGTATAATTCAATATGTCTCCCAGGCTAAAAAAGAACACGCTTCCTCATATAAACTGCTGCAATCTCAACTACCGGCGGCATACCAAACTTATAAGACCGCCCAACTCCCAATAATAAATCTAGTTTTGTTTTAGCAAAACACAAATTTGATGGCCTTCTTGCCTCCCTAGGTGATAGGCATACATTTTACAAAGATCACAAGTTCTATAGATTCGGCAACAAAACCGGCCGCTTACCCCCCAATTTAGTGAAGTGTTCTGCTCCCCCATCCCTTATACGCTCTGTCCAGCGACCTGATGCCTCCACTGGAAAGGATATTGCTTCTTTGTTCCAGGATTTTTATAGTGATATATATTCCCAACCACCCAGGGATGTCCCCGGTGAGTTTTCCATTTGGGAGTCTATTGAAGCCCCCTCCATTCCGGCTGACTCACGAGCAACCCTTTGGAAATAGAGGCCGCTAAAAAACATCTTAAACCTGTGAAGTCCCCTGGTCCGGATGGATTCTCAGGGGAATATTATAAAATACTTCTGCCAAAACTCATAGATCCTTTGGTTTCGGTTTTTAATGCTCTCCTTGTCGCTCCTTCCATGCCCAAATATTTTACTGATGCTGTTATTCGCTTACTGCCTAAGCCGGGCAGGAACCCCCCACCTACCTGGCTCTTATAGGCCCATATCTCTACTCAACATAGACTATAAACTGTTCACAAAGCTTCTGGCGGACAGGGTAAAATATCTGCTTCCAGGAGTTGTTCATTTGGACCAGACAGGCTTCATTGTCGGCAGGCATTCCTCAGCTAACATCCGTAAGGTTCTCGCAGCCTCCCACTGGCTGAGCTCACTTTAGTTTCTAACACTTCCTACTTGCTAATGCTTGACGCTGAGAAAGCGTTTGATCTAGTTTCTTGGGATCACTTATTTACCACCCTTGATAAATTTGGCTTCCCTGATCAATTGATCTCTCTCTTGTATATTATACAATGACTCACATTCTATAATTACTTGTACTGGCTACCTGTCGGCCCCTATACCCTTGGGTAGAGGCACCAAACAGGGATGTCCTCTTTCCCCACTTTTATTCGCGCTGGCCATTGAACCTCTAGCGATTGCTCTTCGCAACTTGCCTGAATTTCACTGTATTCATATTGCCTACCACTCCCTCAAGGACGCTCTGTTTGCGGATGATATGTTGCTGTTCCTTTCTGACCCCCTCACCTCCATTCCAGCCATTCTTCACTTAATTAATTTGTTTGGCCTCTTTTTGGGGTTTAAAATTAATTATGACAAGTCTGAGCTCCTCCCACTGACCTCCGCTGCATCTACTCTTGTGTCTTCCTCTCCCTCTTCTTCTGTCCTGTCTATTTTTAAACACAACACGTCTAAACTGAAATACAGGTTGAGTATCCCTTATCCAAAATGCTTGGGACCAGAGGTATTTTGAATATCGGATTTTTCCGTATTTTGGAATAATTGCATACCATAATGAGATATCATGGTGATGGGACCAAAGTCTAAGCACAGAATGCATTTATGTTACATATACACCTTACACACACAGCCTGAAGGCAATTTTAGCCAATATTTTGTATAACTTTTTGCATTAAACAAAGTGTGTCTGCATTCACACAATTCATTTATGGTTCATATACACCTTATACACACAGCCTGAAGGTCATTTAATACAATATTTTTAATAACTTTGTGTATTAAACAAAGTTTGTGTGCATTGAGCCATCAAAAAACAAAGGTTTCACTATCTCACTCTCAGTCAAAAAAGTCTGTATTCCGGAATATTCCGTATTTCAGAATATTTGTATATGGGATACTCAACCTGTATTTGGTTATCTATATCCCACCCTCTCTGTCCGATGTCTATACTCTTAATTTCACTCCCATACTACAAAAAATTACTACACAATTGGATGCCTGGTCGTCCCTGCCCTTGTCCCTCATGGGAAGAGTTGCTGTGCTGAAAAGCATTATTTTCCCTAATCTTTCCTACCTTCTCCAGATGCTACCGTATGCTCTGACGGGGCCAGATCTCCACTACTGTGAAAAACATTTTACTAAATTCCTATGGTCCGGCAAGAGACCTCGCATAGCTTTAGCCAAACTTAAGCTACGCAAAAGTGAGGGTGGTCTGGCCGTGCCAGATATATCCGCTTTTACCAAAGTTGTGGCATTCAGATATGTATTTGACTGGTTGCTCTCCCGCTCTACCTACTCTAATTATTCTTTAGAACAAACACTTTGCGCACCATATGATCTCAGTGCTTTACTTCATACCCCTAAAACTCTCCACCCCTCCTCAGCTCGTACTAACCCTCTTTTTTGGGATGTTAACTTGGCATGGTGGTCTGTGAATAAATCAATTAGAAGAAACCCGGCTCATTCCAAATTTATATCTTTTTGTGGCAATCCATGTTTTCCAGCGGCTCTAGACAATGTGCGGTTCTTTCACTGGCAGCAAAAGGCATTGCATTAATCAAGGATGTATTCGACCCTGGGGGCATTATACTGTCCTTCTCTGAATTGATTGACAAATACCAGGTACCAAGTGCAGACTTCTTTATGTATCTACAATTGAGACATTATGTCCATTCCTTACCTCCCCCATATGACCCGACTCTGGACATTGACCCTCTCACACATATTGTTGCCTTGGTCACGCTTTCATCCTACAGAACTTGTGATCTTTACTGGGATATTTTGTCAGGGTTTGAAACAAAACTGTGGTCCCCGACTGTCAAGAGTTGGGAAGCAGACTACCTCTCTCCTATAACGTATAAAGAGTTGACAGATAATTTTGCTAATATTCTCAAAGCGCTCCATTCGACACAGCTACAAGAGACTCGTGTTAAATTTACACATAGAGCTTATATTGCGCCTGGTCAGAGAAAACATATGGTCCCTTCTGAATCTGGGAAATGCCAAAAGTGCAGGACTCCCAATGCTTTATTTTTACACTGTTTTTGGAGCTGCCCCAAAATAAAGAAATTCTGGGTCAAGGTTTTATGGTTCAACAGTTCTTCGTTTCATCTCAGGTTGAAGCTAGACTGCAAAGCAAAACTTGGTCTGCACTTTTCAAATTGGGGCATTCCGTCACAAAAGAGACACCTTATTCCATTGTTATATGATATTTTGATGTTGGGGAAAAAGTTAATTCTTACTAATTGGATTATAAAATCACCTCCTAGGCTTGATACTTTGCGTTCTCACCTTATTCGTACTTTATACTTGGATCGCCAGTCCACTCTGCCAAATGTTGACTGTAATGTTATATGTTTTTAAAGAAAATGGGGCCCCTTTATAGAATCCTTGGACTCCTCCCACCAACAGCATGTATTATTTTTATTTGACTCGACAAAATGGTCCTTACTTTGTCGAATTGCCAGTGAGCCTTAGGGGTGATTGTCTGAGCATTTAACATTTGTCTCCACTCCTGTTCTATGGGTCCTGCCACATTTTTGGTCTCATCCTGTCATATGCCCACTACAAATGTTTTTCATGTATTTACCGACTATGACTCCGTATCCTATGTCCCTCCTTCTCCCTTTCTATCTAGTTTTGTTTCTCTCGTTCCTTTTTTTATGTTCTTTCTCTCTATTTTTGTTACTTGTTTAAGTAATATTTTTGTATGTCCATTATATTGATTGATTCCATGTCTAAATCTCGATTATACCTCCTCTGTTTCTGGAACAGGATTCATCATCAGATCCTGTTTTTTTGAGCCCTTTATATGCTGCTACTTCTATTATTGGGTACCATTGTATTACTATAGTTTTCTGACGTGTTACTTGGATGTATTCCATACCCTTTCTCTGTGACTACACATTATGTTTGTAGTTGTACCTTTCTTTGTTTTATTATGAAAATTCAATAAATATATTTTTTTTAAAAAGGGTTAACTTGCCATTTCACAGGGTCTGTCACTACTGATATGTGCAAGTCAGACTTTGGAAAACAAATTCTTAAACGGCTAAAAAAATATCTAAAATATTTTGAAATATGTAAAACACATAACAGCATATAAACGGTGCTACTTTTCCTGATTTATAGGCAATGCCAGATACAGGGCTTTTCATCCATTCATGCACTACAGTCCCAAATGCAAACTGCACCACCCTACCCAAATAATAAATACATAGAATAAAAACATTACATATCAATTCTGGAGTTTACAGAGCTAATATGAAAATTAGGGAAAGGTAAAAACTACATTCCACATCTCCTACCACATATACTGTAAAATATTACTGATTTAGCTGTAATGTAATATTGACATGACCTTCAACAAGTCACATATCTTCCTCTCTATTAAACTGATTAAGGTGCTGACATTTGCAAATACACTTGAAATAAAGCAAGACCAGACTGATGCTTAATTATATGCCAGTTTCATTAAACATGCCTTTGAAAATAGTTGAAGCTTGCTGATGTTTGAACGTTTCTGACTGACTGTCCAGCAACTCCAGATTATCAAGACTGGATTCATTTATTATGTAATATAAATTATACAAATAAATATATAGGAAAAACAAGTGGATTCCTTTTGCTTCACAAACGATAGAGCAAATCCATCAAACTGTTAGTTTTCTCTAGTGATCATCGCTCTGTCTACTTTATAGAAACGATTCATCAAAGATTTATCACAGCATGCTAAACTGATATAAATGTTGTATCCACATGAACTATAAAATAATACTTACATACTGCGAGAACTACAGTATGTACTAAGCATAGTTAATAAATGTAATATAGCAAATCCTTAAATATACATAGGCAGCAGATTGTTACGGTCACAAAAAATACCTTATATGTGGTTTTACCCATATTGTACATGGTACCAGCTATGTGGCAATATTAATGCCCAACACACCATTACCTCATGCTTCACAGCTTTTTAGGACTTCTCTATGGGAGAAGTTTGGAGAGGAGGCGCTGCAGACAACGTCGGGTGTGGGTCAGCCATCATGTCAGTAGATGTCCCAGGTTTCTTGCCTATGTATAGTCACTGACAAGGGTCATCAACATGCATTGAAAGTCTAAAGACAAAATTCTAAAGGTTTAGGATTATTTGTGGTAGGAACATATTTCTTAGGAAAAAATTGTTTTCACCAATGGTGGGGCTACTCCATATACAGTTGTGCTCATAAGTTTACATACCCGAGCAGAATTTGTGATTTTCTAGCCATTTTTCAGAGAATATGAATGATAACTCACAAACTTTTCTTTCACTCATGGTTAGTGGTTAGGTGAAGCCATTTATTGTCAAACAACTGTGTTTATTCTTTATAAATCATAATGACAACAGAAACTACCCAAATGACCCTGATCAAAAGTTTACATACCCTGGAGATTTTGGCCTGATAACATGCACACAAGTTGACACAAACGGGTTTGAATGGCTACTAAAGGTAACCATCCTCACCTGTGATCTGTTTGCTTGTAATCAGTGTGTGTGTATAAAAGGACAGTGAGTTTCTGGACTCCTGAAGACCCTTGCATCTTTCATCCACTGACGTGTCTGGATTCTGAGTCATGGGGAAAGCAAAAGAATTGTCAAAGGATCTGCGGGAAAAGGTAATTGAACTGTATAAAACAGAAAAGGGATATAAAAAGATATCCAAGCAATCGAGAATGCCAATCAGCAGTGTTCAAACTGTAATTAAGAAGTGCAAAATGAGGGATTCTGTGGAAACCAAATCACGGTCAGGTAGACCAACAAAAATTTCAGCCACAACTGCCAGCAAAATTGTTCGGGATGCAAAGAAAAATCCACAAATAACGTCAGCTGAAATACAGGACTCTCTGAAAATAAGTGGTGTGGTTGTTTCAAGATGCACAATAAGGAGGCATTTGAAGAAAAGTGGGCTGAATGGTCGAGTCGCCAGAAGAAAGCCATTACTACGCAAATGCCACAAAGCATCCCGCTTACAATACTCCAAACAGCACAGAGACAAGCCTCAAAACTTCTGGAACAAAGTAATTTGGAGTGATGAGACCAAAATTGAACTTTTTGGCCACAACCATAAACGTTACATTTGGAGAGGAGTCAACAAGGCCTATGATGAAAGGTACACCATTCCTACTGTGAAACACAGAGGTGGATCGCTGATGTTTTGAGGATGTGTGAGCTACAAAGGCACTAGAAACTTGGTGAAAATTGATGGCAAGATGAATGCAGCATGTTATCAGAAAATACTGGAGGAAAATTTGCACTCATCAGCCCGGAAGCTGCGCATGGGACGTACTTGGACGTTTCAACATGATCCAAAACACAAGGCCAAGTCGACCTGTCATTGGCTACAGCAGAATAAAGTGAAGGTTCTGGCGTGGCCATCTCAGTCTCCTGACCTCAATATCATTGAGCCACTCTGGGGAGATCTCAAACGTGCAGTTCATGCAAGACAGGCCAAGAATTTACAGGAACTGGAGGCTTTTTGCCAAGAAGAATGGGCAGCTTTACCATCTGAGAAAATAAAGGGGTGTAGTATGGTATGGCGGCGGCCAGGCTCCCGGCGACCAGCATACTGGCGCCGGGAGCCCGACCGCCGGCATACCGACAGCGTGGCGAGCGCAAATGAGCCCCTTGCTCGCTACGCTTGCCACGCTGCGGGCAGGGTGGCGCGCTACGCGTGCCACGCTATTTATTCTTCCTCCAGGGGGGTCGTGGACCCCCACGAGGAGAATATCTGTCGGTATGCCGGGTGTCGGGATTCCGGTGCCGGTATACTGTGCGCCGGGATCCCGACATTCGGCAACCTGAAGACCACCCAAATAAAGAGCCTCATCCACAACTACCACAAAAGACTTCAAGCTGTCATTGATGTTAAAGGGGGCAATACATGGTATTAAGAACTGGGGTATGTAAACTTTTGATCAGGGTCATTTGGGTAGTTTCTGTTGTCATTATGATTTAAAAAGAGTAAACACAGTTGTTTGACAATAAATGGCTTCACCCAACCACTAACCATGAGTGAAAGAAAAGTTCGTAAGTTATCATTCATATTCTCTGACAAATGGCCAGAAAATCACAAATTCTGCTAGGGTATGTAAACTTATTAGCACAACTGTATATGGTGACAGCAATTACCGGGTAATAGAGATGACAGCTTTCACCAGATCTCTCTCTTGTGAAGGACTCCCCATGCTTCCCATTAATGATTAACAAGGACAGCAACAGTTTCAAGGATTACCACTGACTGTCCTCCTATTGCTATCACCATGTAAGGACAGACACAACATAGGCTCAGTATAGGAAAATAAATACTTTGCTGTTTAAATAAAGCATTTTTATTAAGAGACTTCCTGGACTCTACTGCTAAGGGGTATATTCAATCCAAGTCGGATTTCCCAACTTGTCGGATAAACAGGAGTTTAAGCTTGAATCCAGATTCGACCTATTCAATCAAACGCCCGTTTATCCGACAAGTCAAAAATTCCGACTTGTCAGAAAGCACGTGGATCGGAGGATTAGCCGCGGATCCACGTGTTTTGTCGGATTCGTGGCTAAATCCGACAGGTTTTAACCCCGTTTACGACAATGTCAATCCGACTTTAAAAAAGTTGGATTGGCATTGTCGGGAACGGCAAATTGAATACCGAAATGTTGAATCCTTTCCGTCAGAAAGGATCCGACATCAACTGAATATACCAGTAACTGATAAGGAAACCATTACTTCTGCCACAGGGAGCAGTGTATCTACTTTGGCCTATATCTTCATTACTTCAAACTCTTTTCTAGCTTTTCTATATGAATGATGAACTTCAAAATAGTTTTTGTTGCTGGTTTAGTTAGCTGCATTAGCACATTGCCCATTCCTAAGGTTTGTTGGAAAGACCAGAGATCATACAAAAACTAAGTATTCCCATCAAACCAACTGGCTGTTAGAGGCCATGAGAAGGCAGCAGTGCAGTACATACAATACTCCTAGGCTGGCCCCTGTTGCTCCTAGGCTGGCCCCTGCTGTCCCCCGCTGCCCCCCCCCCCCCCCCCACCCCCAGTGCATGTGATATAATGATGTCACAGAAAAGGAGTCCAGGAGCAGGAAGTCCAACTCCCCCCTGTATGGATGCTGTTCATTTGCCAGACGGAATAATGTGCACTGGTCAAATGGGTTCTGTATTACAGCAAAGTGGCACAGTGGTTAGCATTCCTTCGTCTGGGGCTTCAACCCTATGTGTGTGTGGAGTTTGTCCGTTTTCCCAATGATTGCTCAGGATTCCTCCAGGTACTCTGATTTCCTCAGACACACTACAAACATAATGATACTGAATTGGCTACTGTCTAAAATGGACCCTAGCGTGTTTAGAGAATTTAAACTGTGAGTTCTAATGGGGCAGGGACTGACATGAATGACAAATAATCTGTGTAAATCCTGGCGTTAGAGGTTTATACATAAACAATGATAACAATTCTGGTAAAATGGCTTCTGGTAACTGGAAAAATGTGACTACAGTATGTTACCTATCTCATCTCATAACTGGCCAGATGTACTAAGCCTTGAAAAGTGATAACTAAGTAGAAGTAGGTCTGCTTCTCTCCCCTCAGTCCCACAATGCAGGAAGCCTGTAGCCTGCAGGTCTCCCTGAAAATAAAAAAACAGAGAGAAACTCAGGAGAGCTCCCCTAGTGAGTGTCCAGTCAGTCCTGGGCACAAAGTCTAACTGGGGTCTGGAGGAGGGGCATAGAGGGAGGAGCCAGTTCACACCCAGTTTAAGTCTTTTCAGTGTGCCCAAGCTCCTGCGGATCCCGTCTATACCCCATGGTCCTTATGGAGTCCCCAGCATCCTCTAGGACGTAAGAGAAAAACTACTAACCAACCAACGCCTGTCATTTTTCAGACAGGGCCTGTGGATCCGGTATGATATATCGGCAGACGTGATGCCGGCTGTCAGTATACCAACAGCGGGATCCCGTCTGCTGGTATGCCAACTGCAAGGCAGCTAGTCCCCTCGCGGGCTCACTGCGGAGTCTGACACATGTTCTATTCCCACTCGGTTGATGGTCCCAACAACCAAGTGGAAATACCGGATGGGTGTCGGGCTGGCGTCCATCAGAAAATACCGTCTGTCGTGATTCCAGCGTCAATCTCCCGGATCCCGACAGCCAGTATTTTAACTGCATCCCGGGCCTGTGACATGTCAGTTAGGAGCTGATTGGTTGGTACTTTATCACTTTTTAAGGGTTCATACATCTGTCCCAAAATGAGGGGGTAGATTTTTTGAAACATATAAAAATAAAAAGTGGTGGTGTTGCCTATGGCAACCAATCAGATTCTAGCCATTATTTATCTGTCACATCCTAGGATCTGTTTGGTTGCTATGGGCAACACCACCACTTTCATGTTTAGAAATAAATCTATCTAAAGAATTTTGCACATGGGCTCACAAAATATGCGGAAGTTGAGTAGCTACAATTTTTTTGGCAACCCTCACAGAGAACACTGTTTTAATGCATATATATGTGAGTATATCTATGTATGAAAGCAAATGTATTGCTATGGTTTACTAGGTGTGTGCGTTTCTATCTGTGTGCGTTTCTATGTGTGCGTGTTATTATCTGTGTGCATATCTGTCTGTGCGCGTTTTTATTGTATGTGCGTTTCTGTCTGTGCGTTTTTTGTGTGTGTACGTTTCTGTCTATGTGCATTTTTATTGTGTGTGCATTTTTATTGTGTGTGCGTTTCTGTCTGTGTGTGTTTCTATGTGTGTGTGTGTGTGTGTGTTTCCAGTAGCGGATCTTGCCACGGGCAAGCTGGACTTTTGCCCGGGGCGCCGCCTTCCGGAGGGCGCCGCACCATGGCAAGATCCGCCACTGCTGTGCCCTCCGCTGCCCGCTGTGTCCCCCGGCTCTGCGGCTGTGGTCCCCTGTGAAGGGAACTAGACACGTAGCGTCTAGTTTCCCTTCGCGGAGAGGACCTTTGCTGAGCGGTGCGCGATGACGTCATCGCGCACCGCACAACAAAGGTCCTCTCCGCGAAGGGAACTAGACGCTACGCGTCTAGTTTCCCTTCGTGGGGAGGACCTTTTGCTGTGCGGTGCGCGATGACGTCATCGTGCACCGCTCAGCATTTAAGCGGCGCTTCTACTGTACAGGGGGCGTAACTGGCCACCCCCCCTGTATTAAGCCACACCCCCATTCCCTGCCCGGGGCGCCGAGGGCCCTCGAACCGGCCCTGTGTGTTTCTATGTGTGTGTATTTATTTCTGCATTTGTTTCATAAAATGTTTTTTTCCCCCTAATTGTCAGAGCAATAAACACTACCATTTGATTGGAATTGTAACTAGCATGGAGTGCATTGACGGAAGCAGAGGAGTGAGCCCATTTCTTAATACAGGAAAGGCTTCCTTGTTATATATTTATAGAGACCACCATTACTGGAACGCACACCTGATTATTTCCTCCAGAAATAATTCAATCCCAGGGCAGACAATCAACGTGCGTCAAACTGGCCCTGTCTTTGGCCTCCTAATCAGCCCATTGTTTTGATTCACTGAGGTTTGTCTTGTAAGCAGATTGTTCCCAAGCTCGTCTAAAGCTTTCTACGTCATAACTAATTCATGGCTGCATTTGTACAGTGGCTGCTTAAATCATTACACAATAACTGCATCCAGCATGGGAAATAATGGAGTATTATCATCACTTCATCAAAACGGCAGCGTGATTTTATTAGACCAATGTCTTTGTTTTAAATGGCCAAGCATCATTAAAAATTAGTATACAATGGTTTGTGTACAAATAGATTGTGACAGAACCCCCCCTTCCTCCCTTCTTCTCATCTATCCCTAACTCCAGAGTGATTAATTACAGTAATCCGGCACATATTTCCTGCTTTAACTGGCCTGTAAGTCATCCTCTTTGCAAAATCCGCCTTAAGCTGCCATTGCCAATACCAGCTCACAAATATGCCTGGATATTCAAGCTAAAATCCTCTAGGACTGGTACAGAAACAGCAGCAGTATGTTACAAGCCCAATTAAAAAGAAAATTATTGGAAGCCAATTACATGGAAAAAAAAAAGATTATTTTCTTTAAATAGGCAAAATAGCACATATGGGAATACTTTAATAAGTGTTCAGGCTTGCATTTATTTACATGATCTTAAAGTACTTTTTATGTTCTATTTATTAACTAGTTACCAGGCCATCATAATGACGGAACAACATACCAGTAATGTCAGCACCGGCAGCTGTGCGCGCCCAAATGAGGCACCACTTGAATTGCTCCGTCTGGCTCCATCTAGTGGATACCAGCACACAAAACACTTGAATTCCCCCTGTAGAGGTGAGGATCAGTGTTAGCTAGAGATGTGCGGGTTCGAATTTACCCGGGTCTCAAAACGGCATCTTATTGGCTCTCGGATGTCACGTATTTTAGATAGGCAATAAGAAAAATCCAGATAAATCTGAACTCGGACATTAATTTTGGCATAAAGAACCGGGCAAATGAGAACCCGTAGATCTCTAGTGATGCAGTAAATAAGCACAATGTTTCTTAACGTGCTCATGTGTGCTGAGTGATCTAGCACAGAACGCTCAGCACACATCTCTCCCCCCCGCAGCACACAGCGCGATGTGTGCTGAGTGACGTGGGGGGGGGGAAGCCCACTTGACCCAGCGGTGAAGTGAGCGATCTAACTAATATGTGCAGGCCAATCTAACACCGTCGATAGCAACATGTGGGGCCGCGCATTGCTATCGCTAGTGGGCATACACACGGAGAGATGTGGGCTTCATTAGTAATCTAGTCAGAATTCAAGCACACATCGTTATGTGTGTACCCCCCTTTACTGTTTGGAGAAGAATCTGCAATTGCAAAATATATCTACATGAACAATAATAGCAACTTTAGTGTCACAGAATGACAGTATTCACAGGCAAATTCCCAAATATTTCGTCAACAAAACCGTAGGAATAGAACAAGATATTGAGATATTGTGTTATTCTTTAGGTATCTTGCTTAGCTCAAGACACAAGGTTGTGCCCATGAATATGCATACATATGATATCCCGGCAGATAGGATGCCGGCATGTAGTTATGTGACCGACTGTCAGGAGACCGACGATCACAATAACTTCCCCTGCATCCCAAACACTCAAAGTACCGACAGGCAGCATGCCGGGGGCTTCGTTGCACTGGCTCCCCCACCACGGCATTCTGAGGCTGGGATCCCGGCGTCGGGATACTGAGCGGCAGGATCCTGACTACGGGCAACACAGTGGCATCCTGTCTGCTGGAATCCCGGGAGCGAGTCCCATCGCGGGCTCGCTGCACTCGCCATACATCGGGCCCAGTAGCTCCCTTCGCTCGCCATAGGTTCTGTTCCCACTCGGTTATTGCTATTATATGCCATTCTCTATAGTATGTATGTATGTATGTCCATTCTCCTGGAAACCTCCGCGCTAAACATGTAGGAGTCAATCCCGGCAGAGGTTTAAGGGTATGCACCCTACAATGGACTGAAAGCCATGGACAGAGCTCTCCTGGATGAGACGTGGAAGTCCAATCAGCAGGGATTGGAGAAAGGAATTGCTGGGGATTATGGTTCCAGTTGTCCTGAAGTATCTTTACTGAAATTAGTTGTTAAGTCAAAGGTAAGTGGGACTTCAGTGGAGTGTAGTTCTGGTTTTATGTTTTTCCTGATCCTACTGTATCAGTCCTGTGGGAGGCATGAGAAAATGATCACACCAAGAAGGCACGGACATTACTGTCTGTGGTCTTTGCGTCACTGTGTGCCCACTTTAGTGGGGTGCAGGGGCGTTTTAAGAGAGGAGGAGGCCCGTGTGCAGCCTTCTGCTTCAGGGGCCCCCTCCTCTCTGACTGATGCACAAGATTTAATACTTACCTCTCCGGAGTCCCCCGGCGGTGCCATCCTTCACCGCGGCAGCGGCAATAGAGTCTGAAAACAGACTCTATTGCTCATGCGCTAACCTCCGGGAACACAGCACGGTGGCCATTTTCCCGAAGATTTTGCTAATGCTTATGCGCGAAACTCCGGAAAAATGGCCGCCGTGCCATCTTTCCAGAGTTTTCAGCAGGCGCAATAGAGTTTGTTTCCCCTAGTGCTCTATTGCGCTGCCGAAAAGGGATGGCTTCAAAGGGGGACTTCAGAGAGGTAAGCATTAAGCGAATGGGTGCAGTGTGTGCGGGGTGTGCCCCCCTGGACCTGGGGGCCCGTGTGCCTTGCACACACTGCACCCATTATAGAAATGCCAATGGTGGGGTGACATCTAGGGTGGATCACTTCTGCAGTGGCATTAGGTCATGAACAATACGGACTTCACAACAGAAGAAGTGCCTGCACAGTGCTAGGTCACTGATAATTTCCTCTTTTTGGTTTTGTTGTATATACTCAATGGACCTCATTCAGGTTTCATTGTTATAGTGCACAGATGTTCGGTACTTGCGCAGAACCCATTCTGCGCATGTGAGAAGGTTCCTGCGACACAGGATGCAGTTCAGCACCAGACTGTCATTTGATTATCAGTCTGTTGCTGTTCGGGAAGGGGTGGCAACAGACTCCGTTTGTGAAAACAGAGGTGTGTTGCCGCCATTTAAGGGGAGGGAAGAGGCCAGGATCTCGTTGGACAGAGATTTCCTGGCATCTGTGACAGGTGGCTTGCACGTCCTCATTGGTGCTGCAAGCCGCCCGATGGTGAGTGAGTGATCTTATGCTGCACCCTTGGACACAGGTCAGATCACTACTGCAGCAGGAGGCAACTACTTGTAATATAGGCTCCTACTGCATCACCATGCAGCGCTATCACTGCTGCTTCCCTCAGTGTGAAGTATTGCTGTTATACATGAAGTACTGGTTTTAGTATTACAGCCTTTGTGGTGTTTATACCGTAACATGTTATTGCTTAATGAAACAGAATTTTAGTTACTACTTTGCTATCCACTCAAATGTGTCAGAACCCAATGCACTTGCCATGCTGCTGCAGCTTCTGATGGGGCTGAGAGGTGGTCCTACTGTATGTATTGTTACATCTATCGCCGATGGATAGAGAGGGCAATAGCTACTTACCACATTAACTTGACAACTGGTCACTAAGCACAAGAGTTGTCCTTCTATTGCTCCAAGGACTGCCGTGCCGTTTACCTCAGACACAGTTCTGCACAGGCAGTTTTGTTTGCTGCATTCAGAATATGAAGCGAAACAAAGCATACGGCTTGTAACAAGCTTTACTTTTATGGAACAGCATGATAAGCAGTGACATCTGGAGCTGTTTTGTTCATCTATTTTAATTGCACAGCACTGTTTTTAACTTATAATTGCAAAAAAATTTTTACTTTGACTATATCTGCTAGAAATTGGACAACTCTTGACAGCCATTCAGAAGAATGAAGATGCCTAGATATCTTGGTGGGGACCTAGCAGATCGGCACTATTCTGTTCTAATCTACTGAAACCTTTGTATGTGATGTTTAAGTAACCATTTTTACATCAATGCTTTGTTTATGAAAAATTAAACTATGGAATTACAAATTTTTTGCTTTATCCCTATAGGTCCTACACAAAGAATTTTTTTTATCAGGTCATTCTGTGGCAATTCATTCATGCCAGTCCCAGATATAAACTTGTACCTCCTTAGGACCTCTGCTTTGCCATCCCCTACAGTACTTCAGCACTGTATGGCCCCAAATTTATCATGTCAATCTGGAAGCACCTAAACAGAAATCAGTAACACTGTGAAAAGCAATGAGCAATAATACATATTAAAAAGGAATAACAAAAGCTGGTACCTACTAGAAGGAGCTTAATCTCAACAGAATACAATGTGATATAGCTCATAAGACTCTGTCAGTATACTCTTTTAGATGATGAACTATAGCCAGGCTTCTCCTGTCATTTTTCAAACGCAACCTGTAACATGGCAGTTAGGAGCTAACTGGCTGGTACTTTATCTCTCTTCACTTTATCTCTCTACAAGGCTTAGTACATCTCCACCAAAGGTACATTTACCCGTCTCCTGTTTTACTTCACATATTTTTATAGGATTCGGTCTGAAGATTGACACTGTCCAGGTCGACAATGTTTAGGTCGACCACTATAGGTCGACAGTCACTAGGTCAACAGGGTTTCTAGGTGGACATGTGCTAGGTTGAAAGGTCAAAAGGTCGACATGAGTTTAAAAAAAAAATTGTGAACTTTTTCATACTTAACGATCCACATGGACTACGATTGGAACGGAAGCCCGAAGCATGGCGAGGGAAGCGAGCCATGCGAGGGGACACGGTGTACTAATTCGTCTTCCCGGTCACTGTACGCAGAAAACAACACCAAAAACAACAACAAAAAACTCATGTCGACCTTTTGACCTGTCGACCTAGCACGTCGACCTAGAACCCCCGTTGACCTTCAAACCCTATCGACCTAGTGACTGTCGACCTATAGTGGTCTAGACACTGTCGATTTGATGATCCACATCCATTTTTATCTACTCCCCTCTAACCTTAAATGTTCTCTCCCAGTGTGTAGCTCAATGGTGGGGGTTTTCCTTTGACTCCCGCCATTAACAGAATACATAGCAACATTATAGAAGGAAAGAGCCTAGAGCGTCTGAGGTTTGAATCATGTGCACTCCCACCTATATACAGAAACACAGATGTTTTCCATAGTGCGGGGTAATACTGTTTGTTGACCACCAGACACTGTGGGATTAGGGGCAACATCACTGAAATCATCTGAAAGAAGGAACGATCCTGTTTCACAAGTGGATGCGTCCCATGTGTTCAGCTGCAATTATGGATGTAAGAGGGCACATAGGGCCTAATTCAGACCTGATCATAGCAGCAAATTTGTTAGCAGATGAGCAAAACCATGTGCACTGCAGGGAAGGGGGGTGGGGGGGGGGGGCAGATATATGTGTAGAGAGAGTTAGATTTGGGTGGGCTATTTTGTTTTTGTGCAGAGTAAATTTTATTTAAATTTTATTGCTTTATTTTTACACTGCAATTTAGATTTCAGTTTCAACACACCCCACCCAAATCTAACTCTCTCTGCACATGTTATATCTGCGGACCCCCCCCCCCCCCCCCCCCATGGTTTTGCCATCTGCTAACAAATTTGCTGCTACGATCGGGTCTGAATTAGGCCCCTAGCGCCATCGTATAGATGGAAAACATGATTTCTACAGCACAGTGTAATATTGTCTGGTGATCACCTGACAATAGTAATTACTAGGGGTCACATCTCTTTCAGATGTGTCTGGTCCTGAATTTATGGATACCAGGTTGGGTTAGATCTTCCCCCATCCCTGTACTGAGGACTCTACTATTTGTCTGTACTTTAGAGGTTAAGATCTCTTATCATACTATTATTTTATGGGGGTACCTTATTTGAAAGAGGGGGCTCCTTTGTTTCAAACAAGGGATCCCCCATTTATGTAGATGCCAGGTTAGGAGAAAGATCAGGACTTCTGCTTCCTTCCATACAAAAGTAACGTTGTTGCACATTCGTTACATCCCAATACCTATTGCTACCTGTCATATGGGCCCTCATTCCGAGTTGTTCGCTCGGTATTTTTCATCGCATCGCAATGAAAATCCGCTTAGTACGCATGCGCAATGTTCGCACTGCGACTGCGCCAAGTAACTTTGCTATGTAGAAAGTAATTTTACTCACGGCTTTTTCATCGCTCCGGCGATCGTAATGTGTCACAACTGAGGGCCTGAGCTGACGGGAGGCAGCCTCAGTTGTAGGGGCTGAGATGTACCGGAACCTGGGAGGTTGTATCAGACCCCTGGACATGTAAGTAACATGAATAATAACTGCCCGAAGGCGTGACCACGACAACTTAGATAAAAGTCAATGATGTTTATTATGACAACTCCGCATCACAGCAGCAATAAAAGAAAACGTAAAAGTCAGCAAAGAATAAATACAGTTCCTGAGTACTACAGCATGGCAGGAGCCACAGGGCACTGGTAGTGTGAGATAGTTCTTATGATCTTCTAGATGGAAAGTCCTTACCAGGCCCGGCTGTAGCAATGGAGATAACCCAGGATTGTACCAGCTGGTGTTCCAGGAAGAGCTGGGTTGCTGAAGGTAAAACAGCTGCTGTAGATACTGGCTGGAACCAGACTGTTGTTAGCACGGAGTGGATACTGGCTGGAACCAGTTAAATAATAAATGAACTTTGGGAGCGATGAAATGTGAACTGAAATGTAGAACTTGAGAGCGGAGAAATAATAATTCCGGTGGAGAGTGGTAAAGTGTAGAAAGGACACCGGCCCTTTAAGGGAAGCTGTACTCTGCTGGAAGCTGAGGCTGGAAGCAGGTAGTGTTGTAGCTGGAAACAGATGAATCCACAATGGATTGGAGAGTCAGGCTACACCGCAGGTGGAATGCTGGTGCGGGTCTCTATGGTGGAAGTCTTGAGACAGGAGCTGGAACCTGGAAGACAATCATAGAAGAGAGACAAACAGGAACTAGGTTTGACAACCAAAGCACTGACGTCTTCCTTGCTCAGGTACAGCTTACTTATACCTGCAGCAAGGAAGGGGTTGGCTAGGCAATTATGCAAATCAACAACACAGACAGCAGATTGGTGGAAATGATCAGATGACAGAATCCAAGATGGCTGCGCCCATGCAGACACTTGGAGGGAAGTTTGGTTTGTAATCCATGTGGTCTGGGAAACAGTAATGGCGGCGCCGGCCACCGGAGCCAGGAGACGCCAGGCTGATAGATGCACATTTAACCACGCGGGCATAGCGGAGGCCGCGGCTGATGAAAAGACCACTCTGCATGTGGAAACTCAGGAACAGCGGAATCCGGTCCTGGAACGCTGAGCCCGCCTTAGGAGGCATCTGAAGGGTAAGTAATGGCGTCCAGATACCCGGATCGTGACAGCACCCCCCCCTTTAGGAGTGGCCCCAGGACACTTCTTAGGCTTTAAAGGAAACTTTGCGTGGAAATTTCGGACCAAGGCAGGAGCATGGACGTCAGAGGCATTGGTCCAAGAGCGTTCTTCAGGACCATAGCCCTTCCAGTCAATGAGATACTGAAGTTGACCGTAACGGTGACGTGAGTCCAGGATCTTGGCCACTTCATACTCAACGCCTCGTTGAGTTTGGACTTTCGGAGTTGGTGGAAGTGAGGAATGAAACCGATTCAAGATTAGCGGTTTCAACAGGGAAACATGGAATGTCCTGGGTATTTTTAAGAAGGGAGGTAACTGGAGTCTGTAAGCAACAGGATTGATGACTTGATCAATTTTAAAAGGACCGATGTAGCGAGGTGCAAACTTCATACTGGGAACTCTTAACCTCAAATTCTTCGTGGATAACCATACCCGATCACCCACCTTGAGAGCAGGAACTGCTCGACGCTTCTTATCCGCAAACTTCTTGTACCTGAACGATGCCTTGAGCAGAGCTGATCGTACGCTCTTCCAGATATTGGCAAACTGATGCAAGGTGATATCCACTGCGGGAACAGAAGTTGCTGGAAGCGGTTGGAACTCAGGGACTTTAGGGTGGAATCCAAAGTTGGTGAAGAATGGTGTTGAGGAAGATGAAGAATGATACTGGTTGTTATGACAGAACTCGGCCCAGGGAAGTAATTGAACCCAGTCATCTTGAGAGGAGGACACATAGATGCGGAGGAAGGCCTCCAAGTCCTGATTCACCCTCTCAGTTTGACCATTGGTCTGAGGATGGTAAGCCGTGGAAAACTTTAACTTGACTTGGAGGACTTGACATAAACTTCGCCAGAATTTGGCTGTGAATTGAACTCCTCGATCTGAGATAATTTCTTCTGGAAGACCGTGGAGTCGGAAGATCTCTTGTATGAATACTTGAGCCAACTTGGAAGCTGACGGAAGACCGGTGAGAGGAATGAAGTGTGCCATCTTAGTGAACCGGTCAACTACCACCCAGATGGTATTGAACTTGTTGCACATGGGCAAATCTGTAATAAAATCCATCGACAAATGGGTCCATGGTCGACGGGGAACAGATAGTGGAACCAGTTGCCCCGCAGGCGACTGGCGGGATACTTTATGTTGAGCACACTTTGGGCAAGATGCAATAAACTCCAAAACGTCCTTTTTCAGAGTTGGCCACCAATAGGACCTAGAGATAAACTCCAGGGTTTTTTGGATACCTGTATGTCCGGCAAAACGGGAAGCATGGGCCCAATGCATGAGCTTCTTCCTTAGTGTCGGCTTCACAAAACTTTTCCCTGATGGGGGCGTAGAGTCCATCCCTACCGTGGAGAATGCCAACGGATTTATAATAGGATGCTTGTCTGAAGACTCTGACTCATTTTCTTGCTCCCATGAGCGGGAAAGGGCATCGGCCTTGCGATTCTGAGAGCCCGGACAGAACTGGAGTTTAAAGTCGAACCTGGAAAAGAAAAGTGCCCATCTGGCCTGACGAGGGTTGAGACATTGTGCGCCTTTTAGATATAGAAGGTTCTTGTGGTCTGTAAGGATGGTGATTGAATGAGAAGCTCCCTCCAACAGATATCTCCACTCCTCTAGAGCGAGCTTGATGGCTAGCAACTCCTGGTCGCCAATGGCATAGTTGCGCTCCGCTGGGGAGAACTTCCGTGAGAAGAAACTGCAAGGATGTAAATGACCATCTTTAGCCCTCTGAGATAACACCGCTCCTACTCCAACGGAGGAGGCATCCACCTCTAAGATGAAAGGAGAGTCGATGTCAGGCTGTTTCAGGACAGGTGCAGAGATGAACCTCTGTTTTAAAAGATGAAAAGCTTGCATGGCTTCTTCAGACCACTTGGACGGGTTAGCACCCTTCTTGGTGAAAGCAGTAATAGGCGCCACAATGGTGGAAAAGTCTCGTATAAACTTTCGGTAATAATTGGCGAACCCTAAGAACCTCTGGACCCCTTTGAGGGTTAAGGGTACCGGCCAATTCTGGATTGCTTGTAGTTTCTCAGGATCCATCTCTAGTCCGGAACCGGACACAATGTACCCTAGAAACGGAATGGACTTGACTTCAAAGACGCATTTCTCTAATTTGCAGTAGAGATGATTGACACGGAGACGGGACAGAACCTCCTTTACCCAGAAACGATGTTCCTCTAAATCGTTGGCAAAAATGAGGATATCATCTAGATAGACCACGACATGACGGTATAGAATGTCTCTGAAGATCTCATTGACGAAATGCTGGAAGACAGCTGGAGCATTGCTCAATCCGAAGGGCATGACGAGGTACTCATAATGTCCGTCACGGGTGTTAAATGCGGTCTTCCACTCGTCACCCTCACGGATCCGGATGAGATTGTATGCACCTCTCAGGTCCAGCTTTGTAAAGATGGTAGCTCCGCTAACTCTGTCAAAGAGCTCAGTAATCAGGGGTAAAGGATAGCGGTTCTTGATGGTAATGTCGTTCAAACCTCTGTAGTCGATGCACGGCCGCAGACCACCATCTTTCTTCTTTACAAAAAAGAAGCCTGCGCCGGCTGGAGAAGAAGAAGGTCGAATGAACCCCTTTGCTAGGTTCTCTTTAATGTATTCCTCCATAGAATGTGTCTCGGGGAGAGACAACGGATAAGTTCGGCCTCGAGGTGGAACCTTCCCTGGAACGAGATCAATCGGGCAGTCCCATTCTCTATGAGGAGGAAGGATATCAGCAGAAGCTTTACTGAACACATCCGTGAAATCTTGATATGGAGGAGGTGGAACATCAGACGACCTGGGGGAGGAAGAACAGACAGGCAACACTTTAAACAAACATGTCTTAGTACAGGAGGAACCCCATGCCAGGATTTGCGTAGTCGTCCAATCAATTGTAGGATTGTGAAGACGGAGCCATGGAAGGCCCAGGACCACAGGATGTGTGGCTCTTGGAATCACTAAAAATGAAATAAGTTCGGAATGAAGAACTCCCACTCTCAGACGAACTGGTAGAGTCCTTAGAGAAATAACTGTATCAAAAATTTTACTGCCATCCACAGCAGTTAAGGAAAAGGACGAAGGAAGTCTCTCGGTGGGTAGGGACCACCGTTTAACATAGGCTTCAGTAATAAAGTTCCCAGCTGCTCCGGAATCCAGGAGGGCAATGACGTTCTGATAACGTTGAGCAACTTGAAGCGAGACTGGGAGGTTACAATCTTGAGGAGATGGAGAGGAGATCATTACTCCTAGCCGGCCCTCTCCTTGGCGAGCTAGGATTTGGAGTTTCCCGGACGTTTGGGACAGGCATTAATGGTGTGAGACGGAGCTGCACAATACAGACAGAGAAACTCGGAGAGACGTCTTCGGCGCTCAGCAGGAGTTAAACGGGAACGGCCAATTTGCATGGGTTCATCTGTAGTTGGTGACAGTTGGCGAGGAGGAGGAGTAGAAGATTTTGGAGCAGATGATCTTCCATGCTCAGTTGCTCTCTCTCTGAAACGTAAGTCAACTTTCGTACAAAGTGAGATTAGCTCATCTAACTTGGAGGGTAAGTCTCTGGTAGCTAACTCATCTTTAATACGCTCGGATAAACCATGCCAGAATGCAGCATACAGGGCCTCGTCGTTCCATGCCAGTTCGGATGCCAGGATCTGGAACTGTATAAGATATTGTCCTACAGTACGTGATTCCTGGCGTAAACGGAGAATCTCAGACGAAGCTGAAGTTACCCTGCCTGGCTCGTCGAAGATGCGCCTGAATGTTGACACAAATGCAGTGTAAGAAGATAGCAGGGTGTCGGACCTCTCCCATAACGGTGATGCCCAATCAAGGGCTGAGCCACTGAGAAGAGAAATAATGTAGGCAATTTTTGTACGGTCACTGGGAAAATTGCCAGGTTGTAGCTCAAACTGAATCTCACACTGGTTGAGAAATCCCCTGCAGAATCTTGGAGATCCGTCAAATTTTGCTGGCGTTGGAAGATGAAGACGTGGAGCAGAAATGGGTAAGGTGGGTGGGGTTATAGCTGGAGTCACTGTGGTTGACGCACCAGACGCGCCTGATCCACGGAGAGTTGTCTGAATCCCATCCAGCCGAGTAGAGAGATCCTGGAGACAGCGGATGATGTGGCCCTGTGCAGCCTCCTGATGTTCTAGTCGGGCTGCCAGTTCTTGCATCGGCCTGGCCGCTTGATCCTGGTCTCCGGCTGGATTCATTAGGTCAGTGCTTACTGTCACAACTGAGGGCCTGAGCTGACGGGAGGCAGCCTCAGTTGTAGGGGCTGAGATGTACCGGAACCTGGGAGGTTGTATCAGACCCCTGGACATGTAAGTAACATGAATAATAACTGCCCGAAGGCGTGACCACGACAACTTAGATAAAAGTCAATGATGTTTATTATGACAACTCCGCATCACAGCAGCAATAAAAGAAAACGTAAAAGTCAGCAAAGAATAAATACAGTTCCTGAGTACTACAGCATGGCAGGAGCCACAGGGCACTGGTAGTGTGAGATAGTTCTTATGATCTTCTAGATGGAAAGTCCTTACCAGGCCCGGCTGTAGCAATGGAGATAACCCAGGATTGTACCAGCTGGTGTTCCAGGAAGAGCTGGGTTGCTGAAGGTAAAACAGCTGCTGTAGATACTGGCTGGAACCAGACTGTTGTTAGCACGGAGTGGATACTGGCTGGAACCAGTTAAATAATAAATGAACTTTGGGAGCGATGAAATGTGAACTGAAATGTAGAACTTGAGAGCGGAGAAATAATAATTCCGGTGGAGAGTGGTAAAGTGTAGAAAGGACACCGGCCCTTTAAGGGAAGCTGTACTCTGCTGGAAGCTGAGGCTGGAAGCAGGTAGTGTTGTAGCTGGAAACAGATGAATCCACAATGGATTGGAGAGTCAGGCTACACCGCAGGTGGAATGCTGGTGCGGGTCTCTATGGTGGAAGTCTTGAGACAGGAGCTGGAACCTGGAAGACAATCATAGAAGAGAGACAAACAGGAACTAGGTTTGACAACCAAAGCACTGACGTCTTCCTTGCTCAGGTACAGCTTACTTATACCTGCAGCAAGGAAGGGGTTGGCTAGGCAATTATGCAAATCAACAACACAGACAGCAGATTGGTGGAAATGATCAGATGACAGAATCCAAGATGGCTGCGCCCATGCAGACACTTGGAGGGAAGTTTGGTTTGTAATCCATGTGGTCTGGGAAACAGTAATGGCGGCGCCGGCCACCGGAGCCAGGAGACGCCAGGCTGATAGATGCACATTTAACCACGCGGGCATAGCGGAGGCCGCGGCTGATGAAAAGACCACTCTGCATGTGGAAACTCAGGAACAGCGGAATCCGGTCCTGGAACGCTGAGCCCGCCTTAGGAGGCATCTGAAGGGTAAGTAATGGCGTCCAGATACCCGGATCGTGACATAATGTGATTGACAGGAAATGGGTGTTACTGGGCGGAAACACGGCGTTTCAGGGGCGTGTGGCTGAAAACGCTACCGTTTCCGGAAAAAACGCAGGAGTGGCCGGAGAAACGGTGGGAGTGCCTGGGCGAACGCTGGGTGTGTTTGTGACGTCAAACAGGAACGACAAGCACTGAACTGATCGCACAGGCAGAGTAAGTCTGAAGCTACTCTGAAACTGCTAAGTAGTTAGTAATCGCAATATTGCGAATACATCGGTCGCAATTTTAAGAAGCTAAGATTCACTCCCAGTAGGCGGCGGCTTAGCGTGTGTAACTCTGCTAAATTCGCCTTGCGACCGATCAACTCGGAATGAGGGCCATGGTCCGGTGGAGGCCAGGTAACTTTTCTTTCTTTTAAGTGCCCCTCGCTGAGGAGCAAACGAGGGGGTTAAATAATAAAGCACTTTTATCATTCATGTTCCTCTGCTATCTCCATCCTGAGATGTAAATCATAGAACAACAAAGTATAGCTGCGGTACATCTACTGCCAGGATCTTTGGTACATAGGATCCTGCATACTGGGCTTTTGACCGTAAGATAATTAGCACTGCAAACTTATGAAAGTTGTATCACAATGGCACTTGCACTACAGTATAATATTTACTGATGATCATTGCATGGGAAATACAATATAATATCACAACAGAAAGAACAGTTTAGAATCTACCCTTCTGAATCCATTTTATACATATGAAAAGAGAAACTGGCTAAACAAGGGGGATAAGGGCAGTTTACTAACACACAGGGCCGGCGACAGGGGGGGTCAAAGGGGACAACTGTACCGGGCCCCAAGGGTCAGAGGGGGCCCCAAGGATATGCCACTTAGTGACCGTCAGGAATGTGAGTCGTCTTGTCCAAATAGGGCAGCGAGCTGTAGGTGGTGTGGGCGCAGCCTCAGAGTAAACAGGAGGGCGGGGGTAGCAAGTCTGCACTGTATAGGACTGAGACAGCTGGCCATGTGGAGAGTGCCAGAGCTCCCTAAGGGCTCAGTACAAAAGTACAAAATGAAAAAGGGGGTGTGCTCTCTCTACAATGGAGCCTCAGAATGACAGGAGCCTCTTACACACAGTCATTATGTGGTTCAAGTGTGTACCTGCTATTCCGGGTCCCTATCTGTTGCAAGCAGTTATGGGACATGGCAGCAGCTCCGCTGGGCAGGATTCCTGTGCCCTGTGCTGGCCTCTTCTAGTGGGGTGTGAGGGCCGCATGGTACCTGCTGTGTGGTGTGCGGGTCTGGATAGTGGAAAGTGCAGCGCAGGTGAATCTCTCCCCGGGGTAAGAGTGGATTGGTGAGGGTATATATTGCTTTGGCATAGGGTAGGGGAGCTGGGAATGTAGCATGTAGTCATTGGGGACAGACAGACTGAGGGAGCCACAGCTAGGTTGGACACATGTCCCCAGCATGGACGTTATTTGTGAGAATATTCCAATATGCCATATGCTGACTTTGCACTAGTCGTGTCTTGGATGATATTAAATAACTTTATGCTATGAATGGAGTGCTGGTCTTGTCTGCAGCATAGCCCCTGCTGGAGCCTCTGTGTGTGGATATATATATATATATATATATATATATATATATATATATGTGCCAGTAGAGGAATGGGCCCACTTGAACGCAAGTTCAAATAGGTATGTGACCTTATGATTCAGGAATTTGGATAACAAGTTCAAATACACAGGTCTACCACAATTTCATATGTGTGTGTAACCTTACCAGTAGCTACAATAGCTTCAAGTCACAACCAGTGTACTTGCGTTCAGGCCTATGCGTTTGAACTTGTTATTCAAGCACTTAACCATGAGGCTTAATCTAACTTTCACCTGTGTACCCCACCGGTGCGTGGTTTTTTCAAGTATCCAGAATACGTAATTGCCATTTCATTGATGCACTAACAGTATTTATCAAGCACTAGAGACATACCCCTGATGAAGTCTTAGAGTAAGATGAAACGCGTCGGGTTATTTGTTCATAAACATCAAATCTCCGAATTGTCAAAGGAGAAGGAGGAATCTATCAAAGTTATTTCAACTGGTCCTCTGTACTATATGGTGTTATCTGCAAGAAGAGATACTATACCGTTTTGTATCATTGCTTTTATGTTGTAATAAATTTTACATGGAACATGTTAAATGTGGTTTTATGCTCACGAATTAGGAGTAAATATCTTAGGGAGACTGCTGTTTTTCCCCATTGAATATTGGGTGGAAAAACAACCCAAGTGCGCCCATTCCTCTACTGGCACATATTTGTATCTTTTTAGTCCCTCCTAACAAGGGACTTAGTGGAATTTGGCAGCCTTAACCCAATCCTTTCTCACTTTCTGTTTAATAGCGCAAAAGGGAGAGTATCTGTTTTGTATATATATATATATATATATATATATATATATATATAATTAGATGGGGCCCCACAGATATCACTGTACGGGGCCCCGAGATTTCTGTTGCCGGCCCTGCTAACACATGACAATAGCAAAGAGATTTGTAAGTGACCTCTGGCAGAACAGTGCAATAGAATTGTAAGCAACCCGTCACAAGTGTCTAATCCGTCAGTATGAACACTGAACCAGTTGGCAGCACTCTCAACAGACACTTTAGATCAATACAGAAGAACGTCGTAGCTTTAGCTTCTGCATTCAGTCTTGCTTTTATGAAATATTTCAATGTAAAACAAAAACATGAGCAAACATTACTTTATGTGACAGCCAGTGAGCTGTCCACACAGATATGATGAGCTGCCAAGTAGGCACGAAATGAGCAATCTACGCAAGATACTGTACAATACATTCCACACAATGCAGAACACTGTCACATCTAATGCTTTATAATCAGCTTTAACGGTATCCGTTCACATGGTCGACATGGATACATGGTCGACACATGAAAATGGTCAACACATGAAAGGTCGACACATAAAAAGGTCGACGTGAGTTTTTTTACTTTTTTTTCTTTTGGGGAACTTTTCCATACTTTATGATCCACGTGGACTACGATTGGAACGGTAATCTGTGCCGAGCGAAGCGGTAGCGGAGCGAAGGCACCATGCCCGAAGCATGGCGAGCGAAGCGAGCCATGCGAGGGGACGCGGTGCACTAATTGGGGTTCCCAGTCACTTTACGCAAAAAACGGCACCAAAAAAAGAAAAAAAAACTCATGTCGACCTTTTCATGTGTCGACATTTCATGTGTCGACCATTTTCATGTGTCGTCCATGTCGACCAATAGTGGTCGACCTAATGACTGTCGACCATAACATGGTCGACCATTCATACCGGAACCAGCTTTAACATAGGTTTACTTTATATACAGCAGAGGTGTGTATCACTGAAGAGTATAGTAAGATACATGAGCAGTACATAAATAATTTTTATTATATTAAATACTACACTATTACAGTGGAAATTATATGTATAGGGTGTGTTGTAGTGACAGAACTTGATGTGTTTCCTCTATTATTAAGATGTAAGAGTATAAGAACTTACCAAGTAGATGTGGCCTTGTGAATATAGAAATGCACAAGGCCACAGGTAGACTGCTCTTATACAAGTCATGGTCATAGCTGACTTCAAGCACTCTTACATTTCAAAACAATCAGCTGTTATAATTATTATCAGGAGCAAAAACTTTTTTATTTTGGTTGTGGTAGTAGGGGGGGGGGGGCTATTCACTTAGCCCCCATTTCTCTGTCTGAAAAGTCGCGGACCTCTGTGTTTTTCGCGGCCGCAATCAGGAATATCGCCCTATGACTTACAAAGAAATAAACCTTTGCGCTTTTGAACTACTATTTTAGCATTATGGTTTTCTTTTTAATAACAAAAACTGCTTTGTGAGAGGATTCTGTCAATTGATACAGAATTACAGTGGGTACAGAATAGATGCATTTTCTAATCTGCAAATTGCTCATTCTATACTCCTGCATTTGACTGCAAAATGTAGCATGTTTCACCAGTGGAATTTGGCCTTAGGTGTTCCCAGACCCACTGGAACGACACTGCACGGTAACTAATTAAACGTTGTCGCTCCATACATTGTCTATTAATTCAGCAAAATATTCATATGATAAAGCAAAAGCGTAGCTCAACTATCGTATCGCTACAAATACTCGGCTTATGATATATATTGTTACCATTCTTTCTCACATATAGCAGGAGCACAGCACAGAATGTATAGAATAATTTACTTAACAAACAGCTCATATTAACAGTAGCTACAGGTATTTGCTTTCTTATAAACCAGCTCAATGCCGCAATACACGGGTTGGGGCTGAATTGCCAGTGGTCAGAATACTGATCGCAGCATCCGTTGTTTAGAATACCGACGGGGGTCGGGAAAGCATGCTATCCCTCACCACCTTACCCTAACCCTCCCTTACTGTACCCTAAACCTAACCATCCCCTCCACCCCCCCGGCAGCCTAACCCTAACCCTACTCGGTGGTGCCTAAACTCCCCCCTCACCACAGCCTAAACCTAACCCTCCTGCACCCCCCCAGCCTAACCCTAACCTCCCCCGGGGTGACTAAACCTACCCCCCTTCCCGCAGCCTAAACCTATCCCCCCCCCATCCCGCAGTTCAGCCCTAACCCCCCCTCCCCATTTCCAGCAGCCTAAACCTAACCCCCCCCCCCCTTCCAGCAGCCTACCTCCCCCCCCCCCACCCCCCACCCCGCGCGCATTGCTTTCCTCTCTGGCGGCCCTGTAGTCACTCGATCGGATCCTGGCTGTTAGGATGCCGGCGCCAGCATTGTGATTCTATTCAAGATTCCGGTGTCTGCATTCTGATCAGTGTCAGGATTCCAGCGCCGGTATTTCAACAGCCAGGTCCCTGACCGGATCCCAAATGCACTATGTGGGAAATCTATCAATCCTCCAAAAGAGTGGAGAAGTGGAGCAGTTTCCCTTAGCAACCAATGAGCTTCAAGCTATCATTTTATAGGATACACTTGATAAATGTTTATGATACAGACGTCTCTATTTCTCCATTCTTTAGAAGGCTTGACACATTTCCATCTTTCCTCTTACTTGATCAGCCTCTAACTCTGTGTTTGCCACCCACCACTGCTGCTTCTTTTTTCTTTTCTTTTTTTTATCAAACTACTTTAAAAATATACCTAATATGTAATCTATTCATTATTTCTAGTGTCAGTAGCATATCTATAACATAACATCATCTCCTTGCGCCAGAATGCGGCTATCCCATGCTACAAACAAAACCCGGGATTACACTGCAGCTCCCCCAGGTCCTTCCCATGTAAAACCCTGCTACAGTAGGTACCCAGGAAGGATTCCCAGGTGACTGAACCTGGGTGGAGCCGTTCACACTGTCAAAAATCCCATGTTGTTGTACATTCAAGTGCAATAACCCAGGATTTTCAATTCAGTGGAAATGGGGTATTATTGTTTCCGCCCTCCCTAATGCTGAAGGCCCCAATGAATACAGTACATATGTGTTACTGTATCTGTCTCCCTCCCCAAATAAGCCACATATAATTTCATTTAGGGGCGTATACAATTATCCACGATCCGTTTTTGACGGGTGAAAACTAACGGATATTGCGATTAATGACCGATGGTCATTATCGCAGTATCCTATTACAGGCTGTTTTCATCAGCCAAAAAAGGACCAGCGATCGCGCAAAAACACATGGGATTGGAGATAAGTCCCCGATCACATGTGTTATCATGGCTCTGACAGTCGCTTATCGTGGATTATGCTTCGGGTGCGAAGCTCATGGCATCGGGGGGGTAATAGGATAGCTCCTGGCGATACAATTACCCGCAGTCATCGACCGCTGGTAATTGGGTACCCCCTTAGTATTTGTCACCACTTCTAAAAACCTATTCAGCTAGAATAATTATATGAACAGAAACTGCAATAACCCCAATCACTGTTATACAGGTACAATGTATACTAAAAGTGTCAGAGAACAAATATATACATCATATGATTATTCATATTTTTTACAGATGTGCCATTAAAAAAAATAAGAATTTACTTACCGATAATTCTATTTCTCATAGTCCGTAGTGGATGCTGGGGACTCCGAAAGGACCATAGGGGGGGATAGCGGCTCCGCAGGAGACTGGGCACAAAGTAAAAGCTTTAGGACTAGCTGGTGTGCACTGGCTCCTCCCCCTATGACCCTCCTCCAAGCCTCAGTTAGGATACTGTGCCCGGACGAGCGTACACAATAAGGAAGGATTTTGAATCCCGGGTAAGACTCATACCAGCCACACCAATCACACCGTACAACTTGTGATCTGAACCCAGTTAACAGCATGATAACAGAAGGAGCCTCTGAAAAGATGGCTCACAACAACAATAACCCGATTTTTGTAACAATAACTATGTACAAGTAATGCAGACAATCCGCACTTGGGATGGGCGCCCAGCATCCACTACGGACTATGAGAAATAGAATTATCGGTAAGTAAATTCTTATTTTCTCTAACGTCCTAGTGGATGCTGGGGACTCCGAAAGGACCATGGGGATTATACCAAAGCTCCCAAACGGGCGGGAGAGTGCGGATGACTCTGCAGCACCGAATGAGAGAACTCCAGGTCCTCCTCAGCCAGGGTATCAAATTTGTAGAATTTAGCAAACGTGTTTGCCCCTGACCAAGTAGCTGCTCGGCAAAGTTGTAAAGCCGAGACCCCTCGGGCAGCCGCCCAAGATGAGCCCACTTTCCGTGTGGAATGGGCTTTTACAGATTTTGGCTGTGGCAGGCCTGCCACAGAATGTGCAAGCTGAATTGTACTACAAATCCAACGAGCAATCGTCTGCTTAGAAGCAGGAGCACCCAGCTTGTTGGGTGCATACAGGATAAACAGCGAATCAGATTTTCTGACTCCAGCCGTCCTGGAAACATATATTTTCAGGGCCCTGACTACGTCCAGCAACTTGGAATCCTCCAAGTCCCTAGTAGCCGCAGGCACCACAATAGGCTGGTTTAAGTGAAATGCTGAAACCACCTTAGGAAGAAATTGAGGACGAGTCCTCAATTCTGCCCTGTCCGTATGAAAAATTAGGTAATGGCTTTTATAGGATAAAGCCGCCAATTCTGAGACACGCCTGGCTGAAGCCAGGGCTAACAGCACTACCACTTTCCATGTGAGATATTTTAAGTCCACAGTGGTGAGTGGTTCAAACCAATGTGATTTTAGGAATCCCAAAACTACATTGAGATCCCAAGGTGCCACTGGAGGCACAAAAGGAGGCTGTATATGCAGTACTCCCTTGACAAACGTCTGAACTTCAGGAACAGAAGCCAGTTCTTTTTGGAAGAATATTGACAGGGCCGAAATTTGAACCTTAATGGACCCTAATTTGAGGCCCATAGACAGTCCTGTTTGCAGGAAATGCAGGAAACGACCCAGTTGAAATTCCTCTGTAGGGGCCTTCCTGGCCTCGCACCACGCAACATATTTACGCCAAATACGGTGATAATGTTGTATGGTTACATCCTTCCTGGCTTTGATCAGGGTAGGGATGACTTCATCCGGAATGCCTTTTTCCTTCAGGATCCGGCGTTCAACCGCCATGCCGTCAAACGCAGCCGCGGTAAGTCTTGGAACAGACATGGTCCCTGCTGGAGCAGGTCCTTTCTTAGAGGTAGAGGCCACGGGTCTTCCGTGAGCATCTCTTGAATTTCCGGGTACCAAGTCCTTCTTGGCCAATCCGGAGCCACGAGTATAGTCTTTACTCCTCTCCTTCTTATGATTCTCAGTACTTTTGGTATGAGAGGAAGAGGAGGGAACACATACACTGACTGGTACACCCACGGTGTTACCAGAGCGTCCACAGCTATTGCCTGAGGGTCCCTTGACCTGGCGCAATATCTGTCCAGTTTTTTGTTGAGGCGGGACGCCATCATGTCCACCTTTGGTTTTTCCCAACGGTTCACAATCATGTGGAAGACTTCTGGGTGAAGTCCCCACTCCCCCGGGTGAAGATCGTGTCTGCTGAGGAAGTCTGCTTCCCAGTTGTCCACTCCCGGAATGAACACTGCTGACAGTGCTATCACATGATTCTCCGCCCAGTGAAGAATCCTTGCCACTTCCATCATTGCCCTCCTGCTTCTTGTGCCGCCCTGTCTGTTTACGTGGGCGACTGCCGTGATGTTGTCCGATTGGATCAACACCGGCTGACCCTGAAGCAGAGGTCTTGCCTGACTTAGGGCATTGTAAATGGCCCTTAGTTCCAGGATATTTATGTGAAGTGACGTTTCCATGCTTGACCACAAGCCCTGGAAATTTCTTCCCTGTATGACTGCTCCCCAGCCTCTCAGGCTGGCATCCGTGGTCACCAGGACCCAATCCTGAATGCCGAATCTGCGGCCCTCTAGGAGATGAGCACTCTGTAACCACCACAGGAGAGACACCCTTGTCCTTGGAGACAGGGTTATCCGCTGATGCATTTGAAGATGCGATCCGGACCATTTGTCCAGCAGATCCCACTGAAAAGTTCTTGCGTGGAATCTGCCGAATGGAATCGCTTCGTAAGAAGCCACCATCTTTCCCAGGACCCTTGTGCATTGATGTACTGACACTTGGCCTGGTCTTAGGAGGTTCCTGACTAGGTCGGATAACTCCTTGGCTTTCTCCTCCGGGAGAAACACCTTTTTCTGTACTGTGTCCAGAATCATCCCTAGGAACAGCAGACGTGTCGTCGGAATCAGCTGCGATTTTGGAATATTTAGAATCCATCCGTGCTGTCGTAGTACTACTTGAGATAGTGCTACTCCGACCTCTAACTGTTCTCTGGACCTTGCCCTTATCAGGAGATCGTCCAAGTAAGGGATAATTAAGACGCCTTTTCTTCGAAGAAGAATCATCATTTCGGCCATTACCTTGGTAAAGACCCGGGGTGCCGTGGACAATCCAAACGGCAGCGTCTGAAACTGATAGTGACAGTTCTGTACCACAAACCTGAGGTACCCTTGGTGAGAAGGGCAAATTGGGACATGGAGGTAAGCATCCTTGATGTCCAGAGACACCATATAGTCCCCTTCTTCCAGGTTCGCTATCACTGCTCTGAGTGACTCCATCTTGAACTTGAACCTTTTTATGTAAGTGTTCAAGGATTTCAGATTTAAAATGGGTCTCACCGAGCCGTCCGGCTTCGGTACCACAAACAGCGTGGAATAATACCCCTTTCCCTGTTGTAGGAGGGGTACCTTGATTATCACCTGCTGGGAATACAGCTTGTGAATGGCTTCCAATACCGCCTCCCTGTCGGGGGGAGACGTTGGTAAAGCAGACTTCAGGAACCGGCGAGGGGGAGACGTCTCGAATTCCAATTTGTACCCCTGAGATACTACCTGCAGGATCCAGGGGTCCACTTGCGAGTGTGCCCACTGCGCGCTGAAATTCTTGAGACGGGCCCCCACCGTGCCTGAGTCCGCTTGTAAGGCCCCAGCGTCATGCTGAGGACTTGGCAGAAGCGGGGGAGGGCTTCTGTTCGTGGGAAGAGGATGTTTGCTGCAGTCTTTTTCCCCTTCCTCTGCCCCGGGGCAGATATGAGTGGCCTTTTGCCCGCTTGCCCTTATGGGGACGAAAGGACTGAGCCTGAAAAGACGGTATCTTTTTCTGCTGCGAGGTGACTTGGGGTAAAAAGGTGGATTTTCCAGCCGTTGCCGTGGCCACCAGGTCCGATAGACCGACCCCAAATAACTCCTCCCCTTTATACGGCAATACTTCCATATGCCGTTTGGAATCCGCATCCCCTGACCACTGTCGCGTCCATAATCCTCTTCTGGCAGAAATGGACATCGCACTTACTCTTGATGCCAGAGTGCAAATATCCCTCTGTGCATCTCGCATATATAGAAATGCATCCTTTAAATGCTCTATAGTCAATAATATATTGTTCCTGTCCAGGGTATCAATATTTTCAGTCAGGGAATCCGACCAAGCCACCCCAGCACTGCACATCCAGGCTGAGGCGATTGCTGGTCGCAGTATAATACCAGTATGTGTGTATATACTTTTAAGGATATTTTCCAGCTTCCTATCAGCTGGTTCCTTGAGGGCGGCCGTATCAGGGGACGGTAACGCCACTTGTTTTGATAAGCGTGTGAGCGCCTTATCTACGCTAGGGGGTGTTTCCCAACGCGCCCTAACCTCTGGCGGGAAAGGGTATAATGCCAATAATTTTTTAGAAATTAGCAGTTTTTTATCGGGGGAAACCCACGCTTCATCACACACCTCATTTAATTCATCTGATTCAGGAAAAACTACGGGTAGTTTTTTCACACCCCACATAATACCCTTTTTTGTGGTACTTGTAGTATCAGAAATGTTCAAAACTTCCTTCATTGCCGTGATCATGTAACGTGTGGCCCTACTGGAAAATACGTTTGTTTCCTCACCGTCGACACTGGAGTCAGTGTCCGTGTCAGTGTCTGTATCGACCTGAGGTAACGGGCGTTTTATAGCCCCTGACGGTGTTTGAGACGCCTGTACAGGTATTAACTGATTTGCCGGCTGTCTCATGTCGTCAACAGTCTTTTGTAAAGTGCCGACACTATCACGTAATTCTTTCCATAAGACCATCCAGTCAGGTGTCGACTCCCTAGGGGGTGACATCACTAACACAGGCAATTGCTCCGCCTCCACACCATTTTCCTCCTCATACATGTCGATACAGCGTACCGACACACAGCACACACACAGGGAATGCTCTGATAGAGGACAGGACCCCACTAGCCCTTTGGGGAGACAGAGGGAGAGTTTGCCAGCACACACCAGAGCGCTATATATATATAGGGATAACCTTATATAAGTGTTTTTCCCTAATATAGCTGCTGTATATATTAGTATGCCAATTTAGTGCCCCCCCTCTCTTGTTTTACCCTGTTTCTGTAGTGCAGGACTGCAGGGGAGAGTCAGGGAGCCTTCCTCCAACGGAGCTGTGAGGAAAAAATGGCGCTTGTGTGCTGAGGAGATAGGCTCCGCCCCTTTTTCGGCGGCCTTTCTCCCGCTTTTTTGTGGAAAACTGGCAGGGGTTAAATACATCCATATAGCCCAGGAGCTATATGTGATGTATTTTTAGCCATTTAAGGTATTTTCATTGCGTCCCAGGGCGCCCCCCCCCCCAGCGCCCTGCACCCTCAGTGACCGGAGTGTGAAGTGTGCTGAGAGCAATGGCGCACAGCTGCGGTGCTGTGCGCTACCTTATTGAAGACAGGACGTCTTCTGCCGCCGATTTTCCGGACCTCTTCACTCTTCTGGCTCTGTAAGGGGGCCGGCGGCGCGGCTCCGGGACCCATCCATGGCTGGGCCTGTGATCGTCCCTCTGGAGCTAATGTCCAGTAGCCTAAGAAGCCCAATCCACTCTGCACGCAGGTGAGTTCGCTTCTTCTCCCCTTAGTCCCTCGATGCAGTGAGCCTGTTGCCAGCAGGTCTCACTGAAAATAAAAAAACCTATTTAAACTTTTACTCTAAGCAGCTCAGGAGAGCCACCTAGATTGCACCCTTCTCGTTCGGGCACAAAATCTTAACTGAGGCTTGGAGGCGGGTCCTAGGGGGAGGAGCCAGTGCACACCAGGTAGTTCTAAAGCTTTTACTTTGTGCCCAGTCTCCTGCGGAGCCGCTATTCCCCATGGTCCTTTCGGAGTCCCCAGCATCCACTAGGACGTTAGAGAAAAGTAAATTACTAAATGTTATTGATTTTGAAGTAACATCCTTCCTCTCAAGTATTACCAAGACATACTGAGCTATTTCATATTTTTATTTGATCTGGATATAAAATAGTAATAATACACTTTGTAATTATGCTGTGAATGTGGCTCCGCTGTGCCTCTTCTGGAGTATTGCCGATTAGCTATTATGTATTTCTCACAGTAAGAAAATAAATGCGTTATTACAATTATCAACCACACAGCTGGTTATGACTGACTAAGAGACACAATGAGACAGATCTTTTCCTAAACCTGCAGAACAGAGACTATGTAAACCCTATAATTCTTTCACAGGGCCATGGAAGATGAAGAAATAACAAAAGAAATTTCTACAAATAAAACATATTCTAAAAACTATTTTAATATTTTTTCATAAACATTTTTATTTTTTAAGTACTTGTGTTACACAGTTTTGCTACTTTTATATCTATCACATATAGCATATATATATATATATATATATATATATATATATATAATCAGTTCTGCTACTTTTATATCTATCGTCTATTGCAAATATGATCTGGGTTGTTTTTTTTTTGGGTGGGTAACTGGGACATTTATGCTAAAACAAAACAGCAGAACACAAAATATGAAAATGTTTTATTTTCTGCTCAAGATTAACGTCAATTTGAAATCTTTATTATTTCCATAATGACCATGTGATATTACAATATGTAGTATACAACACAAGACCTGTAATTAGTCACAGGCTATGGTTCAACATAAAATGAAATGATTTTTTTATGTATTAGGGCACCCAACTTGTTTGCAGCACTTGTTATTTTTGGGACACTATGATTTTAGTTTAACTTGTGCAGTTTGACTTTGAAGTTTAAGGTTACAAATCACAGTTAAAACATCAGAAGTTTAAAAAGTTGCATGTTGTTGTTGAAGCTTAAAAGGCTACAAGCTATAATTGTTAAACTTTTGTTCTTAAATCAAATGTGTTTGAGTGAGTTCATCATTTGCTTGGAAGGACATTAAAAATGATTTACATTGAAGCTATTTAAAGTTAATACAGTTTAAATCAGCTTGTCAAATCAAGAACTTTATGCAGGTTTTACATCTAAGGCTTAAGGTGCATACACACGGTGAGATTCTGGCTATGCCCGATTCTCACTATGTGACAGGGGCTAGGTCGGCATTGCAAGCACATAATGACTGTGCTTGCGATACTGACTTTGTGCGATTTTGGCTAAGTGTCAGTTTTGACTATCTTTTCTATGAGATAGTCAAAATTGACTTGCCTGCACAGTCTATCTAGGCTTGCGGTGCCGACCGCGCATCGCATTGGGATCGTAAGGTGACTTTCACCTTGCAATCTGCACTAACTTTTCTTATGATTTTGACTATATAGTCAAATTCGTAAGAAAATATCTCACCGTGTGTACACACCCTTAGGTTCCCCTGGTACCTATCCGATACACTAATCAGCAGACATATATGATCAACAATCTGTTGGAGTAGTGGGAAAAAACTGCAAGTTAGGCCCATGCAAAAATAACGATTTACAGATTCTGTTACTTTTTACCCAAAGATTTCCAAATATATAACTTTTTGATTGTAACCACCAATCGATGAACCCCATACAATTTATTTATTTTTATTTAGTTTCTTATATCGCGCAGCCTATTCTGTTGTGCTTTACAATTGGAAACAACGGTGATAAGACAAACTGGGTAATAACAGACAGACACCCTGGGGCCCTGCTCACAAGCTTACAATCTATAGGGGAAAAGGAGGATACACTAGGATAGGCTCTATCTATAGCATAGCGGTTGTACCAGATTGTGAAGGCAGTCGTGATAGGATGTTATTAGTTATGAATGCTTCTGAAGGTTATGTGGGCGGTTCAGGAATTTGATAGGCTCGCCTGAAGAGGTGAGTTTTCAGGGCATGAGTGAAAGTTTGGAGGCTAGTTTTTGAGACAATCATCTGCAAAAAAGCAAATTCCCCCAATTAATTACGGATGTATGGAGGCTTTTAATAATTCCTATCTCGAAAAAATGTTTTACCTGATTCCGCGAGGATTTTCAATATATTGGATTTCCCCAATCTCCTGACACAGCCATCGAGAAAATGGGTCACTGTCCTGATTTTTTGTCTTTTTGAGATTGTGCTGCAATTTTTTAAACTTTACAGCAGATTTAACAAAACGCACCACTTTTGCTGCAAATCTGAGCATCGCTATTGCCAATTGAAATTCTTTATAATTGTAATTATTGTAAAGTTGACTAAAGCGAAGGAGCAGGAAATCCTTCAGAAAACATGGTGTCATGTTTTCTCTTTTTATTAGCCTTTGAGATCTGTTTTGAAAAGCTTTCATCAGAAGCTAGAAAATAAACTTAATTAGAAGAATGTCAAACTCTTCTTGTGTTGTTTAGTGAAGATGTCATGTATTTAATAGCCTAATAAGGAGCCTTTCCCATTAGATGATAACTCAAATCTAATTTTGGTTATAACATGCAGTTTATGCGGTCACACAGCATCGACACTGCTACTATTATGTATTAGCTTTGAGCCTGCAGCTTCAAACGCTCCTCTGTGCCAAGCTCTGTGTGTGTAAGGGACCCCTGTGCTGGATAATTAGATCACAGCCACCTGTCTGCTGCTATCACAGCCCATACCTGTCACTGCAATACTATGTCACCTCCTGCGGTTTTAGGGGAAGTAAACAAGATGAGGGCATTTGGTGGCGGATAAAAGACTAAACCAGAGTGACAGAATCTGGGCTGGGGAGCAAAACTCGCTGATAGAGAAAAACTGAGCCTAACAGGAGAATTAAATGGTGCCATTTGTTCTGCTAATTTAGAATTAGAAAGACTGGTGCCACCCTAAATATAAGTCATGGCTTACTAAATTAATGTGATTGCAATATGTTATTGTAGTGACACAGATTGTGAGGGCAAGCTTTATTTTTTGTGCTTGATCTAAGTGTAGGATGGTGATTTTATTGTTGTGTTGCAAATAAATTGTCATTTAGCTTAATTGTCATTAGCCACACACTCCGTCACAAAGATGATGGGCCGGTTTGAATGACGATCGAGTTCGGCGGCTGTGTAGGATGCCGACCGAACTCGGACGTTTTTTTAAAGGGAAAACCATGCTTTGTACGTGATTGCCCCTTTAAAAATGGTCAGAGTTTGTCCAGCATCCTGCACGGCCGTTGAACTTGGGTGTTATTACAGATGGCCTGATATGTATTAGAATTGTTCAATGTTGACCGTATGTGGGCAGGATGAATAATTTGTCATGAATGACAGACAACTGGATTTGTCCACGGATTCATTGGATCAAATTACACAAATCTGTGTGTTACACAGTAATGACAAGAAGCCAATCAGATTTATATCAATCCTGTAAAAACTTCAATCAATTCCAAATAATTTTTTTCCTGGTCACACAGATGTGTCCACATAAACAAGTCCTCCAATCACACCAGATAGTTCCATTTGGAATGCCACAGACTTTTTTTTTACTAAATACGCTCCTTAGTCACATTGCTAGTGCAACAAAATAACATTGTGCAGGAGCCTTGACCCCTGGTACTGGCATTCCATGCAGTTGCTGTATGCAATCAGATGCTAACCTGTGGAAAAAAAATGCAAAATACGGAGGTCCAATACGAGTGAGCCTCCCCGTGCATCGCACCATGCATTGTGGTGCTCAACCTATGACATTGAACCAATTCCTTTTTACTCCTAAGTGCATAGCACACTATACACCATGTATGCAGCTACAATGCGAATAAGTCTAAATTTAGGAAAAAATGCAAAAATATGGGATTAGCTACTCAACGCGGAGCATCTGAGTTACGCAATATGTAAAGTGTCATACAGTGCAAAAAGGATAGGTTTATGAGAACACATCTGCACCACAGCCTTGAACCCATACAGTATATTACTGAACAGAGAAGGAATAAACATGAGTTTGCGTGAAGTGTTAGGATATACAGACGGTTGTGGAATTTGATAGCTTGTAGAATGCCAGGGCAGACCAGGCTTATGTCTGAAAGTGGATGATCCGGGAATTTCCCAAATTTCAGGTGTAGTGTGAAAGGGGGTCTCGAGCAAAAACCCGGGATTTTTCCGAGGTGAAAGCCCCTGGGTCTGAGCAAGGAAATTCCCAGGTCATATGTCTGAAAGTGGTACGAGAGAGGCGTTTACGGTAAGTAGTTTACTGGCAGAAGGAAACTATGGATAATCCCACTCGATGCGGAAATGACTGAAGATGACGTTGGGGATATCAGAGGATGATTTACTTGGCATGGTCCAAGGGGAAGATAGATTACAGTAATACACAGAGATAGAAGAGAAGGTGCTGCAAATCTGGGTGGTATAGATTTCACCCTGAGCGAGGAAACCATTGGTAGATTTGTGCAAAGAAGGTACCCAGCCCACCTTGGTGCCTGCATCCAGGTCTGCAGACATGGGTGAGATGAAAACCACCACATGACAGGCTGTAGGTGAGACACTGTGTGATTGCTTGTACTATTGTTAGAACCATGTTTCTGCTACTGCCAGAACGCTGGGGTTGTTTGAGTATGAGGTCAAGGCAATTTGTTACAATGAGCATTTAGGTTCAATAAGGCCCCATTTATAGACAATGAAAGTGATTAGAGACAGGAGATATGTTTGAGGTTTGCTGAAGTTTTGTATATTTTAGAATAAAGTATGTGGGAGGGATCCACTGGGTAGGTACTGATATGAATGAGCAAATATTCTCTGTAAAGCACTGAGGTAATATGTGTGCGCTATATAAATAACTGATAACATAAATAATAAATCTGGATTTGGTCATATATCAGCAGCTACTGGAAGCAGAAGGAGAGAGGGATGTAGAATAAAGATAATTATAAGATGCAGTAGATCTTATAGTGTGGTGGCGCAGGTTGAGTATACTGTAGATAAGGAATGAAGGCAGTGTATATTGGATAGAAGTGAAGTAATGAGGAGGTGGTTTGGGTAAAGGGATGTGCGGCAAAGGATAATGCCATGAAAACAAAGTACGAAAAACATTTTGGTAAACATTGCAAGATCTAAAGCTGCATACATACTAGACGATATGCTGTATGAGCAACGTCGTCTAGTGTTTCCCCCTCCCGGGCTGGGTGGTCGTCGGCCGGGCATACACACTGAGCGATATGACGACCATATCGTTCAGTGCTGTCATACCGCGGCCGGGCAAGCAGCTCTTGGACAATTGGTCGTTAATGACCCGCGGGGCCGCGCATCAGTCGTAGTCGCTAGCATACACACTTGCCGAGAAAGTGAACAATGTCACTCAGGAAGGGTCATTCATTTTATCAGCAAGTGTGTATGTCCCTTTAGAGTCTTGACAATAAGTGGCAAGGGATAAAGAAAGAAAAATAAAAAAAAATATAGAAAATACATATGACCTGCAGCAACACCCCCCTTCCCAGAAGGCTGACTCTCAAGAAATAAGGGGGTACACACCCAGAGATGTGTGCTGAGAGATATATCAACACACATCTCTCCCCCCGCTCATCACTGAGCGCAATGTGTGCTGAGCAGAAAGCGCACGAAGGGGAGGGGGGACGGGGGGGGGGGGGGGGAGCCGCTCACTTCACAAAGCAGTAAAGTGAGCGACATGACTAGATTTGGCATACTGTACATGCATGCCAAATCTAGAGCCGGCGATAGCGATGTGCGTGCCCAAATATCGCTATCGCCGGCACCCTACACACGGCGAGATATGTGCTTAATTTTTAAGCAATCTAGTCAGATTGCTTAGAAATTAAGTAAAAATAGCTTTATGTTTACCCCCCCCATAGCTCATCTGCAAAACATGCTACATGTGAGAAGATGAAAGTGATAAAAGTGCTGACTGGCTGATAACATCTTGATAGTGCCCTTAATCAAGCCTGGAAATATGGAATTAACTACTAATCTGAAAATTGAAGGATTACATTATAGCTAGATTCTTATAGCTCCACTATCAATCTGTCATTTATTTTGGTCAACCTGTGCCTCTCTTGTATCTACCTGATTTTGCTAGCAATTACAGCAGGCTTTCCCAACCTCGGTCCTCAAGGCACGCTAACAGTCCAGGATTTAGTGCCATCCATGCTTGAGCACAGGTGACTTAATTAGTACCTCAGTTTTTTTATTTACCCATCTGTGCTGAAGCCTGGATATCACCAAAACCTGGACTGTACGTGTGCTTGAGGACCGAGGTTGGTAATATCTGCATTAGAGCAACAACAAAGTCTGCTGACTAGCAATGGGTTAAAGAAATGATTAGAGAAAGTTCTTAGTTTCTGGCTCCATCTTTGGAAATATTAACAAGTTCTTAATTATTTTGTTATGAGAAAAGTGAGAATATCTTGGAGCACAGAGGGTGACTGAGCCAGCAAAATACAACAGATTTCAAAGTGCTTGTTTCCTGCTGTGTTCCAATGCCAAAACCTCAGAACTGATAGGGCTGGGAAAAGTTTGGGAGTGCCCTGTAACCTACTGACCTCATCCACTGCTAAAATGTTCAAATTCAGAGCTGTGGCCACATGAAGTACAACCAAACATAAGGGGCTATTTATTAAAACTAGGTGATTCATTGCACACTTCGGGCGGTCTTCACACCATCGAACGGGGCTTGACCCTTACACGCCCTTGTGGCGTGCAATATTTGTATTAAATGAAGTATTACCTCCAATCATAATTGTGTGAGTGGTTAAATATTGCACGGACAAAGGGCGTGCGATGGTTAAGGGGTCGTAGCCCCTTGCAACGACGTGAACAGCGCACGCAGGGCATGTAGGTGCTGGGGGTCCGGAGCCACCGCGGATGGGGGAGGAGCGGTTGCGGGGGTGCCGCAGGTGGAGGAGGGGTGGGTGCGGTGGTGCCGCGGGTGGGGGAGGGGGTCCAGAGCTACCGCGGGTGGTGGAGGGGGTGTGTGGGGGTTCCGTGGATGGGGCCCGGAGGTACTGCGAGTGGGGGAGGGGCGGGTAATGCTTCTCCTCCTGGAAGCAGTTAAGCTGCTGTCCTCCCTTTGGCAGTGGCTCTCCCAGAGACAGGCACAGCAGCCAAGTAGCCAGTCACTATTGTTAGCGCCGGTGTCCCAACGCGCCGCATTACATGGAAGAAGATGCACTCAATTAACTACAGCTCCCAGCAGCCCTTAGCACCGGAATGCTTCGGTGCTAAGGGCTGCTGGGAGCTGTAGTTTATTTAGTGCGTCTACTTCACTGTAATGCGGTGCGTTGGGACATTGGCGCTAACAATAGTGACTGGCTGGCAGAGCTGACTGACTCACTGAATCAATGTTAAATGTGAGAGTGCTGTGCAGGGTCAGTGACACTGCACACCCACTGCACTGCACAGCACTGTCACCTTTTACATTGATTCAGCGTCCAGACATTACCCTCCGCGATATCACCCACTCTATCCATTACATTAGCCATCTCGGGGTTCTCAGGTCGGCAGCCCAGGTGCTGTGTTGCGGAGTCAGGGCCTCTGGGGATCTGGACGTGGCTGTGGCGGGGAGGCACTTCTGTGACATCACGCGCAGGGGAGGCTCCGGGGCTCAGAGATTATGCGGCGCAGGGAGAGCTATGAAAGCCTTCCACTGCGCCGCTTTCATACCAGACTTGCCTACCCTACCGCATTTAGCGGGAGGCTCCCGGTTTTTGCCTAAGTCCCCCGCTGCCCCGCAAATAGAGATGCAGCTCCCGGATTTCCACTACACTCTCCGGCCCCCATTGGAGTCCGGACTGCACATGCACAGGAAGGCTGGTTACCTGCTGCCTCTGCCAATGTTCTCCCATGGTACATGTTCTCTGCTGCTGACGTAGCTCTCCTCCTCCTTCTCTGTCTCACTGGCTGGCAGCCCCTCACTAGCAGGTGACGTCAGGTATAAAGGAGGCGTGAGAAGTGTCAGCGGGTGTACCAGCCTGCATCTCCGGGACCTGGTGTAACTGTAAACGGGGTCGGGTTGCAAAGCCACGTTCCCTCACAACACGGCCACGCCCCCTTTTGCAGGAGGAGCTGCTTCTGCACTGTGTGTCACAGAGGTGACTCCTCTGCTCAGGTGCCTGGCTGGAACACTACTCAAAAGCTGGTAATTATGTGTGACAGCAGGGTTTCCCAGTAATCTGGAGAGGGGGGCAAGGTCCTGTATGAAAATGTGTCCAGGAACAGAGTGATGGCTGCAGGGCCATTTCTACTGGCACTCCCTGCACAGATAACATCCACCTCCGAGTCCCATCCATAGTACTCCATTTGCTGGGCGGCGTTTTGCAAAATTATGCTGCTGTTTCATGACGTCACCTTAGTACCCTGCGGAGTTCTTAGGGGACGCCGCAGAGGAGTGGGCAGGCGCCATCTGAGCAAAGCAGCAGTAAGGGCATCGGGAAATGTGTGCTCTGCCCTCCCCTCATCCTGTACTGCGGGACTCTACCTTGCATAATCTATATACTGTGCCCTGGATGGCGTAGTGTGTACAACGTGCTCTGCCTGGCGTAGTGTGTACAACATGTTCTACCTGGTGTAGTGTGTACAACGTGCTCTGCCTGGCGTAGTGTGTACAACATGCTCTGCCTGGCGTAGTGTGTGCGACGTGCTCTACCTGGCGTAGTGTGTGCGACGTGCTCTGCCTGGCGTAGTGTGTGCAACGTGCTCTGCCTGGCGTAGTGTGTACAACGTGCTCTGCCTGGAGTAGTGTGTACAACGTGCTCTGCCTGGCGTAGTGTGTACAACGTGCTCTGCCTGGCGTAGTGTGTATGACGTGCTCTACCTGGCGTAGTGTGTACGACGTGCTCTACCTAGCGTAGTGTGTGCGACGTGCTCTGCCTGGCGTAGTGTGTACGACGTGCTCTACCTGGGGTAGTGTGTACGACGTGCTCTACCTGGCGTAGTGTGTACGACGTGCTCTGCCTGGCGTAGTGTGTACGACGTGCTCTGCCTGGTGTAGTGTGTACGACGTGCTCTACCTGGCGTAGTGTGTACGACGTGCTCTGCCTGGCGTAGTGTGTACGACGTGCTCTACCTGGCGAAGTGTGTACGACGTGCTCTACCTGGCGTAGTGTGTATGACGTGCTCTGCCTGGCGTAGTGTGTACGACGTGCTCTGCCTGGCGTAGTGTGTACGACGTGCTCTGCCTGGCGTAGTGTGTACAGCATGCTCTGCCTGGCGTAGTGTGTACAACGTGCTCTGCCTGGCGTAATGTGTACAGCATGCTCTGCCTGGCGTAGTGTGTACAGCATGCTCTGCCTGGCGTAGTGTGTGTAACGTGCTCTACCTGGCGTAGTGTGTACGACGTGCTCTACTTGGCGTAGTGTGTACAACGTGCTCTGCCTGGTGTAGTGTGCGCAACGTGCTCTACCCGGCGTAGTGTGCACAACGTGCTCTGCCTGGCGTAGTGTGTGCAACGTGCTCTGCCTGGCGTAGTGTGTGCAACGTGCTCTGCCTGGCGTAGTGTGTGCAACGTGCTCTGCCTGGCATAGTGTGTACAACGTGCTCTGGATGGCGTAGTGTGTACAACGTGCTCTACCTGGCGTAGTGTGTACAACGTGCTCTGCCTGGCGTAGTGTGTACAACGTGCTCTGCCTGTCGTAGTGTGTGCAACGTGCTCTGCCTGGCGTAGTGTGTACAACGTGCTCTGCCTGGCGTAGTGTGTAAAACGTGCTCTACCTGGCGTAGTGTGTACAACGTGCTCTACCTGGCGTAGTGTGTATACTGTTCTCTGCCTGGTGTAATGTGTATAATGTGTTCTACTAATTGGATGCAATTTGATGCAATGTACTAATGTGAACCCTCAATTTTTATATTTAAAAAAACTTTAAAGGGACAGGCAGACCTGCTCCTGTCACATATCCAGTGGGAAATAACACAACGCATTCCAATCCCGTAAATCATGGACACAACGTTTTTATTTTTTTACAATGGCAACTCTCGCCTTTATTTGTTAAAAGCCATTACCTCCAGGACTACTAAGGTTAAACGTAGCCAGCAGAACTATTTAACCTGCCGCGGCATAGCTAATGAGGCCCTCTGCATAGGAAACGAGCCCTGGGAGGAGGCTGGCACTGGCAATCACAGCACAGGAAGAGACAGTGGGCGGGATGTACCAATCATATGCGGTACATCCCGCGGTACATCCCACCACTTACCACAGTGTTATTAATCGCATATGTACTAACATACGTGATTAGTAACACAACGTGCAGCTCTCCTGCCGGTCCCTGAACTTCTGGGATTATGACCCGGGACTCCATCTGCTCTTGCATAGAGTGACGTGACGGCCGTGGGGGATGCTGGGAGGGATCCGATCTTCTTCCTGTGATAGCACTGATGTGGAAAGAAGCCCATAGGCTTCTATAGGATAATGCCAGGTATAGCTGATGTTAACCTCCGCGTCGGAAACCCGGCGTCTGAGTCTTAGGACATACAAGAAATGCTGTAAAAACCTGAAAAGGGGTTTTTACCACATTTTCCCGTTAGTACATCCCACCGAATAAATGAGAAAACTAAACTGTTAAGGTTTACCCAAGAATCTTCACAGTTAGAAACTTTCATCCCTATACTGTAATTTTATCGCACACAGAATGTGTCTGTAAGCCCTATCCATCATAATGATTGGCAGCCAGGTGTCCTGGCAGAAGCAGGAAAACTCGGCTTCTCCACCCACCAGAGACAGCATTTAATACATAACATAAAGTAAACCTGCTCTGGTGGTATGTTGCTCTTCATACTATAGTTTTCACCTACCGCTCAGGACACACCACTGAGTGGCAACAGACACGCCCATAGGTGGAGCTAGACACGCCCCTTGGGTGAAACATGACACGCCTTCTCAACGACACGATTTGTGCGGCGTATTCTGCTAACACCTGCAATCTCCCTGAAAGCAGTTTTCAAAAGTAGGCAAGTATGTTTCATACACATGTATGCCGGTGGCCGCAGCAGCTTTTGTTCCACCTGTGCTGCGGCTAGAGAGTGGGGATTGTTGATGCCGGAGGGGGCAGGCGGACTGGCAGCAAGACATAGTACGCTGCAGTAAAAGGATTTTTTTTCTCCCTATCTACAGTGCAGAGACTTGCTGCAGATGCAGTGGCATATCCTGTAGCTGTACCTTTTTGGTAGTAAAGTGCCTTTTTTTTATGGTCTGTACCGATTTTTGCCTCTCCAAACTTCCATTGAAAGTATAGGAAAAGGGGTGCGGTCACGCCACTTTACCTGTGGCCACGCCCCCTTTTTGAATTTGTACCGATTTTTATGTGTAAATTGTTGGGGGGTATGTTGCTGCAGATGCAGTGGCCCACACATGCCTTTTGGGGTGTGGACCTGGAGCTGCAGCTCCATCAGCCCCATTGTTAATCCTGCTCTGGGAACACACGGAAATGGGTCGTTGGGTCGACACATTAGGTCGACCACTGAAGGTCAACATGGGCATTAGATCGACATGTACTAGGTCGACAAGTGAAAAGGTCGACATGAGTTTTTGGACTGTTTTTGGTGTCGTTTTCTTCATAAAGTGACGGGGAACCACAATTAGTGCACCGTGTACCCTCGCATGGCTCGCCATGCTTCAGGCAGGTTACCGTTCCCAATTGTAGTCCACGTGGATCGTAAATTATGAAAAAGTCCCAAAATTTTGAAAAACTCATGTCCACCTTTTGACCTGTCGACCTAATACATGTCAACCTAATGCCCATGTCGACTTAGTGCATGTCGACATAATGACCATGCCGACCTTCAGTGGTCGACCTAATGACTGTCGACCTAAGTAGAGTCGATCTAACGACCGTATCCCGAACACACAGCAGCCAAAAGGCAGAGCCTCCCATTGGATGTAACATGTGTGGAAGGGCGTTTCTCGCCCAATCAGCTGTGGACTGGGTGTGATAGATCTGCTGTTAAACCAATGAGAGCTCTTAGCCACACCCAGCGTTATCCACACAGTCACAGAGTGACAGATCCGGGCTATTATATAGGAGATAACAGACCCTCCAACATGACCCGCCCCACTAGGTACAAAATGCTCTGTTTCTGGACTTCCCTCTTAATTTATGATTTCCATCACCTGTGTTGAACTAGTTAAATGATAAGAAAGCTGTTTCTTCACAGGTGATGGCAATCATAAATTAAGAGGAAAGTCCAGAAACAGAGCATTTTGTACCTAGTGGGGCGGGTCATGTTGGAGGGTATGAGATTATATAGGAGATACTTCATAGCAGTATACCTCCCAACATAACCCCCTCCAGGAGGAACACAATGCTCTGCTTCTGGACTTTTCTCTTAATGTATGATTGCCGGCTCCTGTGTTGAACAGGTGAATGGATAAGAAAGATGTTTCAGCACAGATGATGGCAATCATAAATTAAGAGGTAAGTCCAGGAGCAGAGCATTGTGTCCCTCCTGGAAAGGGTCATGTTGGGAGGTATGTAGTAGCCATACTTGCCTACCGGCCCCTCTCCATGAGGGAGAAAATGCTCTGTTCCTGGACTTTCCTGGTAATGTATGATTGCCATCACCTGTGGTGAAACACCTTTCTTATCAATTACCTAGCTCACTACAGGTGATGGCAATCACACATTACCAGGAGAGTCCAGGAACAGAGCATTTGCTCCCTCATGTAGAGGGTCAGGTAGGCAAGTATGGTAGTAGCAGTAAGTTTGATTGTATTATCTCTGCAGTAACGTACCTTGCACAATTGGATATTTGATTCACCACTTGCCTGGCATAGCCGCATCAGATGTGACCACACCAGCAAGTGTATATCTGACCTGGTTGCTGTTAGCAGCGGCAGGGAAGGGAAACTTCCCTCCGCCGCTGCTGTCAGAGGGACCTCTGCCTCCCTGCACCCTCCCCCAGTGTTTGCCGTGCTGCCGATTACTGCTGATCAGTCAGCACAGCAGGACCCCCCACCCAGCGGCTGCAAACAATGGCAGATGGTGGAAAAGTGTAAAACAACCGCCCAAGCCACCCCCAGACCCCCCTCTGTGTACCTGGCAGCTGTCTTGGGGGTAAAAAGTAACGTTGCGATGTTACTGATGTTCCGATGTTACCGATCTTCCAACCAAGAAAAATTATTAATTAAAACAAGATAAAAAAAAAAAATTATATATATATATATATATATATATATATATATATATATATATTATTATTATTATTATTTTTTTTTAACTAAAATCATTTTGAATAAGGTTAAATTCATGTTCTTCACCTAATTCACTCATTAAAAAAAACCCGACAATTTCAGAGCGTTTTTTTGAGGGGGGGAAATCGTCAGTTAAGTGGTTAATAGTCGTTATGCATGTCTATTAAACTAGAAAGCACCACACATTGGGGGTAATTCCAAGTTGATCGCAGCAGGAATTTTGGGGGTCATTCCGAGTTGTTCGCTCGCTAGCTGCTTTTAGCAGCATTGCACACGCTAGGCTGCCGCCCTCTGGGAGTGTATCTTAGCTTAGCAAAGTGCGAACGAAAGATTAGCAGAATTGCGAATAGAAATTTCTTAGCAGCTTTTGAGTAGCTCCAGACTTACTCAGCCAGTGCGACCAGCTCAGTCCTTTTCGTTCCTGGTTTGACGTCACAAACACACCCAGCGTTTGCCCAACCACTCCCCGTTTCTCCAGCCACTCCTGCGTTTTACAACTCGAACGCCTGCGTTTTTCCGCACACTCCCATAAAACGGCCAGTTTCCGCCCAGAAACACCCACTTCCTGTCAATCACACTCCGATCAGCACAACGATGAAAAAGCTTCGTTATGCAGTGAGTAAAATACCTAACTTTTGTGTAAAATAACTAAGCGCATGCGCTCTGCGAACCTTGCGCATGCGCAGTAAGCGACTAATCGCAGTATAGCGAAAATCGGCAATGAGCGAACAACTCGGAATGACCCCCTTTGTTAGCAGTTGGGCAAAACCATGTGCACTGCAGGGGAGGCAGATATAACATGTGCAGAGAGAGATAGATTTGGGTGTGGTGAGTTCAATCTGCAATCTAAATTGCAGTGTAAAAATAAAGCAGCCAGTATTTACCCTGCACAGAAACAAAATAACCCACCCAAATCTAACTCTCTCTGCAAATGTTATATCTGCCCCCCCCTGCAGTGCACATGGTTTTGCCCAACTGCTAAAAAATTTCCTGCTGCGATCAACTTGGAAATTACCCCCATTGCTCCTAGCACACAAACTCATCTTCACTGCTTTTTCATTTTTCTTTTTTTCTCAAATTTATCAAATTAAATTGTATAATTGTGAACACCATATCGTGTTCTTTAGTCTTACATGGGTATTTATCAAAGCTTATGCCCCCTACACATCAGACGACCCACCACCAAGCTGCACGACGGCGGATACGGCCGACGGACAGCCCGTAGGAGGGAGATTGTCCATATTGACCTGCATGCATAAGCGACCCGGCACCAACGATGAACGAGCGTTGGGCCGCGCATCGTTCATCGCTGGTGCCTCCACACTGAAAGATATGAACGAGTTAACATTCATATCGTTCAGTGTCATCGCCTAATGTGTAGGGCCCTTTAGAGAGAGCTAAAATTGTGAGAGATAAAGTACCAGACAATCAGCTTCTGCCTTAAATTTTACAGGCTGTTTGTAAAAAATGACAGGAGCTGATTGGTTGGTACTTTATCTCTCATGATTTTATCTCTCTCCACGCTTTGATAAATACCGCCCTTGGTCTTTTACTTTTGTATGCTTTATTTCTATATGTAAAATAAAAAAGGGTGTACTCTTTTGCTAAAAAGTAGAGATTGCTAACTTGGCCAAGTTATTAAACTGCCCCATCAGCGACCTCTGTTAGGGGAAGACCTAACGCTGACTTACACTCACGATTGTGTGATCAGTTTTTATAAACCTTGTGAGAGTTAGCTCAGCTGCAAACCCTAAGGGAGGGTTTCAAATTGGTTTTCTGTTCCTGCTGCACGCTGCTATCTGTGTTTCTTTTCTCACATTATTGATTATTTTAAATACATTACATTACATTTTATTGCATTTTTCTGTATCACCGGGAGACTTAATCCCTCCCTTAGGGCTTGCAGTAAAGCTAACCCTCCATAGGTTTATAAAAATATGATTACACAGTCATGAGTAAAGGTCAGTGTTAGGTCTCCCCCTAACAGAGATTGCCTTGTCGCCAGCAAGGGGGCTTTCTAACCTGACCAAGCTAGCATTAGAAATCTCTGGGTTTAAATTGCACTAAACATGTAGGTTAGAAGCGCAGGACAGCTTTTGTTCTCTAAAGGCCCATACACACTAGCCGATTTTGAGCTCAAAGTAGCTCACGTTTGGCGTTTCGAGCTACTTTGAGCTCAAACTCGGTCATTGTGTATGACCGGGCAGTGAGCGCTGATGCATCATCGCTGGCCGCTCTCCGTCGGGCTGTTTGTACAGCCCAGTGAATGATCATCGCTGTGCATACACGCTGGGCAAAAACGCCCAGTGTGTATGCGGGTATGGTATGAAAGGTAGATAGTAACTAAGTTGACAGTGTCTAGGTCGACCACTACTGGTCGACAGGGTCTCTAGGTCAACATGGTCTAGGTTGACAGGTCAAAAGGTCGACATGAGTTTTTAATTATTATTTTTTGTCGTTTTCTTCGTAGAGTGTGACCGGGAACCCCAATTAGTGCACCGTGTCCCCTCGCATGTCTCACTTCGCTCACCATGCTTCAGGCAAGGTGCCTCACTCCGCTACCGCTGGACACAGGTTACCGTTCCCAATTGTAGTCCACGTGGATCGTTAAATATGAAAAGGTTCAAAAAAAGAAAAAGATCGTGAAAAACTCATGTCGACCTTTTGATCTGTCGACCTAGAGACCCTGTCGACCTAGAGACCCTGTCGACCTAGAAACCCTGTCGACCTAGTTACTGTCGACCAATAGTGGTCGACCTAGATAGTGTCGACCTAGTTACTGTAGACCTAGAGACTGGATCCCGTGTATGCACCTTAAGTCTATTACACCTGTCTATACTTCATTCAATCCAATAGTGAAGAGAGCATACATACCTCCTCACAGCACTGGGCTCATGGATTCAATAGAACCATTCATTATGGACATATATCAGTCAGTTTGGTTTTGTTGCCTTATAGATGACATGCCCAAAATAACTATTGGTACCCAGGGGCGTATTTACCTATTGGCCAGGATGGCACGCACCAGGGGTGACAGCCGAGGAGGGGCGCCGTCCAGCAGTGCCACCCTCTGCCAGTAGGTAGATTCACTTTTAGAGGCAGCGGCTATCCCCCCACCCCCGTGTATTTCCTGCAAGGAGCTCCTGGCAGCAAGGGCTGCTGGGAGGTATAATTTATGTAGGGCTTCTTAATAGTAATGTGGTGTGTTGCCAGACCCCGGCGCCAATTACAGTGGCTGTCGCTGCTGCATGCTGTGAACGTTACTGGGCATCTCTGATGATGAGGAACTACACAGGGTGGGGGGATAGCTGCTGCCTCTAAAAGTGAGTCTACCAGAACATGCTGCCTTCTTATAGTAAAATCAATTTGGGGGCATATGTGTATCTGACATTGTGGGGGCATATGTGTGTCTGGCACTGTGGGGGCATATGTGTGTCTGGCACTGTGGAAGCATACGTGTGTCTGGCACTGCCCCCCCCCCCCCCCCACACACCACCCCCTCCACCGCGAGACACTGTGGCCCGCAGGTGGGACAGCAGGACAGTCCCCCATAAATCGGGACAGTTGCGAGGTATGTTAAAGATGCAATTGTTTATAAAAACATAGCTCTGTCAGCCACGATTACTGCAATGCTGTGAGCTGTCCCCACCCTTTCCTTTTGTCACCTTCTGACACCTCATCTTTCTGAGCCAAAAAAAGTCCATTTAAAATGACATCCACAGTGTTTTAATTGCTGACCCGGGTTGAGTTAAAAGGAGCCAACCCTGCAATAACTCAGGTTGAAAGTGTAGTGTGAAAGGGTCTGACCCGTGTCCAACCGAGGTCGGACCCAGATTCAAAATACCGGCCGGACCCGGGTTTGCGGTGTGAAAGGGGTAACTTACATTAAGACGTCTCAAATTTACATCTCTATAGATTTACCAGATTTTTAACACTCATTTATATTTACAACCGTGAAAATCAGAAACTCCTGTGCGAAGAACAGGTAGTATAGAATATACTTTTATTATGCAATGACTTGTGCTGGTACTTTACGTCTAACATGATCTGTTCTTCCCAGTACTGTTTTAGATACATATTTTATTTAATCTTTTAACAATGTCACAGAAATAAGCCAGCATACAGTATTCAGTTTGCTTCACCAGAGAACTTAATGACGTTAGCTGCTGTAGTTACTGTGCTACAACATGCTAGGTTGCTGTAAGACACACATGTTCTGAGTAAACTTTTCTTTTCCACTTGAACATTCAGTAATCACTGTAAAAGATAACGGGAATGTGGACCAACAACCAAATAGGTGTATGAGCAAAGTGGCTGTGTGAATGCAGCAACACTATACCACAAGCTACATAAAAACAATTGGGAGGCTCCTTTACAACAGAAATATAAACATGAAATACTTTCTGCTTAGTACATGACCACTTTTGTGTACAGATTTCCAATGCTGAGCGCAGACGATGGCTGTTCTATTAGTAAAAAAGTGAGAGCATTTATTGACCTTTAAAAATGAAATACTACTATATAGCCTTATATTTTACCCCACAGGGAATCTTGGCTGAATTTCTGTACAATAAGTCCTGGACTCTTTTCAAAGGTCTAATACCAGTTTTTGGTTACTGAGGTCTAATAAGTAATACTTATTAGAGAACAAAACATATTCTAGCAAATATGCAAGAACTTAAAACAGCAAAAAAGGTGATAGCCTCAATACAGCTGATATAATTAACGTATCGTTCTCAACTTGCACAATAAGTAATAACAGAGACATAACATGTTTTGCAGCTTGTAGGAAATGCCAGTTAAAGAAGCTGCTTATACAAAGACTCTGCATCTGTATGCTTCACTTTACCAAGCCAGGTCCTAATGATACTGCAGATAACATATAAGCGGTATCACAGAGAGCAGAGACACCAGCTCGTAGGTTTTACTAGGCACTAGAAAGCTGTTCCTTGGTCTCGCTTCATTGCAGAACTGCATAATTTCTGGTCTCCATGGCAACAGGCTGGCTGGCGGCACTGCACTGATGCCCCCGTGGTGACTGCAGGGTGGCGAATGAATTAACTGTAACCCCAAGGGCAAAGCTGGCTCCAAATTGCTGGGATAAATGTGCAACACCAACATGAGCAGCTGAAAATTGGGATACAGTAAAGCAATGTAATAGTGTTGAGATAATTCTCATATATAAAGATCACTGGCAATAAAGAGGTTAACTATAACTGGAAGTAAAAGTGCTAAGAAGTAATAATGACAACTAGTGCACTTCACCTTAGAGGCGCTGGCACAGGCTTCCTTAAGGGGGGTACGCACGGAGAGATCCGTTCTTAAAATCTAAGCAATCTGAATAGATTGCTTAGAAATTAAGCGTGGATCTCTCCGTGTGTAGGTAGCCAGCGACAGTGACTTGCGGTCTAGATTTGGCATGCATGGGTCAAATGAGAACTCACACATCGTGCTGAGTGCTGGGCGAGGGGGAGAGATGTGTACTGAGTGGTCTGTGCTAGATCGCTCAGCACACATTTCCCCCGTGTGTACGGGGCTTTAGGGGCAGATGTATTAACTTGGAGAAGGGATAAAGAAGTGATAAAGCAGTGATAAGTGCAAGGTGATAATGGGCCAGCCAATCATCTCCAATATGTAAATTGACAGGAGCTGACTAGCTGGTGAGTTATCATGCACTTATCACTGCTTTATCACTTTTTTATCCCTTCTCCAGGTTAATACATCTGCCCCTTAGCCTGTAACTTGACAGTTAGGAGCTGACTGACAGGTGCATTATCACCTTCCACTTTATCACCTCTTCAGGCTTAATACATCTGCCCCAGTTTTTGGTAAGATAAACATGATTTAAAAAAAAAACCTGTAGAAAAAAAAAAAAGGCTGAAAAATGTATAAAATCACACCATAATTTTCAGTTTGTTACTTTGTTAAACCATAAAACATATACAGCACTGATCAATATTTAGTGCTTGATACTGTAAATCAGTTTAATGGGAGGAAATCAATCTATTTTGTCTTACATGAGCAGGTTACACACAGGACACACTAAGGAAATACAAAATGTGGTATTAGGGTGTTATAAATTGTTTCCACGAGCTTCCTACACAAGAGACAATAAGATGTGGAATTCAGAACACAGAAAACATTGTCTCAGCATATGAATAAATTCTGCAATAAGGGCTTGTACTTTTGGGCGTTGAAAAAACAACACCTGTTAAAAAGCAGAGCCAAAACCTTGTACTTTGCCTTTGCTTTTCAGAGTGCTTAAATCGTTTTCTCAAAGCCTCCCTGCAGCACAGTGTACTTAATGAGCGCACCCCCAGAACGCCATTATATATTTTACCGAGCGATTATTCCCGTGAACACTGCAGGCAACTGTGAAAATGACACAGGAAAAATCTAAGTGCATGTTTGTTAGAAGGTGTGTGTACAGGTCTATGGCAGACACCATGGGGTATATTTACTAAAATTCGTATTTTTCTGAATGAGGTTAAAGTTCAAACACGAATGACATCGAATGTGTGAATTTGCAACTTTTTGAATTTTTTACGACACAGTTACTATGCTGTCGTATTCTGCATTTTTGTTTTTTCCGATGTCGATGTAATTCGTAATTTCGGCCAGTGTTTTACGGGAGTGAATAGTAAAACACTGCCGACATTAACACAATGAATCTCGTCCGGATCTGTGAGATCCGTGCAGGGCTTCATTGTGCACCTTTAAAAAAAAATGAAAGTGTTAAAAATCATGAAAAAAATTGCGTGGGGTCCCCCCTCCTAAGCATAACCAGCCTTGGGCTCTTTGAGCCGGTCCTGGTTGTAAAAATATGGGGGAAAAATTGACAGGGGTTCCCCCATATTTGAACAACTACCACTGGGCTCTGCGCCTGGTCCTGGTGCCAAAAATACGGGGGACAAAAAGCGTAGGGGCCCCCCGTATTTTTAACACCAGCACCGGGCTCCACTAGTCAGAGAGATAATGCCACAGCCGGGGGACACTTTTATACCGGTCCCTGCGGCCCTGGCATTAAATCACTAACTAGTCACCCCTGGCCGGGGTACCCTGGAGGAGTGGGGACCCCTTAAATTAAGGGGTCCCCCCCTCCAGCCACCCAAGGGCCAGGGGTGGAGCCCGAGGCTGTCCCCCCATCCAAGGGCGGCGGATGGGGGGCTGATAGCCAAGTGTAAAAATAAGAATATTGTTTTTTGTAGCAGTACTACAAGTCCCAGCAAGCCTCCCCCGCAAGCTGGTACTTGGAGAACCACAAGTACCAGCATGTGGGGGGAAAACGGGCCCGCTGGTACCTGTAGTACTACTACAAAAAAATACCCAACAAAAAACAGAACACACACACCGTGACAGTAAAACTTTATTACATACATGCACACCTACATACCCACATACTTACCTATGTTCACACGAGGCTCGGTCCACTTCTCCATGTAGAATCCACGGGGTACCTGTGAATAAAATTATACTCACACAATCCAGGGTAGCTTCTGTCCTCTTCTACTTGTAATCCACGTACTTGGCAAAAAAACAAACCGAAAACCCAAACCACGCACTAAAAGGGGTCCCATGTTTACACATGGGACCCCTTTCCCCGACTGCCGGGACCCCCCGTGACTCCTGTCAAAAAGGGTCCCTTCAGCCAATCAGGGAGCGCCACGTCGTGGCACTCTCCTGATTGGCTGTGCGCTCCTGAGCTGTCAGTCAGGCTGCGCACGGCAGAGATACAATGTAGCGCATAGGCGCTCCATTGTATCCAATGGTGGGAACTTTGCCATCAGTGGTTGACCGCGAGTAACCTCAACCGCTGACCGCAAAGTTCCCACCATTGGATACAATGGAGCGCCTATGCGCTACATTGTATCTCTGCCGTGCGCAGCCTGACTGACAGCTCAGGAGCGCACAGCCAATCAGGAGAGTGCCACGACGTGGCGCTCCCTGATTGGCTGAAGGGACCCTCTTTGACAGGAGTCACGGGGGGTCCCGGCAGTCGGGGAAAGGGGTCCCATGTGTAAACATGGGACCCCTTTCAGTGCGTGGCTCGGGTTTTTCGGTTTGTTTTTTTGCCAAGTACGTGGATTACAAGTAGAAGAGGACAGAAGCTACCCTGGATTGTGTGAGTATAATTTTATTCACAGGTACCCCGTGGATTCTACATGGAGAAGTGAACCGAGCCACGCGTGAACATAGGTAAGTATGTGTGTATGTAGGTGTGCATGTATGTAATAAAGTTTTACTGTCACGGTGTGTGTGTTCTGTTTATTGTTGGTTGTTTTTTTTTGCAGTAGTACTACAGGTACCAGCGGGCCCGTTTCCCCCCCCCCCCGCATGCTGGTACTTGTGGTTCTCCAAGTACCAGCTTGCGGGGGAGGCTTGCTGGGACTTGTAGTACTGCTACAAAAAACAATATTCTTATTTTTACACTTGGCTATCAGCCCCCCATCCGCCGCCCTTGGATGGGTGGGACAGCCTCGGGCTTCACCCCTGGCACTTGGGTGGCTGGAGGGGGGGGACCCCTTGATTTAAGGGGTCCACACTCCTCCAGGGTACCCCGGCCAGGGGTGACTAGTTAGTGATTTAATGCCAGGGCCGCAGGGACCGGTATAAAAGTGTCCCCCGGCTGTGGCATTATCTCTCTGACTAGTGGAGCCCGGTGCTGGTGTTAAAAATACGGGGGACCCCTACGCTTTTTGTCCCCCGTATTTTTGGCACCAGGACCAGGCTCAGAGCCCAGTGCTGGTTGTTCAAATATGGGGGAACCCCTGTCAATTTTCCCCCCATATTTTTACAACCAGGACCGGCTCAAAGAGCCCGAGGCTGGTTATGCTTAGGAGGGGGGACCCTACGCAATTTTTTTTTCTGATTTTAAACACTTTCCCACCCCTTCCCACTGATAAACATGCACGGATCTCATGGATCCGTGCATGACTATCAGAACACAGTAAAAAAAAAGCAGGTCTGTTTTAAAACGGCTTTTTTTAATGATTTGTATTTTTTCACGGCAGTGTTTGGCTATTGCCGGCAGTGTTTGTGAAATAGAATTTTTAGTAAATTACCGAGTTGTATCAAATAACAGGCGTATTTGACCGATGGTGTATTCATTCGTATTTTTTTTCTTTGACTTCCAAAAAAATACGAATGCCCTCATCACTGCCGAGATTTTAGTTTAGTAAATTCCCGAGATGACACTTTGACGAAAAAACACCAAATCGGTCAAAATCGGGACCTTAGTAAATATAGCCCCATATTTTGGACTTTGAAGGTTTTAAGAACTGGAGTTGATCATGTAATATTAAAGTCATGGGGGTAAATTTACTAAGGTGGGAGTTTTTAGAACTGGCGATGTTGCCCATAGCAACCAATCAGATTCTACTTAACATTTATCTAGCTGCTTCTAGAAGATAATATATAGAATCTGATTGGTTGTTATGGGCAACATCACCAGTTCTAAAAAAAACTCCCACTTTTGTAAATTGACCCCATTGTTTATAATACCTAAAGGTACACAGTTGTTATAGCAGGCATTCCCAAAATCAGTCCTTAAGGCACACTAACCGAGCAGGTCTTACTGATATCCAAGCTTCAGTACCTCAGCAAATCTAAATAACTAAGGTACTTATTAAGTCACCTGTGCTCAAGCATGGATAAAATCTGGACTGTTAGTGTGCCTTGATGACTGAGGTTGGGAATGCCCACACTATAGTTGTGAGCTTCTATGTTGTCCTGCTTCAGCCATGCCATAAAATGTGTGTACAGTTAGGGGTTTCGGCAGAGTAATGTACACACCTGCCAATTTCTAACTGACCCAAGTACAACTCCAGATGACGTAACCAGGAAGTGTGGTTTATCGAACGAGTGATGGTACAGCCGTACTCACTGTTACACTGATTGATGAGAATTGTAGCGGTGCTAACTTCAGATCGATCACCAGCTGGTGACTGTGTTCTGGATGCGGGAAGCCCCTTATGCAATGTCCACTGTAGTGGCAGTGCCCCCAGTAGTAGTGCCCTTTATGTCCCCAGGAGTGATGCCCCTGATGAAGTGCCCCCTATACAATGCCCTCATTAGTAGTGCCCTGAGTAGTAATGCCCCCAGTGGTAATGCCCCCAGTGGTAATGCCCCCATAGTGATGCCCCCTGTAGTTTAGCCCCTAGTAGTAATGCTCCCTGTAGAAGCGCCGCTTACACATACACACACACACACACACACACACACACACACACACACACACACACACACAGAAAACACCCCACAATACTCACTTTAAGCCCTGCTCCTGCGTCCGACCGCTGCCCTCTGTCTGGCCGTCCGCTCCTCGGAACTATGGGAGAGAAATCATGACGTCTCTCCTATAGCGGAGAGCCACACACTGCCAGAGCCAGAAGTTGGAGCTCAGGACTGAGCTCCAGCCTCTGGCTGCCGCTCTGGAGAGGGAGTCGGGTGCTCACTGGTAACACAATCTCAGCGGGTGCCCGGCATCTACCCTCGGCTCTGCGCTCTCATTTTGGGTTAGGTGAGTTGGAGGAGGCGGAACTGGTTATGTCTCCAAATGGAACTACGGAATGCAGTTCTGCCCCATTCCGGCTCACTTTAACCTATGCCTATAGATTTGTTGCAATGTCTGTGGTGTTACACTGTGTAAAAGTAACAAGGGGCGCAGCCATAATGAACAGATTTTATAAATGGTTATATTTCCTTGTAATAGAATAGCTACACAAGAAAGTACATTTTGTCCTGAAAAATTTCACTCGAATGGACAGTGAAATAGTTTTTATTTTTTTGTATTTACGCAAACGAGAGAGAAAATTGAAACATTGAACTAATGAAATTAGTTTTAAACACATCTGGTCTTCATGGAGTTAAATTACTGTGGACTGCTGAAGTACCTTCACTGGAAGCCCCAGGCACCTATTCCATTTTAAATACAATAATATTTTCTAATATTTCTTCTGACCTTTCCAACAGTTTATGATATTAAAGATTATTAATAAAGCTGGGAAACTGCAGATTGTTAGCGCTTAGGCCATTTCATTATATCATGCTCCTTTTGAACAATTGTAAGTGTTTATATGGGCACATTTATAGACTACTATTGTAAAGCTAAAATTGTTATCCTGCACCAGATATGAGATGTTAATTGTCAATTAATTAAGCATCGTTTACCAAAAACCAGCTACTCTGAATGCCTAGGACATTCCTATTTGTATCATAGATCGGCTGGAGGTGCTCCAGGAATTATGAGAAACTCATATGCAAAAAAATATTGTGGGGACTAGCCCCAAAGAAAATTCCTTTTTTGGAGCACTCTTTTGAAATGATTAATAATATGTTGTGTGAAGAATAAATGGCTAATATTAAAACTTAACTTTTATTTCTTACCCATCTAAAATAAAGGGGAGAATATACAAAAACAAATATACCAACATTAAACACTACAATAATTATCACTCGTGTTCAGTGAATATCACTATCTCTCATTAAATCAAGAGTAGATCAACATGTGCATATAGTTACTTTTATTTTTTTTACTTTTTTCTTAAAAATGCAATTGCAAAGCACTATGGTTACTAAAAAAGTTTTTTTGTATATAATAATAGTAGTGCACGTTTAGCATGTGTCAGTAGAACTCACATTTTTTTGTGTTTAGACACGCACTTATTATAACTATACATATAACATGTGGCTGTCTTACAAAGGAAAAAAAAGATTACTATTGTATCAAGATATCAACTGCAGTACTCAAAGTTTAGCCCCATCTGCTGGGAGTAGGTGGCCGAATTTGGACACTCCTGGATGAATGTAGATGCAATAATATATATATTTATAAACACAGGTACAGGTTGAGTATCCCTTATCCAAAATGCTTGGGACCAGAAGTATTTTGGACATGGGATTTTTCCGTATTTTGGAATAATTGCATACCATAATGAGATATCATGGTGATGGGACCTAAGTCTAAGCACATAATGCATTTATGTTACATATACACCTTATACACCCAGGCTGAAGGTAATTTTAGACAATATTTTTTATAACTTTGTGCATTAAAAAAAGTATGTCTACATTCACACAATTCATTTATGTTTCATATACACCTTATACACACAGCCTGAAGGTCATTTAATACAATATGTTGTTTAATAACTTTGTGCATTAAACAAAGTTTGTGTACATTGAGCCATCAAAAAACAAAGGTTTCACTATCTCACTCTCACTCAAAAAAGTTTGTATTTCGGAATATTCCGTATTTCGGAATATTTGGATATGGGATACTCAACCTGTATAATGTACTGTAGGTACAGTAACGAGCTTCACATTGTATCCTGTTTGCAGGAACAGACTTTGAGTTGAGCATACCCCTATTTAGGGTGTGTTTCAGATTACTTGGATAGCTGCACAGCTTCTTTTGTACTGCATAATAACCTGATTTTTATGGTCTTTAGGTCGCCAGTCATTAGATCGACAACTATTGGTCGATATGCATTAGGTCGACATGGTCATTAGTGTTCAACATGGTCAGTAGGTCAACACGGCAAAAGTCGACACATGAAAATGTCGACATTAGTGTTTTTTTTTAATCATTATTAACACTTTTTCTTACTTTACGATCTATGTGGACTACGATTGGGAATAGTAACCTTGCCTGAAGCATGGTGAGGGGACACGGTGCACTAGTTGGGGTTCCCAGTCACTTTCCGAAGAAAACGACACAAAAAAATCCAAAAACTCATGTTGACTTTTTTCCATATGACCTGTTCCGTGTAGACCTCATGACCATGTCGACCTATTCCAGGTGTTGACCAATAGTGGTCGACCTAGTTAGGGTCGACCCAATGATCCACACCCAATTTTACATGTCTTCCTCTGAAATCTGTGTATCTTTTGGGTTTTCAACATAGGTTAACAAGTTAAATTGTGAGGCAATCAAGTTGCCGGCTGCCGGGATCCTGGCGGTCAGGATACCGACGCTGGAATCCTGAAACCCGTTGAACGCCCGGAATCCCCACTCGGGTGGTGGTCCACGAGGGGGGAATGGCTCAAAGCTTGGCAATCGCAGCAAGCCCATGAGGGGACATGCTGCGCTCGCTGCCGGTATTCTGGCTGTCGGGATCCCAGCATCAGTCTCCTGACCGCTGGGATCCCGACACCCAGGAAATCATACTGAATTTGTAAAATTAAATAACTCTTTCTTATTTCATAAAACAAAACAGCACAAGCTCTTAATTGGAGTTAAGGGGAACTATTAAGTAGAAGTTTCCTTTACAAAACGGTGGTGGACTTGGCTTTTCCCATGAGTGACAACTAAATTTTGTGATACTGTGTTGGGTGTATTGGAGAAAAACTTTGTACAAGTTGTAACAAAAATTGATATGTTAAAACTTATACAAAAGTCCGGGTGGTCTTCTGTATGCCGGCGGTCGGGCTCCCGGCGCTCAGTATACCGGCGCCGGGAGCCCGACAACCGGCATACCGACACTTATTTTCCCTCGTGGGGGTCCACGACCCCCATAGAGGGAGAATAAAATAGTGTGGCGCGCATAGCGCGCCACCGTGCCCGTAGCGTGACGAGCGCAGCGAGCCCGCAAGGGGCTCATTTGCGCTCGCCACGCTGTCGGTAAGCCGGCGGTCGGGCTCCCGGCGCCGGGATGCTGGTCGCCGGGAGCCCGACCGCCGGCCAGCCGTAGTGAACCCCAAAAGTCCCATACGTGACAGTGGGATGGGTCTATAAGCTACATATATGAAATGAAGACAGTTGTCATGACTCCTTGCTCACTTGTCTTAGTTAGGACAAGAATGGGCTTAGACAACCAGTATTTTAGTAGAAACAGTAAAAGATGTAGTTAAGGGTTAGGATCTTGGAAGTGACGTTTTTACTTATTTCAACATGTGCATTACCATCGGGGCTCATCAGCATTAGCTACTAATAAACTTGTAAAGGACTAAAGGAAATACAAAACACATATACTAAACTACATACGTTAAGTCAAAATCAGGCATATATCTAAGGGCAAGGTTGACTTATGTCTGCAATAATTAATTCCTCCATATTCAACCTACATCACCCAACTGTATTATTGTGCTGTTACAGTATATCACCAGTCCATGGCATTTATTTAGCCAACATGGGCCTACACCATACAGCCCATCTGCAGTTGTAGACCACTGACGTCCCTCACTCTGACATACAAAGACAGGCACAGGGGGACTACTATGAGCATATAAACCTCTTCCTCCTCCGCTTTTAAAATAAACATCTACATAAATGTTGAATTTGTCACATGCTGTTGGAAACTAAGCACTTTCTAATAAATATTGGACTTCAATGCCCATATCGCAACTTGGACTCTCCTTAGGGCTGTTTGAGAATGGGTCTTACAAAAACAATGTGGCCTATCCAGACTATTCCCCTCTTTAGTAAATATGTGCTGGCAGAAGACCCATGGTGCCTACTTATCCTCCTCTTGAGGGCTACAACCCTACACTCCCCTCCCCATCCACACCTTAGCAAAAGGGAGGGAGAAGGCATACATCTTCTGCACCCATCAGGCTTGAAACGTATTGCTGGGCAGTTACATGATAGCCCAGCACCATACTTCTCACTCCTAGCCCATTGCTGACAGGCGAGAAGCAACAGACTGCTGCCCCTCCATTTCAGCAGGTGTACTCAGTGTGGTGTCACAGCAGGGAAAATAGCAACAAGTACTGACATTGGGCCTGATTCAGAGCCAAACTCAATGCTGATGTTCAAGCATTTGAGCGTGTGCGCAAAAATTCCCCAAAACTCCATGCATTACAGAGTGTACGCTCAAAGGCCCTGCTGCGTTTGGGATGTATGGTATAAGAAATGTTTTGGAAAAGTGATGGATGCCCCTGTGCAGTTACTATGCGGTGGCTTAGCGCATGCATGGAGATGGTCCGTCTTATGGGAATTATTGGAGTGTCACAGGGGAGTCAGTGAAAGCGGCTGCGCATACAGATGCTAAACCGCTCACACAGGAGGCCACACACGGATGCAGAAACTGCACCTGCCATGGTGCTGGAGCAAGAGTTAATGGTGCGACTGATGGTATGTCTAAAGACACAAAAAAATTGAATTTCAGCACCTATAGACGCTGGCAGTGGATGTCTTTATCCTTTGCCATTCATACACACATGTACACTAGGGAAGGGCTTGTAGCAGGCGGGCAACTGCCAACACACACAGCCATGTCTCCTACCACCTCTGAATTAGCCCCAATATGTAATTTGTGTTACCCTAGTTGACCATATAGGTTTGCCTAATGATAGCATCATACCATCTGCCCAGTGACACCAATACCCTTTGTGCCTGTCTCATAGCTGAATGCTAATGCCGCCGTAGAGTTTTGTCTCAGAGTATGTACAAAAATATGCTAATTTAATAGCTGCTGGGATTTGTATAGAGACACCCACTGAAACCTTTGCACGCACCTGCATCTGCATACACATTGACGCAGATCAGGTAAACATTAAACCCCTGAGTGAGCCTACCACCGTCACAACTGAGATGCCAGAGAGGTGTTTCCTGCGCACGGAATAGCAGTCATCGGCTGATACACACTCTAAAAACTTCCGGTTTTGCAGCCACTCCCCACTACCTTGTGAATGATTCCATACTGTGTCCGTAATTGCAATTCAATTGCAGCGAATGCGCATTACCGCAAGGGGGTAGGAAATAGGTGTTCTCCAACTACAAATTCCCTGCATCTGCCAGGATACGCTAGGAATTTCTAATTCCACAAAGACTGGGAGATCATAAAAAAGGAACGAAAGACTGCATAGGATAGAGTGAATATAAGCACCCTGTTTGTTTATGTAACTAAGCTAGATAGATCTGGTTTTTGTGTTGATATTAGTTGATAGGTCATTGAAGTTTGTCAATCAAATAAGTTATCCAATGAGAAGGGTTTAGGTAGGCGGGTTCTATTAGTCTATTTAAGTGAGGGCTGAGGTAATAGGATTCCTCTTGCCATTTTTGTGATCCCACCCACCCACCCGGCAATTTTAACTTCGGTATAAAAATGAAAAGTTTTGGTTTTCTTTTTGAAACTTTACGTTGGAATAATGAGTTATTATTATTCCAGCAAGTGCGAGGCGCAGCGGGCGGAAAGCAGTGCTATTCGGCGGCTTAATTTAGCGCAGCAGAGCTTGGCTAGCATTTCCCCTTTGAGAAAAGGCGAGTCGGTCACTACCTCAGGGGAGGACCAGGTCACCATCTTATGGAGGGACCAGCACTGTGCTAATTAAGGGGAGATGGTTCTACCCAGGACGGATTGCGCAAGGGGCGGAAACTCCGCCCCATTTGTTTAAAAATTAAAGTTTTAAGCCATGGCCGAGTTGACACTGCTTTTTCGCCACCGGTGAATAATATTTTCAATTCTGATTAGAATTTAATAAATCTGGCTGTGACCTCCATTTTTTCCAATTTATACAGTTGTCTGTGTCATTATTTCTAGGTTTATTGGTTCTAGTTTGTGTAATAAATAAAACATATGGGTGACTTATTGTCATCACTCAATACAGTTTATAGAGATGTCGCATAACACTGGAAGAAATAAAAATACCCGAGACACGTTTTACATGCGGAAGTGTTTGTACACCAATCACTGTCACAAGTAGGCTTTTCCACGGGGATTATTTATTGCCTCGGCCAAGTAATTGCCCTCGTGAATCCAGGTAACAGAATAATCAACAACTCATCAAAAGCAGTGAATGACAGCCAAACAAAAAGACCTTACTATCATACTACCACAGATCAATGCCAACAAGGTTAAAATTGCCTCTGGTGAGACAAGGAGAGACCAAGGGATGTCCCAATACCACCACTTCCTCATCTGTCTCCTGGCCAACAAGACCCTCTACCATCCAGGAGAGCTGCAGCAGAAAGCCTGCAGGACCACATTTAGAACAAAGAAAAACATCTACAGCATGTTCACTCACCGATTTGCAGCATAGAGGCTGATGTCACCAGGATATACAATAACATTGTGGGTCAGTGGTCCCCAAACTTTTTTTAATCACGGCGCCCTAGAGAATCAGAATTTTTTTTTTCTCAGCGCCCCTAGTCCAAACTTTTTTATTGAGAAATTTTGTAAAAAATATTAAATTAAGTAAATTGTGTTTATATGTCATCATTAGGTTCAGTTGTCTGGTGAGGGACAAGATTTGCTTCTGTTTGTCCACACAGTTTGTGATTGGAAGCTACAAGTACTGGTTTTGCCTATTACACTGACTATAAATAATTTTAATTGGGCCTGGACCACCAATCCAAGGCACCCCTGCAATTGTCCAGAGGCACCCCAGGGTGTCACGGCACACCGTTTGAGAACCACTATTGTGGGTAAACATCTAGGAGGATCTATTTATTTATTTATTAATAGTTTCTTATATAGCGCAGCATATTCCGTTGCGCTTTACAATTAGAACAATAGTAATAGAACAAAACTGGGCAAAAACAGACAGACATAGAGGTATGAAGGCCCTTTATCAACATTATGATAACGCTTGCTAAAAACCTCATTTTGAACTTAACTTAAATTCAGGTTTACATTGTTCTATCCAAACAATAACTAGACACATTGTGTATCACTTTTTTCATCCTCTTGGATTACACATCACAAAAAGACCTGAGTGACTGAAATCTCCACTAATAATTTTGAAATTTAACAATATTTGAATTAACAGAAGAAATCTAGTTAACAAAATCTATTTTTATGACAGGACAGCATCTGCACTAATGTTTGTGTTGCTACAACCATTTACATTCTTATTCATATAGATGACTGAATAACAAATAGCGCCCCCATAAGAAGCTACATTCCTGGGTCGTCAACGGGTAATACAACTAGAGATTAGTCTGATTCTATTACGGCTTCATGTACAAAAATCTTTAGTGACAGAGGTCATCTTTCTTTTTTACACACTTAGGGGTCTATTTACTAATCCGTGGCGGAGGTAAAGTGCACGGAGATAAAGTACCAGCCAATCACCTCCTGACATTTTTCAAACCCAGCCTGTGACATGGCAGTTAGGAGTTGATTGGCTGGTATTTATCTCCATGCACTTTATCTCCACCCAAGGCTTAGTAAATAGACCATTATAATCTTTATAGCAACTTCCTTGAAATGGCCACTCTGTCTACACTACACATCATGCCACTGGCATCTAAAAGAGGCTGCTAGCAGAAGACCATAAGTATATTGAAAAATAGGTTAAGAGCAATGAATATAAATATTATTTAAGTAAATTACTAACAGGGCATATACAGTATGTGAAGGAAAATATGATAAAGCTCACGGCAAGGATACCGAAATGTACTAAAGTACAATAGGTAATAAGCAAACTGGTTTAACATTTACTTTATCACAGCTCTGGTTACAGGGAGGCCTTCAGTAAATAGCTACCAAACCAGGGACGTGCAATCAGTGGAGGCAGGGGAGGCAGTGCCTCCCCTGTCATTAATGAGTAAAATAATACAAGGAAGATAGTTATGACACATATTCTCTGTCATAAGTATCTTCGTTATATTATTATACCCATTGTAAGACATGGAAGTAGGTTAGGAGGCACTGATAACAGTGCCTCCCGTTATGAATGGGACTGAGGATAAAGCGGGGGGGCATGGCCAAGCACTGGGCTGTAAAAGCCCATTGAAAATCAATGAGAAAGCGGCACTATTATAAGTGCATCGTCGATAGGGGCAGATGTGATTGGACAGCGGATCCAGGGCTGGATCCGCTTGTCCAATCAGCTATAGTCAGAAAGAATATAGCGCTCACCTCTGTCTCTGTGGCCGCTTCCTGGTCAGCCACAGTCCCCCTCATGCCGCATGTTCCCCCTCCTTGTCTGTCCGCGCCGGGAGCTGCTGACAGCTGCTGTCAGAGCTGCTCCCTCCGCCCCACACCTGGCGCATGTTCCCCCTCCAGTGTTTGTATGTCCGCGCCGGCACCGCTGAGAAGAGCCGCTGTCAGTGGCAGGGCCGCTGAGAAGAGCAGCTGTCAGTGCCAGACCTGCTCCCTCCGCCGGCAAGAGCAGCTAGAGGGCGCAAACAGATTTACTCCAGGTCCGTTCGTTCGTTCGTCCATCTCTCTCTCTCTCTCCCTCTCTCTCTCCTTCTAAACTCCATACAGTTCTGTCCTGAGTGTATATGTAGGTAAGTCTACCACAGAGCAAATTGTGTACCCCCCTCCTCTACAGGTACTGCCTATTGGATTCTACTGGACAAGTGGACGTGATCGGCGTGGGATGTAGGTAAGTAATCTCTCTCTCATTTTTACAGGTACCCCTATTGGATTCTACTGGACAAGTGGACGTGATTCTCGCCGTGGGATGTAGGTAAGTATGTGTGAGTGTGTAAGTGTGTTTTAATAAATTTTTACTTTCACGGTGTCTGTGTTGTATTTTTATTTGGGTATTTTTTGTTGTGGTAGAACTACAGGTACCAGCGGGACCGTTAATTCCCCGCATGCTAGTACTTGTGATTCTCCAAGCGGGGGAGGCTTGCTGGGCCTTGTTGTTCCACAACGAAAAACAATATCCTTTTTTTTTAACACACTTATGCCTATCAGCCCGGCACCAACCACCCAGGAGTGCTGGGGACAGCCTCGGGCTTCACCCCTGGCCCTTGGGTTCCTGGAGGGGGGGACCCTTTGATTAAAGGGGTCCCCACTCCTCCAGGGAACCCCGGCCAGTGGTGTCTAGTTGGGGGGGGGGGGGGGGGGGGGGGTAATGCCACGGTCACAGGGACCAATATAAACGTGTCCCCCCGGCTGTGGCAAAATGTCCCTGGCTTGTGGAGCCCGGTGCTGGTTTTGAAAATACGGGGGACCCCTACATCTTTTGTCCCCCGTATTTTTGGAACCAGGACCGGACTAAGAGCCCGGTGCTGGTTGTCTAAATACGGGGAACCCCTGTCCAATTTTTTCCCAGTATTTAAACAACCAGGACCGGCTCAAAGAGCCCGAGGCTGGTTATACTTAGGAGGGGGGACCCCACGCAATTTTTTTTTTTTACTTTTTACCCATTCACACCCTTTTCCACAGATAAGCATGCACTGATCTCACTGATCCATGCATGACTATCACAACACGCCAGCAAAAAGCAGGTCTATTTGAAAGTTCCATTTTTTTACGAATTTCATGCTTTCCCGGCAGTGTTTGTCTGTTGTAGGCAGTGATTGAGAATACAAATTCTTAGTAAATTACCGAGTTCTATTAAATAAAAGCCGTGTTTGACCGATGGTCTAATGATTTGTATTTGTGTGGTCGGCAGTGCATCTTAATACGAATAGCCCCAACACTGCCGAGATTTGTGATTAGTAAATTCTCGAGATCACACTTAGAAAAAAAAGCCAACTCGAATGAAATCGGGACCTAAGTAAATATACGCCAGTCAGTCCAGTCTGGCCAGAGGGGGAGAGGGGCCACGATCCCCTGCTTCTTCCCTCTTCTCTCACTCTCTCTCTCCCGACCCCGGATTCCTGTTCAGGCTGCTCTTGTCACCGGCGATCCCCGCAGTTCTAGGCCCAGGTCCATGTAAGTAAATACCAATATAATTGTCATTCACTGTCTGTTCCCATCACCCTTTACTTCTCTCTTTTACATTCTCACCCGCTGCTACTGCTGTTACTCTTTCCCTGGCATCACCCTCTCCCTGTCACCCACTACAGCCACCCTTTCCCCGGCGTCAGACACTGCTGTCACCCTCTCCCTGGCGTAACCCTCTCCCTGGCATCACCCACTGCTGCCACCCTCTCCCTGGCGTCACCCACTGCTGTCACCCTCTCTCTGGCGTCACCCACTGCTGTCACCCTCTCCCTGGCATCACCCTCCCCATCACCTTCTTCCTCGCATTACCCACTGCTGCCACCCTCTCCCTGGCGACCCTCTCCCTGGCGTCACGCTCTTTCTGGCGTCAAGCTTTTCCTGTCACTCACTCCCTGTCACCCTCTCTCTGGCGTCACCCTCTCCCAGTCACCCACTGCTGTCACCCTCTCTCTGGCGTCACCCTCTCCCTGTCACCCACTGCTGGCTATTTTGTTGTCCAGGACTTCTATTAACTTAATAGCGCCGCATCCACGATGCTATTAAGTTAATGGAAGCCCTGGACAACAAAATTGCATTCATGTCCTCCTCCCATCCCTTCTCAGTCCCAAACACTAATTTTTATTTTTATTTCTATAAAAATGTACAATATATCACAAGTATGATGAGCAGGCAGGCAGCGGGCATTGGCGGCAGTGGCGGTAGGGGTCATCGGGAGGATTCGGCGGACATTATGGCTGCAGTGCCTCACTAGCCACTGACCTCACCGCACGCCACTGTACCAAACATGTACCCAGGATTTCCCCAGTTTTAGAGTGAACCACTTTACATGTACACATACCTGCCAGAGAGCTACAGTACTTGTCAGTGAGCCTACAGAATGCACAATCACTGCAAGCTGCTTAGTGATTGCTCATAAATATGTACAAGGACACAAATGGTACTATAAAAATATGGAATCTGTTAAAATGAAAATATGGCATTCTTCTGGAATATCCAGGAGACTACTGAATTTCAATTACCTCTTTGGGACTCTCAAGAGAGTAGATCAGCCACCTGGCTTCACTCACTTTCCAAAGGCTGGGCTGCTTTGAGGCATCATTCTTGTAACACTTAATCTAACACTTTTTAGCACCCAAACGGCTTTTTACAAAGCTAACACTTTTTAACACCCTAATTACTACTTCTCACCTACGTAACACTTTTAGCACATAGCTGCTACCTTCTAACACTTTAATAACTGTAACTTCTTACTAGTGTGATGCCTTGGGCGGTCGGATTGTGCTGGCCCGGGGGTTCCCGAGCTCTGGGCTTGAACCTTAGGAATGTTAGGAGCCTACCTGATGAGGTCAACTGGACGTGGTAGGTGGGACAATATTTTTGCCCAAAATGATGCTAGGGTCCTCAATTTTACTTCATGTTAAATTGCAGAGTTTATTATAAATGTTCTTATTACCAGTGTTCTTAGTGTTTAGAGTGTGCACCTGCATTTTTTCTGTGTTTCTGGGATTGGCTAAATTATATTATTTTATAACCACTTAAAGAAACTCTCTCATACAAACATTTATAGAGAATGCCTGACGCACATTCCTTATATCTAAGACTTTACAATAAGAAACAAAAGGTCCTCAGGAGACAAGTGTGAGGTGGTAAAAGGCTGCACAAGAAAGAATAAAATAAACATTGTAACAAAATGATGGTAAGGTGATGATATAATGTGGCAGATATTGTAGGCTTGCACTGTCTGAGACATTAATAAATTCATTTAACTCTTAACTTTGTTTACACGGTTATTACAGTGTACTTGGAAAAAACTAACAGTGACCGAACATCCTGAGTAACAGCTTACTTGCACTGTACAGTCATTAACATTTCTACCACTCTTAAGAAAATCAGTTATAAAAGTGTCCCTTCATCTCTGACTCCCTTCCCTAGTGCCAAGATGACTTGGCAGTGGCGTTTGCTCCCCTGGGGCTGCAGCACAGACAAAAATTAGCAGAGGAGAGCCAGGTAAAACATGTGCACACCAACGGTGCCTATAAAGCGTTTTTTTTTTTAAATACTGGCAGGTTCAGGAACGTAAGTGCACTGGGGATCAGCGCTGTGTATCACAGCTGCATTTGCCGAGACAGAGTAATCTCTGGTCTATCTGCCCACCCTCCAGACTCTTGTGTTACTAACCAATGAGAGTCTTGGGATCAGGCAGATACATGAGGGAGGTGCTGATTGCACTGTCCCAGTAGATGCGGCTGTGATACACAACACTTATTATTCCAGTGACACTCGCCAGTATTAAAAAAAAAAAAGTTTAAAAGTACAGTTACTGCTTATGTTTATCTGGCTCCAGTCTGATCATTTTGGCCTTCGCTGGAACCACAGAAGAGCAACCGCCACTGCTTAGGTAATATTTAAATGATCTCAGTGTGAAATGAAGTTAATGCTGGTTTTTAGGTTTAGTCACCGTGGACCATCAGCCAGAAGCGCTAGGATGGTGCCGAGCAGAATGTAAAAAGAGACAGGTGGTGCACCCATAAAATAAGCATCTCTGAATAAGCATCACTGTTAAAACAGTCAATTGAAAATATATAAGGAGATTTATGGTAGACTTACCATGGTTAAATCTCTATCTGCGAGATACACTGGATTCCACAGGGAATACATCGGAGTGTAGAGATGGATCTTGATCCAGAGGCACCAACATGCTAAAGTTTTAGACTGTCCCAGGATGCATTTCATGACCTCCTCTATAACCCCGCCTCCAGGCACTGTGAGCTCAGTTTTGTTAACCAGTCCAATGCAGAAGCAGGTACAAGAGAAGGCAGATGTTAGTCACATAGAACCACAGTCTCACGACAGGAGAAGGGACCAGCGGCTAATGCCATACAAACTAATAGAAGCTAAGTGTGTCAGGATGGGCGCCATGTGGAACCCAGTGTACCTCGCAGAAAGAGATTTAACCATGGTAAGTCTACCATAAATCTCCTTTTCTGCAGCGGGGTACACTGTGTTCCACAGGGAATACATCAGGGATGTCCTAAACCAGTTCCTCAAGGGAGGGGACGCACCTTAGCGGGTATGAGAACCCGGCGTCCAAAGGAAGCATCCTGGGAGGTGGAGGTATCAAAGGCATAGACCCTAATAAACGTGTTTGCTGAGGACCACGTAGCCGCATTGCACAATGCGGATGCGCCACGACGGGCCGCCCAAGAGGGTCGAACAGACCAAGTAGAATGGGCTTTAATAGCAGCCTGCGCATAAGCTTGTGCAATCACCATTCTAATCCATCTGGCCAAGATTTGCTTATTCGCAGGCCAGCCACGTTTGTGGAAACCAAACAGTACGAAGAGGGTATCTGGCCTCCTGATAGAGGCAGTCCTCTCCACATATATACGGAGAGCCCATACCACATCCAAAGACCGTGCTTTGGAGGACAATTAGGAAGAGATGAAGGCTGGAACCACAGTCTCTTGATTAAGGTGAAAAGATGACACTACCTTAGGTAAATAACCAGGGTGAGTTCTAAGAACTGCTCAGTCACAATGAAATATCAAAAAGGGTGGACGACAGGACAAAGCGCCTAAGTCTGACACCCTTTTAGCAGAGGCAATAGCCAACAGAAACAGGACCTTGGCTGTGAGCCATTTAAAGTCCACTGACTCAAGAGGTTCAAATGCAGACTCTTGCAGGGCATTCAGGACAACAGACAAATCCCATGGAGCCACAGGAGGGACATAGGGAGGCTGAATCCGCAGTACACCCTGAGTGAATGTATGAACGTCAGGTATAGATGCAATTTTTCTCTGAAACCACACCGACAAGGCAGATATGTGAACCTTGAGGGAGGCCAGACGAAGTCCTAAATCCAGGCCTTGTTGCAAAAAAAAGAAAAAAAGTCTGGAAGTACTAAACTTGGAAGCATCGTAATTCTTAGCAGCACACCAGGTTAAGTAAGAATTCCAGACCCTATAATAAATCCGTGCAGAAGCCGGTTTGCGGGCCTTTAGCATAGTTTGGATAACCACCTCAGAGAATCCTTTGGCCCTCAGGAGTGAAGCTTCAAGAGACACGCCGTCACAAGGGCCCTGAACGAGAAGGTCTGGGCATTGAGGAAGTAGAAGAGGACGCTCTATCGATATACCCTACAGGTCTGAGAACCAATGCCGCCTGGGCCATGCTGGAGCGACTAGAAGTAGTATTCCTCCTTCTTGCTTGAACTTCCATAGTACCCAGGGCAGAAGTGACACTGGGGGGAACACGTAGAGCAGCCAAAAGTTCCATGGAATTGCCAGTGCGTCTACGAACGCTGCTTGAGGATCCCTTGTTCTTGATCCGAAGACCGGAACTTTGTGATTGTGTCGTGACGCCATCAGGTCTACATTTGGTAGACCCCACTTGTCCGCGAGGAGTTGAAAGACTTCCTGATGAAGATTCCACTCTCCGGCATGTACGTCCTGACGACTGAGGAAATCCGCTTCCCAGTTGAGGACTCCCAGAATGAACACTGATGATATTGCTAGCAGATGGCGTTCCGCCCAACGAAGGATTTTTGACACTTCCATCATTGCCATGCGGCTTTGAGTGCCACCTTGATGGTTTATGTATGCCACCGTGGTGGCGTTGTCTGAATGTACTTGAACAGGCCTGTTCTGTATCAGAGGCAGGGCAAGAGTCAAAGCATTGAACACTGCCTGCAATTCCAGAATGTTTATCGGGAGGAGAGATTCCTCCTTGGTTCACCGACCCTGGAGAGAGTGTTGCTCCAGCACAGCGCCCCAACCCCTCAGACTGGCATCCGTAGTCAATAGGACCCACTTGGGGATTCAGAAGGGACGGCCCCTGCTCAAATGCTGGTCCTGTAGCCACCAGCTCAGTGACAGACGAACCTCCGGAGTCAAGGAGATCATTTGAGACCTGATCCGATGAGGCAGGCCACCCCACTTGGAAAGGATTAACCTCTGTAGAGGGCAGGAATGACATTGAGAGTACTCTACCATGTCGACAGCCGACACCATGAGGCCTAGTACTTGCATCGCCGAGTGTATCGACACTCTTGGGCGAGAGAGGAAGTATCTGATCCTGTCCTGAAGTTTCAGGACTTTATCTGGAGACAGAAACAGTCCTTGGCTGTGTGTGTCCAGCAGTGCCCCCAGGTGCACCATGCTCCGAGCAGGGACCAGCGAGGACTTCTTCCAGTTGACGAGCCACCCGTGGGCTTGTAGGAAACATTTCGCCAGTTGCAGATGACTGAGGAGCACATCTTGGGTGTTCGCCAGGATCAGCAAATCGTCCAGATACGGCAGGATCCTGATTCCCTGATAACGCAGATGAGTTGTCATCACGGCCATAACCTTGGTGAAGAGCCGAGGGGCCGTGGCCAGTCCAAACGGCAGAGCCTGGAACTGATAATGAAGGGTGCCAATAGCAAACCGCTGATATTGCTGATGCGATATGGCAATAGGTATATGCAGATAGGCATCTTGTATATCCAGGGATAGCATATAATCTCCGGGTTCCATGGCCAGCACAATCGAGCGCAGCGTTTCCATATGGAACTTGGACACTTTCACAAATTTGTTCAGTGATTTGAGGCTGAGTATGGGCCGGAAAGACCCATTGGGTCATGCGCCTGAAGTGGTCTTTAACCAGACCTGGGTGAACTGCAGAAGTCAGCCTCCCACCTTGAGATCCCCCAGGGGGAGGCCCTCCCTGTCATACAGCAGGCTTGTCTTGTTTGGAAGCAGGCTTTAGGTGGTTTTAGGAGCACGAGTTTGTCTCTGGTATGTCTGACCTTTTGCTTTCCCTTGAGGTCGAAAGGAACGAAAAGTGGTACTCTTTGCCTTCTGTGCAGAAGGATTGATATTCGGGAGAAATGCAGTCTTAGCAGCCGCTAAGTCAGTCACAATCTTATTCAGATCTTCCCCAAATAGGATATCTCCCTTAAAAGGAAGTACCTGCAAGGTCTTTTTGGAGTCCAGGTCCACCTTCCATGACCTCAACCACAGAATTCGGCGAGCCGGGATGGACGTAGTTGACGCCTTGGCCGCCATTACACCTGCCTCAGAGCACACCTCCTGAATATATTGGGAGGCAGTGGTAATATTTATTTATTTTATTTATTAACAGTTTCTTATATAGCGCAGCAAATTCCGTTGCGCTTTACAATTTGAAATAACAATAACAAACTGGGTGATAACAGTCATAGAGGTAGGAAGGCCCTGCTCGCAAGCTTACAATCTATAGGGAAATAGGCATATGTACACAAGGAAAGGTGCTATCTATTGCATAGAATGAGAAGACATGTGAGGATATGTGTGGACTGTACAGAGTGGATGTAATTTGATAGGAAGGTTTATGAAAGTTATGTGGGCGGTTCAGGAATTTGATACGCTTGCCTAAAGAGGTGAGTTTTGAGGGAACGCTTGAAGGTTTGGAGACTAGACGAGAGTCTTATTGTGCGTGGTAGGGCATTCCACAGGGTGGGTGCAGCCCGATGAAAGTCCTGCAGTCGTGAGTGGGAGCGAGTAATGAGTGTGGATGAGAGACGCAGGTCTTGTGAAGAGCGCAGAGGTCGGGTTGGGAGATATTTTGTGATAAGCGAAGTGATGTACATTGGTGTAGTTTGGTTAATGGCCTTGTGTGTGAGTAAAAGTATTTTATATTGAATGCGGTAGAGTACAGGTAACCAATGGAGGGACTGACAGAGTGGATCTGCAGACGATGAACGTCTAGCGAGGAAGATAAGCCTCGCCGCTGCATTCAGAATGGATTGTAGTGGTGAGAGTCTTGTTTTGGGAAGACCAGTTAGGAGACTATTGCAATAATCAATGCGGGAGATAATGAGAGCGTGGATTAGAGTTTTAGCAGTGTCTTGTGTAAGGTATGAGACAGATATTGTCTGGCAGTGTCAGATATATCCTGAGGCAGATCCTCCTCTATTGCCTGAACCCATGCTTCAATTCCTTTTGTGGCACAGGAGACTGCTATAGTGGGTGTATGTACAGCACCTGTTAGGGAGTAAATAGACTTCAGACATCCCTCCACATGCTTATCTGTCGGTTCCTTCAGTGGGGGGACAGTGGTGACAGGGAGAGTAGATTACACCACAAGACGGGTGACATGGGAATCCACCCACTTGTTACACAACTAAGCAGGGAGAGGATAACGAGCTAGCATCTTTTTAGACAGTGAGAATTTATTTCCTAGAGTAGACCAGGGTTCCTGATGTATGTCTACTAAATGGTCAGAATGCGGTAAGACTACTTTAGCTACCTTCTGACGTTTAAACTTATCTGGTTTCTTAGATGCAGTAGTGGGATCTACACCACCATCGATTTGTAGAATCAGCTTAATAGCCTCCACTAGGTCAGGGACATCAACCTGAGTTGTAGGTTCCTCGTCAGAAGCAACTGTATCAGTGTCCGACGGATCAGCATACTCCCCATCCTCATCAGAAGTATCATCTGAGATATTAGTGGATTGTGAGGAGGAAGCGGCCCGCTTAGATGACCCCTTGACCCCAGAGGAACGTGGGGTAAATTTATGTCTACCCAACGATTGATTTAATTGTTGTATATGTGTAGATAGAGTATCCGCCAAGGGCGGATTTACCACAGGGACAATATGTGGCAGCAATAGCACAGGAGGTCCCATAGGGGGCGGAAGGCGTGTCACAAGCATATTAAGCATAGTAGAGAACGCCGCCCAAGGTGGCTCCTGATTGGTTACAGGAGCTGCGGACAGACTGGGAGATGTATGGCACATATTATACAAACCATCATTCAAAGCTTCCCCCTCAGGCAAATCCCTGGCGCATGCGCTGCATGATAGAGGAGCGTCCATGGATTTCCCGCCCTTTGTGTTAGGCATTTTAGTGAATGTAACCGCAGAGTACGATACAGCCAGAGTACAATACCTGCGAATAAATCCTCTAGTATGTGACAGCACACACAGTATACAACACCAGCATCTAAATCCGGTACTATGTGACTGCGTACACAGTACACAACACCAGCGAATAAATCCGGGATGATGTGACTGAGTGCACAGTAGAATACACTAAGGGGTATATGCAATTAGCGGCGAATCGCGGCAAATTATCGGCCGTTTTTCAATTCGACACAATTCGACAGGCTAATTTCGGCAAGTGGGTGCCGAAATTGACCATATGCAATAAAAAACGGATTCGACAGTCCCGCTGCCGAAAAACGGCCGATTTGACGGATTTGTTCTGTTTTTTTAAAAACGTGTAAAAACGGGGAAAAACTCGGGAAAAAATGGCGTGGGGTCCCCCCTCCAAAGCATAACCAGCCTCGGGCTCTTCGAGCTGGTCCTGGTTCTAAAAATCCGGGGGGAAAATGGACAGGGGATCCCCCGTATTTTTAAAACCAGCACCAGGCTCTGCGCCTGGTGCTGGTGCAAAAAATACGGGGGACAAAAAGAGTAGGGGTCCCCCGTATTTTTTTACACCAGCATCGGGCTCCACTAGCTGGACAGATAATGCCACAGCCGGGGGTCACTTTTATACAGCGTCCTGCGGCCGTGGCATTAAATATCCAACTAGTCACCCGAGGCTGTCCCCCCCATCCAAGGGCTGCGGATGGGAGGCTGATAGCCTTGAGAAAATGTAAAGAATATTGTTTTTTCCTGTAGTACTACAAGTCCCAGCAAGCCTCCCCCGCAAGCTGGTACTTGGAGAACCACAAGTACCAGCATGTGGGGGGGAAACGGGCCCGCTGGTACCTGTAGTTCTACTGGAAAAAAAATACCCAAATAAAAACAGGAGACACACACCTTGAGAGTAAAACTTTATTACACACCTGCCGACACACACATACTTACCTATGTTGACCCGCCGACTGCCACGTCTCCTGATCCGACGATCCGGGGTACCTGTGAATCAAATTATACTCACCTCAATCCAGTGTCTAGATATAAATCCACGTACTTGGCAAAAAAACAAACCGCATTTACCCGGACCACGCACTGAAAGGGGTCCCATGTTTACACATCAGACCCCTTTCCCCGAATGCCGGGACACCACGTGACTGCTGTCACTGAGGTCCCTTCAGCCAATCAGGAAGCGCTACTTCGTTGCACTCACCTGATTGGCTGTATGCGCGTGTGACCTCAGACAGCGCATCGCACAGCTCCCTCCATTACTTTCAATGGTGGGAACTTTGCCGTCAGCGGTGGGGTTACCCGCAGTCAGCCGCTGACCGCGGGTGACCTCACCGCTGACGCAAAGTTCCCACCATTGAGTATAATGGAGAGGCTTTGCGAGGCGCTGTCTGACAGCTCAGACGTCCAGCCAATCAGCAGAGTGCCAGTACGTTGCGCTCGCTGATTGGCTGAAGGGACCTCGGTGACAGCAGTCACGTGGTGTCCCGGCATTCGGGGAAAGGGGTCTGATGTGTAAACATGGGACCCCTTTCAGTCCGCTGGTTCGGGTAAATGCGGTTTGTTTTTTTGCCAAGTACGTGGATTTATATCTGGACACTGGATTGAGGTGAGTATAATTTGATTCACAGGTACCCCGGATCGTCGGTTCAGGAGACGTGGCAGTCGGCGGGTCAACATAGGTAAGTATGTGTGTGTCGGCAGGTGTGTAATAAAGTTTTACTCTCAAGGTGTGTGTCTCCTGTTTTTATTTGGGTATTTTTTTTCCAATAGTACTACAGGTACCAGCGGGCCCGTTTTTCTCCCGCATGCTGGTACTTGTGGTTCTCCAAGTACCAGCTTGCAGGGGAGGCTTGCTGGGACTTGTAGTACTACAGGAAAAAACAATATTCTTTACATTTTCTCAAGGCTATCAGCCTCCCATCTGCAGCCCTTGGATGGGGGGGGACAGCCTCGGGCTTCACCCCTGGCCCTTGGGTGGCTGGGGGGGGGACCCCTTGATTGAAGGGGTCCCCACTTCCCCAGGGTACCCCGGCCAGGGGTGACTAGTTGGATATTTAATGCCACGGCCGCAGGGCGCTGTATAAAGTGACCCCCGGCTGTGGCATTATCTGTCCAGCTAGTGGAGCCCGATGCTGGTGTAAAAAATACGGGGGACCCCTACTCTTTTTGTCCCCCGTTTTTTTTGCACCAGCACCAGGCGCAGAGCCCAGTGCTGGTTTTAAAAATACGGGGGATCCCCTGTCCATTTCCCCCCCGGATTTTTAGAACCAGGACCGGCTCGAAGAGCCCGAGGCTGGTTATGCTTTGGAGGGGGGACCCCACGCCATTTTTTTCCGGGATTTTACCATTCCATCTAAAAATAAAAATAAAAAAAAATGTTTTAAAATATATAAATAATACTTGTGCCTCCCAAAAAGACAAACAAAGTACATAATCCCTTCTAATATAAATAGATATGCTATTACCAATAAAAAAAAACACCAAAAAAAACATGTTTTAATTTTTTTTTTTTAGTTTCACCCACCAAAGTGTGGCGGATTGAAAATGACGAATTTACTGTCTAAAAGCACTGTTGTCGAATTTCCAAACTTTAATTGAATATACTTTTGTCGAATTGCCGCATTTGTACCATTGCAGAAAAGTCGAATTTGACAAAAGTCGAATTTCAAAAAGTCGAATTTGGAAAGTCCGTTTTATTTGACGGAAAGTACTGTATTGCATTGTCGATTTTTTTTTTTTGGCGAAAAAGTCCCGTTTTTCGACAATTTCGGGAATTCGACCGCAATTGCATATACCCCTAAACGGTAAATACTGTGCGGCACTATATATGAGACCCTGACGCACCTAGTCCTAGGGTACAGAATACAGTGATAGATACAGATGGGATACAGTGAAAGTGAAATCCACACGGCAGATACAGGCACGCACAGTCACAGTGACAATGCAGATAATTATTTTAGTCAGACAATAAAACTGCACTGGACTAGTAAATATATATATAACAATGCGCGGTACGAGACCGGATGTATATATCAGAATTACTCGTACAATGTATTCTGGTAGAGGTACACTTGTTCTTAAAATGACATAGAATACTTAAGTGTCTGTAAAATCACAGCGCTGATGAATAAAGCGGATTTACAGAGGAGACCTTGCCTACAGTCCCGGAGACCTGCCGCAGCTACTGGGAGAAGATGGCGCCCAGCATATCAGTCAGGGAGTGAGGGAGAGTGTAAGGCAGCTCCAGGGTGGGAACACCAGCAGTAGATGGCACCCGGAGCTGTGAGGAGGGGCTACAAGTCAAGCGCCTTTTCCCCTATGCTGGACCTCACCACCGGGTACTACGGAGCCTTATTAAAGTGGATATTTTACTATCCGACCTGTGCTCCCATGTTCTGGTGGATACAGTGTGGTCCCTGCTCTGTCACAGTGTCCACGTCAGTGTCGCGGTTCGTCTCCTTAAACCGCGAATGGAACGCGATTTAACGGCGGGTCCCGCCTGTGGGACCCTCTTACCTCCTCCCTTAGCAGCAGCCACGCGATCCAGGAAAGCGTCTGCGGTGGTGTGCCTAGGAACCGGAGCATCTCCGCCACAAGAACCCGGGAACAGAGCCAGCGGGAGTATGCGACGCAGCTGGGGAGGTGATGGAGCCACAGCACAGTATATCACACTGACATGTGAAGTACTGCAGTCCTTGAAGTCTTCTAAAATGCTTTTTCAGGGCTGCCTAGCGCAGCCCCTCTGTTAAGTGACCTGCTTCATGCAGGCACCAACTCTAAAACTGAGCTCACAGTGCCTGGAGGCGGGGTTATAGAGGAGGCCCCGCAATGCATCCTGGGACAGTCTAAAGCTTTAGCCTGTTGGTGCCTCTGGATCAATATCCATCTATACACCCCGATGTACCACACAGTGTACCCTGCTGCAGAAATAACATTTTAAAAACCTGACCAAGGCTTAAAATACTAACTAGCCATCTATAAATGAATGCATAATATATACATACCTCCCAACTTTTGCCTTCTTGAAAGAGGGACACCCGCGCGGCGAAGCCGCGCGCACCCCCGAAAGGGGGCGTGGCCTACGGAAAGGGGGCGTGGCTTCTCGGGAGGACCGCGAGCCACTCCCCCCTTTTTCGTCACAGCTCTGTGAGCTGCTGGCATGCCCCGTCTCCCTCTGTCTCCAATGAATAGACGCTGTGCACATGCGCACAGCGTCTATTCACCGCTGCTCTGCTAAGCAGGGCAGCGAGAGACAGAGCCTCCCAACTGCCCCCCCACCGCGGGACACTGCGGCCCGCGGGAGGGACAGCGGGACAGTCCCCAAAAAACGGGACTGTCCCGCGAAAATCGGGACAGTTGGGAGGTATGTATATACACTACGGAAATACTGCCTGCAATGCTGAATGTTTTCAGTGGTCAGAATTAAAATGTTACAATAATGTTTATTTTTTCTTCACAAATGAAAAACAAATCTGGTCTTCCATTGCCAAATTCATGTTATTGCATAGAAATATATCAACATTACATAGTAGACAATCCAACTGTGAATAGCAGCCAACAGACAACTGTCAACAGACAGCAACAGGAGTGCAAGCTTTAATCATTCGCTTAGTGCAGGCCAGTGCTGTCTGGAAGGATGTGTGGGAATTATTTTGTGTTGTTATTGTTTTTTAATTTAAGCTATGGGCCTGCTTCAGAGTTGTATGTATACCCAATGGTTTACGCCATCTCTGATGTTTCCCGAACGATGCATGCACAAGGCCTGTGCCTTCCAATGCAGATTTCCTTGCTCGGCAGAGAAGATCCGTTCAGCCATCGATATGAGTAAGCTTAGGCTTACTCAGATGGCCAACAGCTGCGGCCCTCATGATGGTCATCATGGTGAGCCGATGCTACATCTTCGGACGCAGTACTCGGATCTGCGATGCTGGCAAGAGGCATATTTTTTCTTCAGATGCCTTCTGAGGCTTTAGCATATTTCCGCTTTGCTGCTGCATCCAAAGCAGCAGCAGCGATACACATAGGGTCCAAACATGCAGCAAATAGCATTCACTGCGGAATCAGACCCTATGTCAGATTAAAAAAGAAGGAAGAACATTTGACTAAAGAGGTTAACAAGAGTTTGAGGTGTATGTAGTTCTCCCACAGTGTGACCTTTGCAGTCTTCCCCTCATGGCTGCCTCACCTGGTACGCTCATGGATGAGATGTAACATACAAGGACCTGACTTCAATGTTGGGACCCTATGTTTGGGATCAGTATGCTGCAACCACCACATTTTAGAGATGTTTAGAGATTTTATTACCCAAAATTACTGCTCTGAGCTCTTTAAGTGTATTTTTATTTGTAAATTTCTGTGCGGTTCTTTTTCTACTGCTGTAATACTACATCCTTTGTACTATGGCCCTCATTCCAAGTTGATCGCTCGCTAGCTGCTTTTAGCAGCCGTGCAAACGCTAAGCCGCCGGCCTCTGGGAGTGTATCTTAGCTTAGCAGAAGTGCGAACGAAAGGATCGCACAGCGGCTACAAAATAATTTTGTGCAGCTTCAGAGTAGCTCCAGACCTACTCCTAGCTTGCGATCATGGCAGACTATTTAGTTCCTGTTTTGACGTCACAAACACGCCTCCATTTCCCCAGCCACACCTGCATTTTTATCAGGCACGCCTGCGTTTTTCCGCAGACTCCCTGAAAACGGTCAGTTGACACCCAGAAACACCCACTTCCTGTCAATCACTCTGCGGCCAGCAGTGCAATTGAAAAGCGTCGCTAGACCTTGTGTGAAACTGCAACGGCTTTTGTGAAAGTACGTCGCGCGTGCGCATTGCGCACCATACGCATGCGCAGAAGTGCAGATTTTTTGCCTGATCGGTGCTCTGCGAACGAAAGCAGCTAGCGATCAACTCGGAATGACCACCTATATGCTATGTCTAGGATGTCTGTAAAGCGCCTTGAGTCCTATGGGAGAAAGACTGAAATATAAAATTATTATTATAATAATAATAATAATAAATTTATTTTAAAATTCTGTTATTTTTTATTTTTTTGTAGTAGGTTGATATACTGGACCCACTGAGGTTCAAAGTTGCCACTGCCAAAGCCTTGTGCTTACATCACCTTTCCTCGCCCAGGGGAGTCAGGAAGAGACTTGAGTGTTTTCCAGGTCAGAGCTGTGAGCTTATGTTATGTGTATCCTTGTGCTTAGCCTGGAAGTGTCTTCTGTTATAGTAGTTGCTTTCTCTGCTACAGTATAAACAAGCACATATGGTCTAGCACTGAGGCTGTTGGAGGATTAGGGAAGACAGACACGATGCCTTTCTTTTCCATTATCATTTTTTTCTTTTGTTATTATTCTAATGGCAACAGTATTATTATTATTATTATTTATTTATTACCAGTTATTTATATAGCGCACACATACTCCGCAGCGCTTTACACAACCGTACTACTTGTGTTACTGCTGCTGATCCAGTAGTACAGATATCACTGGTCACAGCTGCCTGGGAAATGGGGTGGCTTAGTTAAGTGACGTAAAATATACAATATTTATCAAATTAAAATTTGCTAAAGGTTTTGAAGATCTTTGAAATTCAACCAAATTTATCATACAGGCAGATGGATTTGGCCACCTTTAATGAAAATGAAACCTGCTTTTGTAGCCAGCCAGTGTGCCTGTACACAAGAATTACTGTATATGACACATCTCCTTGATTTTAGACTAAACTGAATATTCCACTTACAGCAAAATTGTAGTATTTATAGCATGCCATAAAGAAGGCTGACATCAGTACTTGTCTTATAGAGCTGCCTGGCCTAGAAAATTGGGAGATTTCATATTAAAGGAGACGGAACTCAATTCTTTAAAGTAAGAAATGAATGATCCTGCCATATATAGTATGTGCCACTATATTTTCTATTCTTTCCTTTCTCTGCACTCAGCAAGTAACAGTACACATATTAATGTGCCCCTCTGCCAGTCTGTTTGTAAAGACTTTACATTCTCTTATATGCATTTGCTTTAAGTGTTTTGTGCTGTTATAAATGTTCCATTATCCACCTGTATCTATAATGCTGTAATGCTTTCATTGCCGCATTCAGGTTATTTCATTACTTTAAACTGGTGTTGGTTTCCATTTCATTGCCATTCGCATAATACCACTTAAGGGAACTTGTGTAAAACAGTGACATGAAGTCTTTTTGTAAAAGAGCAGCGCTTCATATTGCAGTCTGTTACACTTGCAGCCAGAACTCAAATGTTTTGGCACTGACGAAAGCCATGTAGGCATAGCTGGGCAGATTGGGTGAGACGGGAGATTCATGAATACCAGAGCAAACACTGTAAACAGTAACGTTGCTAGCAAAAGCATATTACAAACATAGGAATTACCGGGGAAGGTTACTGTTTGAGTACATATACATACAGGGATCCGGTCTGAAGATCGACAGTGTCTAGGTCGACAATGTTTAGGTCAACCACTATAGGTCGACAGTCACTAGGTCGACATGGATGGAAGGTCGACAGGGTTTCTAGGTCGACATGTGCTAGGTCGACAGGTCTAAAGGTCGACATGAGTTTTTCAATTTTTTTTTCTTTTTTTGAATTTTTTCATACTTAACGATCCACATGGACTACGATTGGAACGGTAAAGTGTGCCGAGCGAAGCGGTAGCGGAGCGAAGGCACCATGCCCGAAGCATGGCGAGCGAAGCGAGCCATGCGAGGGGACGCGGTGCACTAATTGGGGATCCTGGTCACTCTACGAAGAAAACGACCACCATAAAAAAAAAACCTTATGTCGACCTTTAGACCTGTCGACCTAGCACATGTCGACCTAGAAACCCTGTTGACCTTCCATCCATGTCGACCTAGTGACTGTCGACCTATAGTGGTCGACCTAAACATTGTCGACCTAGACACTGTCGATTTGATGAACCACACCCATACATACATACATACATACATACATACCATAGGCGTTTCTATAATGGGTGCAGGGTGTGCGATGCTCACGAGCCCCAGGGTCCAGGGGGTCCACACACTACACCCTCTACCCATATATTATACTTACCCCTACGGAGTTCCGCACCAGCGGCTCTACAGTGCTGACACAATTCACTTGGAAAATAGCCACGGCGGCCACTTCCAAGTGATTTGCACATGCGCACTGGAGATGTCCCCGGGAAACAAGGCGCGGGCGGAGAACTGCACAGTAGAATTCTTGCTGCCGGAGAGTAAGGGGCTGCAATGGAGGCTGCATGTGGGTCTCCTCCTCTCTTAAAACGTTTCTGATGCATACATACTGTATATAGTAAAATTTTAGTTATCACCAATTTGTGAAATATGTGCTTTCAGTGTCCATGATATTTTTCTGGCAAAAATCAGTTATTGCCAAACTGTCAATAAATGGTAATTGTGAAATGACTTGGGATGCAATCTATTATATAGCTTCTTTCAGTAAACCTACCTAGATAAAACAAACAAAACCCTTTTCATTTACAGACTGCTTGCAATCTTATACTGCTTTCACACCAAAATCCCAGGGGCAGCCCGGGTCACTGAACACGGTTTCAAGCCGTGCCACATCGGCTTGAAACTCGTTCACACCGCAGGCTGTACCCAGGATATTTCTGGGGCTTCTCCTCTGCCTACATCATCTCCAAGCGCCAGTGAGACGGCTCTCCATAGGATCACACTGCCCCTTAACCGGGTCCTTCCCAGGACCAATCCTGTTCGCTACCTGGGTTGGATTCCTGGGTCACTCAGCCTGGGTTATTTTTCAGTAACCCTTTCACACTGAGCCACTACCCAGGTTAACCTGGCAATAATCTGGTTTATTGTGGCGGAGTAAAAGGGGTATAACAAAAGTAAGAACATGAGCTCTCAGCGCTGCAGTGAGTATGAATGACAGGACCCAAACACCCTTCTTGTTTGGATGGTAATGGAAGCCTGTGATGAGAAGCTGTCATACTGATTAAACTAACTAGTTCATACCAGTCAGACATTAAAATGTCCTTCAACAACAAAAACAACATATAGGATGTAACAACCTCCGGACATTTCACTGCAAAAGACAAGTAATTGTCTATCAATGCGCGGACATTTTACATATATGTTCTGAATGTTACAATGTGTTTTTGTTATGTAAAACGTACTCGTATTGAGGTCTGTTGCAGCAATACAGTTGCTAATGAGATCCTTAGCCATGATAATCTCACCATTGGTTCACAGAGAAGAGCTAATACATTAAAGTCTGAAGTGTTATTTTCATTTACTTCGCTTAAAGCACTTGATCGATAATGACCCACGCAAACAGACTAATAAATGCTCCTGATTAATAACCACCTTAGGCTGCAGCTGGAGGCTCTTGGTAGACAATTACTACGTATGTGCTCCAATGTTCTTTGTAGGACAAAACTGAAGTATCTGACGACTGTCCTTCACAGTGATTACACAACTGACACATTTTACCTCAGTGTTTGTTAATTTTTCTGTGTGTAAATCAAATACTGCAAACAAACCTGGTTTAGTAGATAAGAGACTTGCAGTACTCAACCTGTTCCTGCACAGGAATTAATAGAGTACTGTAGTCTGCCCCTACGACCTCATATATCAGTGAAGGAAGATTAAACAAAGCTAAATAGGATTATTGATCTTCTAAAGGGCCCCATACACTAGAACGATAATGCCCGATTTCAGCCCAATTTGGGCATCCGGGACGATATATTGGGTGAAATCGGGCATTTTGGCTGTGTATCCGATCTGATCCGATGCGCGGCCCCGTGAGCGTCGGATCGGATCCCCCAGATCGCTAGTGCTGCACTCGTGATATGTTGGTTCCCGCAGGTATGGCTGGGATCGCATACGATATATCACATGCAAAATGTACAAAATCGTTTGGAATCGTATGGAACCACTCCCGGGAGAGTTCAAGGGAAATCGCCCCGACTTATACCTCTAGACATATCGTTCTAGTGTATGGGGCCCTTAAGCCTACCAATACTAGTTTTTCCCTACACACAAACGTGGAAAAAAATAAAATTTGGCACAATGATATACAGTGTGAAAAACAGAGTTGTTAATGGTAATTTAGAAAATTGTGATTTATCCATAGTACCCACATAGTGCTACTTATTTCATCATGTCAATCAACTGGATGGTGGAAACACGCATGGCAGTGGTAACAGTCACATACAGACACACTGCTTGCCAAGTTAGACACATTGAGCAGTCAGACGCCAAGTCCAAGCGTACAGACCATATGGAGGTCTATTAATGTAGTGAGCAGATGACCACACACAGGCAGTCAGCAGCAGCAGTACGCTAATTGCATATACACATGTCCCCAAATATCATCCATTTGAGATATTTTTCAAATGTTATTCAGATTCGAACGTTCACAGATATGTGATCAATTTGTTGAAACTACCAGCAAAATGGCTGTACAGTATGTGTGGCCACCGTTAAATCAGTACTGTTAAAATCCCCACTTATCACACTATAAGGAAAAGGCTAATGGGAATAAATGGGTGACAAATATAATCTAAAACCTAATTACTATAACACACTACTATATGATAAAAAGCACATTACACAATATACATGTTTGATCACTATAATCCTCACTGAAGTCATTTCATGAATTATGAAATAAATTGTGCACGGTGCCAGCAGAAAAAGAGCATATTATTTTCACAAAGAGAAAGCTATCACATATACTTAAATACGAGAATCGAGAGAGCGGTGATTAAAATGCAGAATCACCATGACAACTGCAATACACAGCTTGACTGACTGTGGATGGTGCAGAAAAAGATTAGGATTTGCCAAGGAAATTGGAGACATGAGAAGTCAGTCGAGGTCGTAATGTGTCTTGCTAGTTCTTCATTCTTTGCAAATCCATATGCTGTATCTTTACGAGACAGCTTGTAAATATGGGCAACAAACCTCAACAGCGTTTTAAGTTGACACTTGGATGGCGTTCAACTACGCAAAAACAGTTTTGATTCCTGCCTGTGTCCATTTCTCTCTCATTACTGAATTTGATCTGAGTGGTGACATCATTCCTCCTATGCTCAGAGGATTACAATGCATTTCACATTTTTGGTACTTCATAGAAAAAACAGTCACATGTGATGTCTGTGCTATTTAACTCCTGCATTTGGGGGTTTACTTAATGTAAGTGATTTATCACAATGTCATATTGCTTCATAATTGCCAACTGTAAATCATTCTGTAGAACAGACTCAGATTTGTGCTCGGAATTTTATTTAACTGGAATTGTCCCTATTTATCAGTGTTAACCAAATTTAATCTTATTCAATTTTTGGGGGGTTAAACACTTTATTTGGTCATGGAATACAGATACAGAGAATGAAAAAATATATACAAGGTACAAGAGCCTGTCTTTTATTGTGCAAACGGAAAAAAGGGGTTGGGGAGGACAGTGAGAGAAAAGAACGGGATGGAACAGTGAATCACAGACAATTATTAATATGAATGGAGGGAGAGATCGGGTGGAAAAAAAAACTTAATTACGTGAAAATTATTTTTGAAAGTTGACACCTGTTTTAATTTGCACTTCCGTCTTTTTTTTTTTTTTTTTTTTTTACTATTTTTGAATTTTTCAAGAAGCACCACATACTGGGGTGATATATTAAAGCTGAAATTAGAGAAAATAAAATGTAGTTGGACAAAGACTTTACCTAAAGATTATATACTGTATAATCCATGCTTTCTAAGTGCAGAACTGGCCTCTCACTGCTTCCCTTGGTGTGAAATATTAACATGCTCTAAATCAATTTCAAGTCAATTTGAAAATAAGGAGAAATTCTGATTATTTGTAACCATCTATTTAATTATGTGATGTGTAAAGACCTATAAGAGTAAGACTGAAAGAAATTCATTGGCTAATAGCAAGCGAGGTCTTATTATCATCTGATTGGCTGCGGGAGAACAATGAAGGAAGATGGGTTACCAGGAAGAAAATTCACAGAGGAAATAATTTAAAGAGAAATGTCTCATCTGAAATATATTTTTTTCATTGGAAATCCAGAGAAGCATTTCACAGGTTACCGAGGGATAAAAAAATTAAAGCTTGTCCATAAAAAATGCTCAGTATTGCAGAAACAGCATGTAAGATGCACTTGCAAATGTAAAATTCCAATGATCTGTTCACACAAAGGAGTCATCAAAACATATGTGCTCAACATGCCTTTGTCACGTATATAATTAAAGAGCTTAATAAATACACAAATACACATTAATATGGCAAATTCAAGAAAAAAATAGTTTAAAATAATAAATAGATGCACAACATGCAGGAATTAAGCAAGTCATGTGTTGTTATTATTAGTGTTGTGTAGAGACAGGTGAAATTTGCTAAACTGTTTTAGAAAATATTTTCCTCATTTCACATTTGATCGCAAGATTTCACTGTTTTCATTGGTGGCATTTGGCCTTAAACATCTTAAACTTTGAGCTATTATATTTTTACAGCCATTCACAGTAAAAATGGAAAAAGGGTTAGAAAAAAAATGTACCTTATACTGCCACAAAGCCTATATTACAAACGCTGAAAAAGGGGCACTTAGGGCTTGCTTTCCTGGTCTCCAGGACTTCAAGGGACTACCTCTTCGGGTAGTCTCTTGCTCCCCCACTAGATTGGGTGGATTTCCTGCATTCCGGCTACTTCCTACTGAAGTGGCCAGGGCGGAGATCTAAAAAAAAAATTTCATGAGCAGTAAAATGGATACACACAAGTCGATGGCAGGTCCACCAACATACAGATGTGTCCTCATACATCTAGTCTCAATACACCATGCACTGCGAGATGCCTGACATTAGCGAGCCAGCAGTTCCTTTAAACTCTGCCAGACTCTGCTGATTTAAATGATATGCGGCATGCCTATATTCTGTGTGCGACTGTGGCCGTATCGCCATACGAAATCACCATAGCGTAGCATTTCGTATGCATATAGAGCTGCAGTCGCACACAGATTACAGGCATGCTGCATATAATTTTAATCAACAGAGTCTGTTTGTCAGTTTTCTCACATAGCGATTCGAATAAGCAGTTTTGGGCGGGGGGGGGGGGGGGGGCTGGCGTTAGTAAATGCGATTACAACTAGGAGAAAGTAGAAATGCTGTTTACTGTGACTGCAGCAAAGATGAAGGAGGACACATCTGTATCTGTCAGGTGTGTACTCGGTCCACAGGCAGACTGGGATGATTTTGCCGCTACCTGGCTTGATTTTGTCGCTACCAGTCTAGACTGGTAGCGGCAAAATCAAGGGGGAAACAATGGCATTGTTAGCACTAAGCTTAGCCAGCCAGAGCTGGTGGAAATATAGCAGGGGAACCCACAGTGTGAGTGCCACACCAGCCCAAGGTCAGTCAGCACAAGACATTAATCCCTAGGGTGATCGCCCCCTAGGAAAATAAATTAGAACTCTTTGCACAGCTGTCTACGGGTGGGTGTGATGTAATAAAAGTGTTAATGATACAATAAAGTTTTTTTTGCTGATGAACTACAGGTCCAGGCAAGCCCTGTCATGCACAAATGTAATGGCTGTCTTTTGGAGAACAACAAATGCCTTGCTTGGCAAAATACCAAAAACCTCTTGGAACGACGTTAGACCTGTTTCTGTGAGGAGCCACCATGAGAATGAAGCTTCTAAGCCAGTTGATGCCTACAGAGTTGCCAAGCCAGGGTCAGAGAATGCTGCATAGACAGAAGAGGGCACCTCAACTGTGATTGTGTTGAGAAGTTTCTATTTCAATACAGTATTTTTCTAATGTGTCTGTCTGTTTTCTGTGTTTTTTTTTTACAGGTGGACTACAGGTCCCAGCAGGCTCTGCATGCAAGAGCATGCTGGCACTTGTGGTTCTCCTAGTGCCAGCAAAACTGAGCTTGCTGGGGCTTGTAGTTCAACTCCTCTTTCCCCCCCACCCCCCATAGAAACATCAAATCTTTTATTAACCAATTTACTTCCCCACACTCACCTCTACACAGGTGTGGGAAGAGGCCTTGTGTACAGGCTTGGGTTTTATGGTAATGACGGGTACATTTTTTTGTGCACCTACTCCCATTAGAGAATACAGCCCTGTGGTGGCCAGCCTAGTGCTGGAATGGAACTATGACAAGGGTATGCCACGTTGCGGGTTTCCCTACTACAGTGCAACCTGCTCTGGGTGGCAAAGCCTAGTTTTTCATGGGGACTCCACATTTTGTGTCCCCCAAGATTGACGCTAACAGCACTACTGCTGGTTTTACTTTCATTTAGTTTTACTATATAGAATTCTTTTGTGCTTTACAAGGACATAGTTTGTGACTAGTTGCATATGTAAAATGTGTCAAAAAAATAAGAATTTACTTACCGATAATTCTATTTCTCGGAGTCCGTAGTGGATGCTGGGGTTCCTGAAAGGACCATGGGGAATAGCGGCTCCGCAGGAGACAGGGCACAAAAAGTAAAGCTTTAGGATCAGGTGGTGTGCACTGGCTCCTCCCCCTATGACCCTCCTCCAAGCCTCAGTTAGGATACTGTGCCCGGACGAGCGTACACAATAAGGAAGGATTTTGAATCCCGGGTAAGACTCATACCAGCCACACCAATCACACCGTACAACCTGTGATCTGAACCCAGTTAACAGTATGATAACAGCGGAGCCTCTGAAAAGATGGCTCACAACAATAATAACCCGATTTTTGTAACTATGTACAAGTAATGCAGATAATCCGCACTTGGGATGGGCGCCCAGCATCCACTACGGACTCCGAGAAATAGAATTATCGGTAAGTAAATTCTTATTTTCTCTATCGTCCTAGTGGATGCTGGGGTTCCTGAAAGGACCATGGGGATTATACCAAAGCTCCCAAACGGGCGGGAGAGTGCGGATGACTCTGCAGCACCGAATGAGAGAACTCCAGGTCCTCCTTAGCCAGGGTATCAAATTTGTAGGATTTTACAAACGTGTTTGCCCCTGACTCAATAGCCGCTCGGCAAAGTTGTAAAGCCGAGACCCCTCGGGCAGCCGCCCAAGATGAGCCCACCTTCCTTGTGGAATGGGCATTTACATATTTTGGCTGTGGCAGGCCTGCCACAGAATGTGCAAGCTGAATTGTATTACACATCCAACTAGCAATAGTCTGCTTAGAAGCAAGAGCACCCAGTTTGTTGGGTGCATACAGGATAACAGCAAGTCAGTTTTCCTGACTCCAGCCGTCCTGGAACCTATATTTACAGGGCCCTGACAACATCCAGCAACCTGGAGTCCTCCAAGTCCCTAGTAGGCGCAAGGCACCAAAATAAGCTGGTTCAGGTGAAACACTGACACCACCTTAGGGAGAGAACTGGGGACGAGTCCGCAGCTCTGCCCTATCCAAATGGACAACCAGATATGGGCTTTTTTGAGAAAAAAACCACCAATTTGACACTCGCCTGGTCCAGGCCAGGGCCAAGAGCATGGTCACTTTTCATGTGAGATGCTTCAAATCCACAGATTTTACTGGTTTTAAACCAATGTGATTTGAGGAATCCCAGAACTACGTTGAGATCCCACAGTGCCACTGGAGGCACAAAAGGGGGTTGTATATGCAATACTCCCTTGACAAACTTCTGGACTTCAGGAACTGAAGCCACTTCTTTCTGGAAGAAAATCGACAGGGCCGAAATTTGAACCTTAATGGACCCCAATTTGAGGCCCATAGACACTCCTGTTTGCAGGAAATGCAGGAATCGACCGAGTTGAAATTTCTTCGTGGGGCCTTTCTGGCCTCACACCACGCAACATATTTTTGCCACATGTGGTGATAATGTTGTGCGGTCACCTCCTTTCTGGCTTTGACCAGGGTAGGAATGACCTCTTCCGGAATGCCTTTTTCCCTTAGGATCCGGCGTTCCACCGCCATGCCGTCAAACGCAGCTGCGGTAAGTCTTGGAACAGACATGGTACTTGCTGAAACAAGTCCCTTCTTAGCGGCAGAGGCCATAAGTCCTCTGTGAGCATCTCTTGAAGTTCCGGGTACCAAGTCCTTCTTGGCCAATCCGGAGCCATGAGTATAGTTCTTACTCCTCTACGTCTTATAAGTCTCAGTACCTTAGGTATGAGAAGCAGAGGATGGAACACATACACCGACTGGTACATCCATGGTGTTACCAGAACGTCCACAGCTATTGCCTGAGGGTCTCTTAACCTGGCGCAATACCTGTCCCGTTTTTTGTTCACACGGGACGCCATCATGTCCACCTTTGGTATTTCCCAACGGTTTACAATCATGTGGAAAACTTCCCGATGAAGTTTCCATTCTGCCGGGTGGAGGTCGTGCCTGCTGAGGAAGTCTGCTTCCCAGTTTCCATTCCCGGAATGAAACACTGCTGACAGTGCTATCACATGATTTTCCGCCCAGCGAAAAGTCCTTGCAGTTTTTGCCATTGCCCTCCTGCTTCTTGTGCCGCCCTGTCTATTTACGTGGGCGACTGCCGTGATGTTTTTCCCACTGGATCAATACCGGCTGACCTTGAAGCAGAGGTCTTGCTAAGCTTAGAGTATTATAAATTTACCCTTAGCTCCAGTATATTTATGTGGAGAAAAGTCTCCAGACTTGATCACACTCCCTGGAAATTTTTTCCTTGTGTGACTGCTCCCCAGCCTCTCGGGCTGGCCTCCGTGGTCACCAGCATCCAATCCTGAATGCCGAATCTGCGGCCCTCTAGAAGATGAGCACTCTGTAACCACCACATGAGAGACACCCTTGTCCTTGGATATAGGGTTATCCGCTGATGCATCTGAAGATGCGATCCGGACCATTTGTCCAGCAGATCCCACTGAAAAATTCTTGCGTGAAATCTGCCGAATGGAATTGCTTCGTAGGAAGTCACCATCTTTACCAGGACCCTTGTGCAATGATGCACTGATTTTAGGAGGTTCCTGACTAGCTCGGATAACTCCCTGGCTTTCTCTTCCGGGAGAAACACCTTTTTCTGGACTGTGTCCAGAATCATCCCTAGGCACAGCAGACTTGTCGTCGGGATCAGCTGCGATTTTGGAATATTTAGAATCCACCCGTGCTGTTGTAGCAGTATCCGAGATAGTGCTACTCCGACCTCCAACTGTTCCCTGGACTTTGCCCTTATCAGGAGATCGTCCAAGTAAGGGATAATTAAGACGCCTTTTCTTCGAAGAAGAATCATCATTTTCGGCCATTACCTTGGTAAAGACCCGGGGTGCCGTGGACAATCCAAACGGCAGCGTCTGAAACTGATAGTGACAGTTCTGTACCACGAACCTGAGGTACCCTTAGTGAGAAGGGCAAATTTTGGACATGGAGGTAAGCATCCCTGATGTCTCGGGACACTATATAGTCCCCTTCTTCCTGGTTCGTTATCACTGCTCTGAGTGACTCCATCTTGATTTGAACCTTTGTAAGTGTTCAAATTTTTTTTAGATTTAGAATAGGTCTCACCTAGCCTTCTGGCTTCAGTACCACAATATAATGTGGAATAATACCCCTTTTCTTGTTGTAGGAGGGGTAATTTGATTATCACCTGCTGGGAATACAGCTTGTGAATTGTTTCCCATACTGCCTCCTTGTCGGAGGGAGACCTTGGTAAACCAGACTTCAGGAGCCTGCGAAGGGGAAACGTCTCGACATTCCAATCTGTACCCCTGGGATACTACATGTAGGATCCAGGGGTCCTGTACGGTCCCAGCGTCATGCTGAGAGCTTGGCAGAAGCGGTGGAACGCTTCTGTTCCTGGGAATGGGCTGCCTGCTGCAGTCTTCTTCCCTTTCCTCTATCCCTGGGCAGATATGACTCTTATAGGGACGAAAGGACTGAGGCTGAAAAGACGGTGTCTTTTTCTGCAGAGATGTGACTTAGGGTAAAAACGGTGGATTTTCCAGCAGTTGCCGTGGCCACCAGGTCCGATGGACCGACCCCAAATAACTCCTCTTCCTTTATACGGCAATACACCTTTGTGCCGTTTGGAATCTGCATCACCTGACCACTGTCGTGTCCATAAACATCTTCTGGCAGATATGGACATCGCACTTACTCTTGATGCCAGAGTGCAAATATCCCTCTGTGCATCTCGCATATATAGAAAATGCATCCTTTAAATGCTCTATAGTCAATAAAATACTGTCCCTGTCAAGGGTATCAATATTTTTAGTCAGGGAATCCGACCAAGCCACCCCAGCTCTGCACATCCAGGCTGAGGCGATCGCTGGTCGCAGTATAACACCAGTATGTGTGTATATACTTTTTATGATATTTTCCAGTCTCCTGTCAGCTGGCTCCTTGAGGACGGCCCTATCTATAGACGGTACCGCCACTTGTTTTGATAAGCGTGTGAGCGCCTTATCCACCCTAAGGGGTGTTTCCCAACGCGCCCTAACTTCTGGCGGGAAAGGGTATACCGCCCATAATTTTCTATCGGGGGGAACCCACGCATCATCACACACTTCATTTAATTTATCTGATTCAGGAAAAACTACGGTAGTTTTTTCACATCCCACATAATACCCTCTTTTGTGGTACTTGTAGTATCAGAAATATGTAACACCTCCTTCATTGCCCTTAACGTGTGGCCCTAATAAGGAATACGTTTGTTTATTCACCGTCGACACTGGATTCAGTGTCCGTGTCTGTGTCTGTGTCGACCGACTAAAGTAAACGGGCGTTTTAAAAACCCCTGACGGTGTTTCTGAGACGTCTGGACCGGTACTAATTGTTTGTCGGCCGTCTCATGTCGTCAACCGACCTTGCAGCGTGTTGACATTATCACGTAATTCCCTAAATAAGCCATCCATTCCGGTGTCGACTCCCTAGAGAGTGACATCACCATTACAGGCAATTGCTCCGCCTCCTCACCAACATCGTCCTCATACATGTCGACACACACGTACCGACACACAGCACACACACAGGGAATGCTCTGATAGAGGACAGGACCCACTAGCCCTTTGGAGAGACAGAGGGAGAGTTTGCCAGCACACACCAAAAACGCTATAATTATATAGGGACAACCTTATATAAGTGTTTTCCCTTATAGCATCTTTTATATATTTCTAACGCCAAATTAGTGCCCCCCCTCTCTGTTTTAACCCTGTTTCTGTAGTGCAGTGCAGGGGAGAGCCTGGGAGCCTTCCCTCCAGCCTTTCTGTGAGGGAAAATGGCGCTGTGTGCTGAGGAGATAGGCCCCGCCCCTTTTTCGGCGGGCTCGTCTCCCGCTCTTTAATGGATTCTGGCAGGGGTTAAATATCTCCATATAGCCCCCGGAGGCTATATGTGAGGTATTTTTAGCCAAAAAAGGTTTTCATTTGCCTCCCAGGGCGCCCCCCTCCCAGCGCCCTGCACCCTCAGTGACTGCCGTGTGAAGTGTGCTGAGAGGAAATGGCGCACAGCTGCAGTGCTGTGCGCTACCTTAAGAAGACTGAGGAGTCTTCTGCCGCCGATTCTGGACCTCTTCTCGTTTCAGCATCTGCAAGGGGGCCGGCGGCGAGGCTCCGGTGACCATCCAGGCTGTACCTGTGATCGTCCCTCTGGAGCTAATGTCCAGTAGCCAAAGAAGCCAATCCATCCTGCACGCAGGTGAGTTCACTTCTTCTCCCCTAAGTCCCTCGTTGCAGTGATCCTGTTGCCAGCAGGACTCACTGTAAAATAAAAAACCTAAGCTAAACTTTTCTAAGCAGCTCTTTAGGAGAGCCACCTAGATTGCACCCTTCTCGGCCGGGCACAAAAATCTAACTGAGGCTTGGAGGAGGGTCATAGGGGGAGGAGCCAGTGCACACCACCTGATCCTAAAGCTTTACTTTTTGTGCCCTGTCTCCTGCGGAGCCGCTATTCCCCATGGTCCTTTCAGGAACCCCAGCATCCACTAGGACGATAGAGAAAATGCATTTTACTACCTATGCAGTAGTCACATCTATGCACTACCTATGCAGTAATCACATCTATGCACTACCTATGCATTAATCACCTCTGTGCAGTAATCACATCTATGCACTACCTATGCATTAATCACCTCTGTGCAGTAATCACATCTACTGTATGCACTACCTATGCAGTAATCACATCTATGCACTACCCAGGGGCGGATCCAGAAAAAAATTACAGGGGGGGCACCATTAGGGACGTGGCTTCGTTGGAATGGGCGTGGCTTCGTTGGAATGGGCGTGGTATTGCAGGAAAAGACTACCTTATACCCCAGTTTTGCAACCTGCACGCCCAGACGTTGGCCACCACAGGAAAGAAAAATAATCCTGATTCATGCCCCTTACATTATTTGTCATTTTTCCTCCTTATAGTAATGCCCAGTATACATTATTCCACATACTGCAATGGCCCTTAGACATTATTCCACACACAATAATGCACATGACACAATATGCACACACTGTAATGCCCCAGACACATTATGCCACACACCGTAATGCCTGTGACACATTATGACAGGAATCGCAATGCCCGTTATACATTATGCTACACACTGCACTGCCCCTGATACATTATAGCACATACAATGTCTTTGACACATTATGCCACACACTGCAATGACCTTGAGACATTATACCACAATGCCTGTGATATAGTATACCATACACCGTAATGCCTGTGACACATACCGCAATGCCCGTTATACCCTATGCCACACACCGTAATGCCCGTTATATATTATGCCACACTGCAATGACCCTGAGACATTATACCACATACCACAATGCCCGTGATATAGTATACCACACACCGTAATGCCTGACACATTATGACACACACCGCAATGTCCGTGATACATTATGCCACACACTGCAATGACCCTGAGACATTATACCACATATCACAATGCCAGCGATATAGTATACCATACACCGTAATGCCTGTGACACATTATGACACACACCGCAATGTCCGTGATACATTATGCCACACACCGTAATGCCCATTACACATTAAGTCCTACAGTAAGGCTTCTAATTACTTTTCAAATACCTGCTCGTTGTCAGGGGTTTCATGCACTGGGTGTCATGCTCGTTGCCAGGGGTTTCATGCTCTTGGTTCCATGCACGGTGCCAGGGGTTTTCATGCTCAGGGTGTCATGCTCGTTGCCAGGGGTTTCATGCACTGGGTGTCATGCTCGTTGCCAGGGGTTTCATGCACTGGGTGTCATGCTCGTTGCCAGGGGTTTCATGCACTGGGTGTCATGCTCGTTGCTAGGAGGTAGTCCTTGTTGCTAGGGCTGTGCTCCCAGTGCCACATATGTCCCCAGTGCCAGATATTCCCCCACGGTGCCAGGTACTCACATGCCCCCAGTGCCAAATATAGCCCCCCCCATGTGCCAGGTACACATATACCCCCAGTGCCAGATATTCCCAGACAGTGCCACATATGCCCCCAGTGCCAGATATCTCCCCCCCCAGTGCTTTATATGCCCCCAGTGCCACATATGCCCCAGTGCCACATATGCCCCAGTGCCAGATATTCCCCCCCCCAGTGCCACATATGCCCCCAGTGCCAGATATCCCTCCCCTGCCAGTTATTCCCCCCAGTGCCACATATCCCCCCCCCCAGTGCCACATATGCCCCCAGTGCCAGATATTCCCCCCCCCCGTGCCAGATATTCCCCCCAGTGCCATATATGTCCCCAGTGCCAGATATTCTCCCCCCCCCCTCCCTGCCAAATATGCCCCCAGTGCCAGATATCCCCCCCCCAGTGCCAGATATGCCCCCAGTGCCAGATATTCCCCCCAGTGCCATATATGTCCCCAGTGCCAGATGTTCTCCCACCCCCCCACCCTCCCTGCCAAATATGCCCCCAGTGCCAGATATAACCCCCCAGTGCGTCCCTTCCTCCGCCGCCGCCGCCGCCGATGCTCCCCCCGCTCCCCTGCTGTTAGGAGGGACACGGAGGGCACAGTGCGCGCCTCTCCTGTGTCCCTCCTGTGTCTCCGGCGGCCGCGGGTCACTGTAATAAAGGAAGTGCTCACGAACGGCACTTCCTTTATGAGACCAGCGGCCGCCGGAGACACAGGAGGGACACAGGAGAGGCGCGCACTGTGCCCTCCGTGTCCCTCCTAACAGCAGGGGACGAAACGAGACCGCAGACTGACATGCGGACGCTAGTCCGCATGTCAGTCTGCACTAAAAATGACAGGGGGGGCACGTGCCTTGGTGCCCCCCCCCCTAAATCCGCCACTGGCACTACCTATGCAGTAATCACATCTATGCACTACCTATGCAGTAATAACATCTATGCACTACCTAAGCATTAATCACCTCTGTGCAGTAATCATATCTGTGCACTACCTATACAGTAATCACTTTTATGCACTACCTATGTAGTAATCACATCTGTGCAGTAATCACATCTACTGTATGCACTACCTATGCAGTAATCACATCTATGCACTACCTATGCAGTAATCACATCTATGCACTACCTATGCAGTAATAACATCTATGCACTACCTATGCATTAATCACCTGTGCAGTAATTATTTCAGATTTGTATCCAACTGTGCTTAGGTAATAAAATGCATTTTTGGGACGCATTTTATCTTTGTATTTATACTTAAATGACATACAACTCTGCAGGACCATAAAGCAGAGGTTCCCAAACTGTGTGCCGTGGCTCCCCGGGGTGCCTCGGGCAGAGCCGGCCCTAACCAATATAATTCCCTAGGCAAGATTTTGGCTGGTGCCCCCTAGCACCACCGCTAGTTCCGCCTGTGACCCTGCAACCCTTTCCCGCACCATCACCCCCCACCCATAGCAGTCCTTTTTTTTGTTTTCCTACCCCCTGTAATTTAAATAAGAACAGTGTGCACATTCGGCGCACAACCCAAAAAGGTATGTGTTTTTGCTGGCAAGGGGCATGCCCACACAATAGTACCCTCAATTCAAATTATGCCTCACAGTAGTGCAACTTTATTCTCAATTTATCATGCGATAGTGTCCCTTATTCACATTACACCACACAGTAGTACCACTTTACCTTATAAACATTACTCCTCACAGTAGTGCCCCTCATTCACATACCATCATACTGAATTGCTCCTTATTCACATTACACCACATCATATTGCTCTTTATTCTCATTACACCACACCATATTGTTCTTTATTCTCATTACACCACACCATATTGCTCCTTATTCACATTACACCACACCATATTGCTCTTTATTCACATTACACCACACCATATTGTTCTTTATTCTCATTACACCACACCATATTGCTCTTTATTCACATTACACCACACCATATTGCTCTTTATTCACATTAGACCACACAGTAGTGCCCTTTCTATACGTTACACCACACAGTAGAGCACCTTATACACATAATGCCACACATTGGTAATGCATTTATACACATAATACCACACAGTAATGCCCCTTACACATATGACACACATTATTAATGTCTTTATAAACATAATGCGTCTTACACGTTATGCCAACCCTTATGAATGCCCTTATACACAAAATTTCCCTTACACATATGCCGCACATTGTTAATGCCCTTATATACATAATGACACACATAATGTCCCTTACACATATGCCGCACATTATTTGTGCCCTTATACACATAATGACACACATAGTGCCCCCTACACATATGTTACACATTATTAATGCCCTTATACACATAATGACACATATAGTTCCTGGAGTGAGTCAACTGGCAGCTCTGCTAATGTTGGGTGCCTATTTTTTATGAAAATGCATCTTATTTGCATTGCTATGTGGCTAGGATGCACAAGCAACTTCTGCTGATTAAAATGATATGCGGCATGCCTATATACTGTGTGCGACTGTGGCTGTATCTGCGAAGCATACGAAATGCTACACACAGAATGTAGGCATGCCGCATATCATTTTAATCAGCAGAAGCTGCTTGTGCCCCTAGGCATACCAGATGCCTTAGGCAATTGCATAGCTTGCCTTTGCCTAGGGCCGGCTCTGGCCTCGGGACACTTGCAGGGGTGCCCTGGGTTGGTGGTCCAGGACCAATTCAAATTATTCATGGTCAATAGGCAAAACCAGTGCTGGTGGCTGCCAGTCATAAAATATGTGGCCAAACAGAAGCAAATCTTGTCCCTCACCACACAACTGACCCTAAGGATGACATATAAACACGATCTACTTAATGTAATATTTCTTTCTAAATTTCTCAATAAATTTTTGGCCTAGGGGTGCCGTGAAAAAAATTCTGATATTCTAGGGTGCCGTGATTCAAAAAAGTTTGGAATCCACTGCCATAAAGACTTGTTACAATGATAACTGATTTGTTTTAGTTTGTTTTTTTATTTAACTTTTACAGCATTGGCATCCAGACTGATGTAGAGAAAAGACTGGGGAGCAATTTTAGAGACGGATGGTAACTTGTGTTACTGAAATAAGTTGAAGAGGTTATTTATCAATGAGTAGTGACATCATAAGAAGCGCCTGGTTGCTATTAGTGTCTCACAGCCAGAGTTCTCAGGTTGCCATATTATTGACTTCCTCAGGATCAGTGTCTTGCACCAGTGATTGCTAGGTCTATCTGCTCTCTGTCCGATATACTGTACAACAACCCTTGGCTTGTCTCCTGAATTCCGCTCTGTCTAATACCTGGGTATTGACCCTTGGTTTGCTTCCTAACCTCCACACTGTTTCATTACTGTTTACCAAAAGCTGGGTACACACTGCATGATTTGTCGTGCAATCATGGTAACTGCGACCTTTCTGCCCAATCATTGTGTAATGTGTACTCCCAATCTGTCGTTTTTACACATCCTTCATTGCTTTGTCCCATCTAATGTGCTGCATGTCAGAGGGAATGGTACGATGTGCAGTACACACAGGCATTGTTCCTGATGGTCGCACAGCATGGGCCTAATTCAGAGATGTACGCAGACCCAATGGTTTATGAACATATCCAATGTTTGCCAATCTGCGCATGTGCACCATCTACAGTGCACTGCGCATGTGCAGATCTATGTCTGCGAAGACAGTTGCAGTGCCCCCTAAGCCACTGGGAAGAGATGGGGTGGGGAAGGGACTGCGACAGCCTGCATTACAGAAAATGGGGGGGGGGGGGGGGGCATGCCGGCCCAACTTTCTGGGTGTGCTGAGACATTCACTGGCCCTGGAGGCGTGAATTGCATGGTCATCCTGTATACCCAGAGGATTGACAGATGACCCAATGTTTACACAGATGATCCGATGCTGTGTCTTCAGACACAGCAGCAGATCGCAAAATCCTGAAGTGGGCGTATTACTGCTATAGACACCTCCCACTGCTGTTACATATTTATTTTGCACATCACTGCATTTAGGGCCTAATTCAGACCTGATCGCTCCTCTGAGAATCTGCAGAGGTTTGCGATCGGATAGTCGCCGCCCACACAGAGTGAAAATCCGCCCCATGCAAGTCTATTATTCCAGTGCAGTCCAAATTTTTTATACTGGAATCGCCTAATTTCTTAAACCAGAACTGCCCATCAGACAACACCAGCAGAGCCCCACTGATTAGATCTCTCCCGTGTACATTAGGTATACCAGCACTGGAAAATGATGACAAGCCCAGACATTGCCACATAATGATAATACCAGCAAGGATCATATGTATAATGCCATCACATAAATATGTCTCCTTAATGTCTCCAATGATTACACCAGAATTCCACACATTGATTATACCAGTACTGTCTGTTATATGATCACTGTGACTGTGCTAGCCTGGAAAGTCGTGTGGCAAAAACATGCATTTATTTGCTTGCCTTGGTGCTCCCACTTGAAAGCAGGTCTGCTGTATATATTCATCTGTAAATAGATACGCTGACATCCATTAGAAGTCATTTAAGGCATGCAGAAACAGCTGCTGAGACCATGATTTCCATTGCATCATAGAAAGTATGGCACCAGTCAGTGCTTAGATACCATGGACCTGCTGTAATATGCCAATAGGGAGAGTCAAAATGTGGGGGAAATGGAGAAACAGCTGTGAGAGCCATGTCAGCACAACCACCCCGTAAGCCCCAACAGAGAAAAGTAGCCCCATTTCTGTGGATTTAGGTATAAAAACCATTGTCATTTATAATACTCATACCTAGCACTGTCTATAATATTTATTACAGATTCCATCAATACAAATAAATACATTTGGCATTGACAATAGATGGCTATTCAACAGATATTTAATGCCCAAAAGTTGTTATATAAGCATTTTAAAGGATATTAATTGTCTGTCCCCCCTCAGTTCCTACTCTGATTTTGGGTAATCAGATCATGGAGAACTGGAATTTACATTTACAGTTTACCAGGCATAAAAGGCTACAGGAATTTTGGGTGATAATAACTTCTCAATGAAAAGCCATAAGGACAGGTGGACATTTTCAGGGAGCTAAAAGAATGGAAAAACAGTCAATATGATAGGCTTTGTTCAGTCAAAGTCTTGTTCTCATCCTGCACCTGTTGCCCCTTGCTGGTTCAGTTTGATGTACCAGGCACTCAGATTTCATCCTGTGGGATTACTCTCCTGAGATCTGGATAAATTACACAGGAGCTGCTAATGTGTTGACAATTTCAGTGTCATGGTTCAGAGACACTGGAGACCTCTGGGCTGTATTTCCTTACTCAGAGTTTCTTCCCCAAAAAACTGTTCTCGATTATTGTGCATTTTCTCCACTTTCTTAGTGGTCATGGTGAACTGTCAATGAACTAATATACAGTTTCATGAACAACTACACGACCTTAGGCAAAGTCGTTCTTCAAGAGGAACTCTAAATCAGATTACAATATCATTAGTGTAAAAACTAGCTTGTGCCAATATCAATATACTTTTTAGAGTGCAGCATGTACACACTGGAGTGCTTAGAATGCGTGGCCAAGAGTACCACATTCCGTAACTGTAATCCCAACAATTACTTTGATTTATGATCCCTTTTAAACCAATGATATGCTACTTTCTTTGCAGGTTTGCAGATTATTTTTAGATACACATACTTTTTATGCCCTATTCACTTTGTAGATGAGACCTTACTAAAATGACTATACCTTTTAAAAAGAAATGCTTATAAAATATGTAAAGAGCAGGGCAGCACAGATTGCAAAGCTCTGCAAGATGCAGCTTTATAAGTGGCCCCGTTTAAAGGGGCAATATGCCAGATCTACAGTCATGCTCTCTAAGCTATTGACCTACTTCTAAATGAACAACCTGTTTGAGTGAATTTATTGTCAAGTGCAATGGTTAGATTACTTATATTCTCTAACTACCACTTCTCTATAACTGTTATCTTCTCGTGTTATTCTCCTGATATACCTGATTCCCTGTCTTCTACTGCATTATACTGGAATTGCATTGCAGCACATATTTCTTACTGTGTAGAGTATATCCTAGAGCAGTAGTTCTCATTCTGGCATACGAGTACCCCAGGGGTGCTCACTATGACATTCAGGGGTATGCAATAAACGTTATGGTAGGGCAGGAGACATCTAAGTGATAATTAGACACATAGGGAAAGCAGTGACCTAGGGATCCCTACCCCCATTGCATCACAGTAGGACCCCTGCTAACAGGCAGGAAAATACAGTGATGTGACCATGTAATTTCTGAACCATATATTTTCTGACACAGCACTTCTAATGTTGGAACGTGTGACTATGACATCAGTCTGTATCCCTGTAATTGTTAAGAACATAACATAGTTTTTTTTTGTTTTTTGTATTGGTCCATGAAGTCAGACCAGCTTCATACAGCTCTCGCATTCACCTGGGGCGAAGAGACAAACTAAGGAGCCCTATGAAAAAGGATGCATGGAGTGGTCCATAGGGCTTTGGTGCAGAGCACACTTGCAAGTTTGTGTTTCTTTACCCCTCCCTGAGGGTGCAGCTTCATTTAATGGCCAACCAATATTGTCACCCATAAGTAAAGCTGCCCATACACCTGAAGATTTATTGTCCGATCTGGCTGGTTGGAACGAAAATCTGGTAATGTATGAGAGCAACTGACTATTGACCATTTGCTCTGAAATGCCAGAAAACTGACAAAGACGGTTGTTCAGACAAATTGGTTAAATCAAATGGATTTAACCAATTTGTCTGATTGACCATTTTTGCCGGTTTTTAGTGTTTGGGAGCAAATGGTCAACCGTCATTTGCTCCCATCCATTACCAGGTTTTCGTTCCAACCAGCCAGATCGGACAATAAATCTTTAGGTGTATGGCCAGCTTTACTTATGTTATGTGTACAATGCTGAAATATATTGAAACACCTTTTAGCAGAGCCGTAAAGAGAGGTGTATAAGTGGTACCGCTGCCCAAAGCCCTAGTGGTCCTTGTATTTAGTTAGCAGGGAAGCTGGAATGGCACCCTGCAGGCCGGGGAGTACCAGGGACCTGCCATGAACCTACTTAGGATGCGTCTTGAGCTCATATTCCGGTTCCGGACTTCTTTGGCACCCTGGCCACCTATTCGTGATGTCATCACGTGCGCCGGGGGGGGGGGGGGGTGAGGCGTGGAGTTACAGTTACATTATTGCAACTTGTATAGCTCTGTCTTTTAGTAGCGCATGGAGCAATGGGAAGCTAAAAACATTCCAGTAACTTTGTGTAATAATAATGTCCTACATGTTATTGTGCCAAATCAGCCGGAAAATACCAATGATCAGTGAAGCATTTATAATATAATGGTGGGTGAATGCATTGAACACACTGTTTATGTTATTGCAGAAAATTATAACTCACGTCAAGCCCACCCAGACCTTCTGAGCAATTAAATACAAGGCACTATTTAAAAATGTGGCAAGCTGCCCTCCTTTCTGTGTCATGCAGAAGAAATAACAATACGTTAGGCACGAAAAGGGCAAAGTGCGTAGGAAAGATCTGCCTCCCTGCAGCCTTCCTGTCATTTCCAAGTGGCTCCTTGAAAGAGGGAGGACAGTAGCTGTCACTGGCGTGTGCACGCACTCTGCACACATACAGAAGGTCACTGGTAAAGGCCATTAGCTGTTCATTTAATGATCAGTAATATTCTCAGTAGAAGAGTAAACATCTTGTTTAATAGGGCACTGTTTTGGTTTTAATTTACATTAAAAGCAGAACATCACCGAATATACTATATGGTTCAGCAAGAACCAAAATGCCAAAGGTTGCCTATCGCCATAGAAAATGTTCTGTTTTCAGTTTTGGTTGACAAGTAGTAAATAACACAACTCACAAAGTGGTGCTTTGTCTGACAATAGCTATGAACTACAACAAATACAGTATGTGTGCTATTCCGCTTTCAGACATGTGACCTGGGAATTTGCCAGGTCTAGCAAGCTGGCAAATTCCTGGGTCTCCGCTACATAACCCTGGTCAGAAGCAGCATCGTGAAGCCAGGACCTAGGGGGTCCATATAATAAGTACTGGATGGAGATGAAGTACCAGCCAATCATTTCTGAACTGCCATGTCACAGACTGTGTTTGAAAAATGTCACTTAAAAGCTGGTTGGTTGGTACTTTATCTTTATCTCCATCCACTTTATCTACATCCAAGGCTTAGTAAATAGACCACTTAATCCTGGGTTGCTACCTTTCACACATGCAAAAATCCCTGGGTTGAGGCGCATTTACGTGCAAAAACACTGGATATAGGGGGTCATTCCGAGATGATCGTAGCTGTGCTAAATTTAGCACAGCTACGATCATTCACACTGACATGTGGGGGGGACGCCCAGCACAGAGCTATCCCGCCCTGCATGTCTGTGCCAGCCCCCCCCTCTCCCCGCAGAAGTGCAATGGCATCGCACAACGGCGATGCCTTTGCACTTCAAGAGTAGCTCCCGACCAGCGCAGCTTTAGCGTGCTGGCCGGGAGCTACTCATCGCTCCCCGGCCCGTATCTGCTGCGTGTGACGTTCGGTCCGGCCATGCCTGCGTTAGCCGTACCACGCCCACGAAACGGCAGCCAAACACCGCCGTTTCTGCCCCCCCGACCAGCGACTGCCTCTGCCTGTCAATCAGGCATAGGCGATCATAGCAGCCCGATGGACTTCAGCAGTCTGGCATGCGCCGGCGTGCGCAGTTCTGACCCGATCGCACCGCTGCGATAAACTGCAGTGTGCGATCGGGTCAGAATGACCCCCATAGCTGCATGTACGAAAGAGGTTTTATTCACTTCGTTCAACCTCCACAGAGAGCTGAACTGATCAAGATGACACAGAAGAAGATAAAGTTTATGGAAGAAATGTAACAGCCTAAGAAATGCAGGCATCAGCAAAATTCCTGGCCATTGTGTTTTTTTCCTTTTAAATTATTGACACTTTAAAACAATTAAGCAGACTCACCGGAATCTCATAGGTTATTATATTTCCTTCAATGGACTGCACTCAGTTACTCTTGAATTTAGAATTAGCTGTGATGCAGTGCCTGGGGCTATTCAATTACACCCAACAAGTTGCACGTAAGGGGGTCATTCAGGTGCAGTTGCTCCTGCAACCATCGGCGTAAAGTACAGATTTCGTAGGACGGAGATTTCCTGGCCTCTGTGACGGCCGACTTGTGCGGCACCATGGGTGCCGTAAACAGCCCGAAGGTGGGTGGTTTGATCCGATGCTGCGTCCTAGGACACAGCTCAGATCACTAGTGCAGCAGGAGGCGTCTGCATGTAATAGACACCTCCTGCTGCATCTACATACAGTGCTATCACTGCTGCTTCCAAGGAAGAAACAGTGATAGCTAAACTAACCGTGCCTGAATAACCCTCCTAGGGCCTAATTCAGAGATGGATGGAAATGCAATGACGCTGGTGCAACTTTGAATTTCCATCCAATTTTAAGGAGGAACATGCAGGAGACATCTAAATAAAAGAAACACCTTCCGCATGTAGCTGCAACCACATTGCAAGCTGGGAGCCAACATTGCAACCATTGCAGGTAGCCAGCTGAGTAAGCCTCAGCTTACGCAGCTGACCAATGGAAGCGGGGACTGCGAGGCCAGGAAGTCTGCATGGTGACACGCAGACCCCTGGCTCTCCCCTCCCAAAAAAAGTGGGCAACACCCCCCCCCCACCCATTTCCAGGAACGCAGGCCTCCCTACACCCCCTGTCTATCCCCTCAATGTTAATTAGGCAGCAGCAAAGGGAAATTCAACACAAGGGCCTTTCTACGTAAGCGCAGAACTGACTGTGCGCAGCCACAGCTTCACGATAATTGTTAATCTGCGTGCTATACCAATCCTGTATAATCAGGCTCTTAGCGCAGTTTCTGTTCAGCCTCTCCTGAAAAACATTACGTCGGCCTCTCGTGGTTGCCTTGAATGTGTTAACCCACAGCTCTAGGTATTTATCCTGGAACCCAGAGGCGTCGGAACGAGGGGGAAGCAAGGGGGCAGCACCCCCCACCCAAACATGAAAGAGGTCAGGCACTGGGGAGGGGGACACTTACCTACGGATCCCCGCTGAGCATTCTACTTTAAAAATCTGCCGCCAGCGCCGCTGTATGCTGCCCATTTCCTGTGTCCTGGCCAAGGGCGTAGCTACCATAGGTGCAGGCAGTGCAACTGCTATAGGGCCCAGAGCTGAGGGGGCCCACCTTCCCTGTCAAAATTACATATGTTGTACAATATACATTTTTCACCATTGGAAGATACATAGGGGCACTTACAAACATTTACCTTGGGGCTAAAATATATCTAGTTATGCCACTGGACCTGCTCACTGTAATGTGGAGGGCATTATACTGTTACATAATATAAACTAAAGCACTGTAATATGGCACACAATAAAGTGGAGGCACTATAGTGTGACATAATATGAACTGTATCATAATGTGAATTGGGGGTACTGTGTGGCATAATGTGTACTGGCATCCCTACAAGGTGACATAATGTGAATCAGAGCACTACTGCAGTTCCTAAAATATACTAGCACACTACTATGGGGCATAGCATTAACTAAGGCACAATTATTTATTTCTTTATTTATTACCAGTTTCTTATATAGTATAGCATATCCCGTTGTGCTTTATGACTGGACACAATAATAAGATAAAACTGGGTAATAACAAACAGTCTTAGAGGTAGGAGGGCCCTGCTCGCAAGCTTACAATCTACTATTATGGTTCAGAAAATGAACTAGGGCCCTATTATAAGGCAAAAAATTAACAACTGCTGTGGAGAGGTATCTCTCTTGAAGAATTAGGACAGGGGTCCTTCAAAATGTTGCTATGGGGCCCATTAAGTTCTGGCTACGCCCCTGGTCCTGGCCGGTTCTTCACTGATGCATTACTGGGAGGAGGCGGGGATGTCCCAGCAGGCACAGCATGGCCATGCCTCCTCCCAGTAATGCATCCCTGAAGACTAGAGTGAACAGCCAACCAGGACAGGACATGTGGCAGCAGGCTGCGGCCTTGGCGGCAGCTTTTCACGGTGGGAGTCTCAGTGAGGATCCGGAGGTGAGCAGGGGGGTGAATCAGGAGGGGAGCGGCAAAATATATATTTTACTATGCCCCCCAACCACAAAACATTCCTGCGCCCCTGCTGGAACCTACGTGTTAACGTGTGTAAGCCACAGATTTACTGCACCAAGAAGAGGGATTGCAATTGAATATATCCTGGTGCAAAAGTCTGAGGCCACCACCCTTTCCACATGTGGTAAGCTATCAAGGATAACTGAATACGGCCCTGTTTGTGTTTTCTCTTCAGTTACATGGCACAAGTACAGTATAAGGGCAATGCAGCTGCCAGGGCGTCACAAACATACATGCAGGCACAATAAAAAAAATAAAAAAAGAGCAAGTTGCAGGGGAAAAAACAAAAACTTGCATTTACCTACAAATCTGAATTAGGTTCTAAATGCTTTCCTAGCCTCTAGTGAAGAGTATTTATTGGAGAGAGGATTACTACTGTATAACCAGAAATAAAATATGTACTGTATACTGTGCAGCATTACATAGCAGAACCAAATTGGTATAGCATAGATTAGGTAACAGTAACCTTTTCTACAATATAATATTCAATATAGAGAGCATGACTGATAACAGTTCCTCTTCAATAAGTCTATTAAACAGGAGCATGTGGCCTGACAGAATTCTATAAATGGCCATTTGTGATATAGCACTATCACGGCAGGCCGTATTATGTTTCTGTGCAACCTGCAGGGCCAATATATGGCTGCAACTTGATAAAATATAGCCACAGGACTAATGAATTAAGTACTATCAGCTGTAGAGATCAAACTGCATATAGCGATTTATAAACTGCTAGAGCTGATGGTTATCATTATAATCACATACTGTACTGTATCTGAACCAGCCCTCCAGCACCCACAAGAGATACATCTCCTAAGAGGCATATCTGGGGATGCATCCAAGTCCAATTATGTCGCACTCAGGTGAATATGCCCTTACTGTATGCAGCTGAGGACTGTCTGCTCCAGCCTTCTCTAGGCTTAATCGTACAATAATTATGTACAGGAATCAATACAATACACAATAAAATTGGTATGCATCCAACTCTCAATGAGGTCCATATGTGAAATTACATACCCTCCAACTGTACCTTTTTGCCAGGTACTGTACCTTTTTTATTATGGTCTGTACTGATTTTTGACTCTCCAAATTCCCATTGAAAGTACAGGAAAGGGGGCGTGGTCATGCACTCTTTACCTGTGGCCACGCCCATTTCTGAATTTGTACCAATTTTTATATGTCAAATGTTGGAGCGTATGAAATTATGGTGGTTTGTACCTGTCTGCCATGTGTAGAGTCTATTTTCACTTTTCACCCACTTGCTATGTTTACTGTACTTATATACTGTCCAAGCTATTGTTTTATCAAATGAATCTGATTTGCCATAAAAGTTAATATAAAAACAAATTCCAAAAATAGGAAAAATATAGAAAGATATATTTTTACATATGAAAGGCTATACTATCAATGTCATTGTTTCACAGCCAGTAATGCTAACTACTAATCCATCTCATACTCATCTGCTGAAGTCCGTATTTTCTATAGTTACAGATACAGCTAAGATATCTTCATTATTCTGCCTGTTTTAATGACTTCAATATCTTCTCACAATAATCTTGTGTCTGGTTGTGTTTTAATCATATGTTATCCCAATCACTGACTAGGATCAATTTTCATATCTAAACATTTTAGAATGTAACCTTTCATTGACGAGATCAAATTTGACAGACACTTATCAGAGAGAATATCATTTTGAAATCGCATAAGCTACAGCTGAGATCCAAATCCAATGACTACAAAGAAACAAGTGCTATGTACATGGAAAACATACTACTTGCCAGCGGTCGGGATGCCGGTGATCACATGACCGACTAAGTCATATCAACACTGAAAATGCCGTCATCGGAGGGTGTATTTCTAGGATGTGGTATAATAGATAGAAAGTGTCTAGTTAGACAGTCCATAGATAGACACCATATGTTAGACAGACAAAAGGTCGACAGGGTTAAAAGGTAGACATGAAAAAATTAGACAATACAAAAGGTCAACAGGGCAAAAGGTAGACATAAAATGGTTGACATATAAAAGGTAGACACCATTTGTTTATAATTTTTGGGGTTTGTGTGGATAGTTTTGTCATCTGTGACCTCCAATTGTAGAAAGGCATCTCCTCGTAGGGCTCGCTTAGTTCGCCATGCTTTGGGCTCTGTGGCTCGCCACAAGGTTTGTAACCAACTCTATGCTGACATAGATAGAAAAGGTATGAAAAAGTCCAAAAACATGTAAAATTTTCAAAAAAATCCTGTCTACCTTTTTTATGTTAATCATTTTCATGTCACCCTTTTGACCCTGTCTACCTTTTAACCGTCGATCTTTTGTAATGTCTACCTTTTTTCATGTTGACCTTTGACCCTGACGACCTAATGTATGTTTAACATATGGTGTCTATCTATTGACTGTCTAACTAGACACTATCTATCATCCGGATACCGTATTTCTATCCTAAGGTGCAGTCAGGGAGATTGCTGGTATATTCAGGGAGTAAGGGAGATTACTACTATTTAAGGGAGTCTCCTGCAGAATGCGTGAGGGTAGGCAACTATATTGTAGGTCCATAATCCTTCTCCCCAAAAATGTATGGGAGTTAGGTATAGGTTCCGATTTTATGGAACCAGCAGGACAGCCAGCTTTATAACTGATTGCCTCTTTAAATTTAGCCGCAAGCTTGATGAAATTCTGCCAATTCTGTTAATTAGAATAACGCCATTATTTTTTTGGGGGGGTGGATTATGCACCGTCACTTCACTCTGTACAACATTCTGTTTTGCAGAATTCCCCTATTTAAATCGTGAGTTGGAGATTATGCATATTTGAAGGCATTTGATTTTGCATGGTATTACAGCCCTATTAAATTAGGGTTAGGATGGATATCCTGGTGACGGTCAGAATTCTGACCACAGCAACCAGATGATCAAAATCCCGACAGGGGAAGGTAAGTAGACTTACCTTACCCCAATGGCCCTCTATCCCTAACCCTTCCTAATTGCAGCATAACCCTAACCCCCCTCCCTGCAACCTAAACTTAACCCCCCACCCCGCAGCCAAATCCTAACCCTCTCTGTTGGTGTCTAACCCTGCCCCCCGGCAGCCTAATCCTCCCCAGTTGTGTCTAACCCTAACCTCCCCACAGCCTAAACATAACCCTCCCCCCTGCAGCCTAAACATAACTCCCCCCTCCCCCCCACCACCACAAGCTAGACCTACCCCTCCCCCCATAGCCTAAACCTAACTTCCCGTGGGTTACCTCTCCGGTGGCCTGGCAGTCTAGCATTCCGTTACGTGCTGGGATTCCGGCATTGGTATATTGACAGCTGGGATCTTGACCACCGGGACCCTAACCGGATCCCATTAAACTGAACTGTGATCAAAACTAGATGCACAAATCTGATACAGGAAAAGCAAAATATCCATACATAACTGTATGCAAACAATGTATTGTGAATGATATGCATAAAGCACGGATACACTAGTTAGAAAAAATAAATACAGATGTCAAAACAAAGGATAGTGAGGGCCCTGCTCATAAAAGAACTTAGGGGTCTATTTATATATAAAATGAAAAAAACTGAATTGTTACTTATCACTATACATCACATCATTTCAATGTGATATATAGCGTTGGTAAGTAGCAATTCATGTATACTCACCTTTCCGGTGATGCGATCCGGTAACCAGGGCTCCAATGACGCTGTCTTCTCCGACAGGCTCCTCTGTGAAGCTGGCCGTGGAGAAATCTCACATTTGTCCATCTATGACCCTGATCAGTGTAGAATTTGCTTCCACATACACAATATATGGAGAGCAAGTCCCAGAAGCACAGAAAGCTCAGCTTTCCGTGCCGCTTCTCTTAACAAATTCACCATCTCAGGATGGCATGTGGTGGCTGGAGAGGGGAGAAGAGCAACAAAGAACTCCTGTTTCCCCGCCCCGTTCTCTGTCACCAGCCAATGAGAGGTCCCCAGTGCTACTAGGCAGGGACGCAGAGATGGATGTCTCGGCAGTCCCCTGAGACTGCCAATGCCAAATGTACTCCCCCCGCCGCCCTGACACCCGCATTCTGCCCCCCCCCCCATTTGCTCACCACACTCCCGCCCCACCAGCGCAACAACAGCAGCCACATTCTGCTCCACACTCCCCCTGCCGCCAACTCTCGTCTGCCCCCATTACCGATGCTGATGCTAGTGCCGCATGGAGGCTGGGGAAGATGTCATCCCTTCCCCTCCTTGCTGCTAGCAGACAGCAGGGCGGTCCTCCTCATTGCATGGCCAGCGGCCGATCCTGTGCAGACAATTGTCTGCAGCCTCCAGCCAGGGCATCGGCAGCTGTCACTAGCTGATATGGGGGCAGATGTATTAAGCCTGGAGAAGTGATAAAGCAGTGATAAGTGCAAGGTGATAACGCACCAGCCAATCAGCTCCCAACTGTCAATTTACATGTTGGAGCTGATTGGCTGATGCATTATCACCCTGCACTTATCACTACTTTATCACTTCTCCAGGCTTAATACATCTGCCCCATGATCCCCCCACCCTCACAGTCGGCTGGCTGACCCACTGTGGTCACGGCACATGTGCAATGAGAAAACACAACAAGAAATAAGCAACCAGGAAGAAAAGCCGGCATCATGAGCGGTCAAGTTACCGGATCGCTTCAGGAACCGTGCCAAGATTAATGAATATCGTATATGAAAATAACACGGACGTAAGAAAGCAATGTTTAGTGAAAACATTGCATTCATACATGAATAGACCCCTATGAGAGAGGCCGAGATTGTAGTGACAGTGTACCCATGAGTTTATTATGGTAAGCACTAATAAACAGGTAGATTGTACAAAAAAATGTAAAGTGTGGAGGCTGAGGAAAAGGCTAAGGGGATAATTCAGGCCTGATCGCTAGGAAGCGATTTTTGCTGCCCTGCTATCAGATAGTCACCGCCTACAGGGAAGGGAGAATTTGCTGTGCAAGTGTGAGTTCGGAAGTGTAGCAGAGCTGCCTGATTTTGTGCTGTCTCTGCTCAGCCCAGGACTTACTCAGCCGCTGCGATTGTATCCTCCTGATCGGGGCCGGAGCTGACGTCAGACACCCTCCCAGAAAACGCCTGATCCCGCCTGCGTTTTTCCGGACACTCCTGTAAAATGGTCAGTTGCCACCCACATACGGCCTCTTCCTGTCAATCACCTTGCGAACGCCAGTGCATTCGGATTTTTCGCACCATCTCGTCGCAGGGCGCCGATCCCCGTAGCAGTGGCCTGTGCATTGTGGTGTATACGCATGCGCAGTTCAGATCTGATCGCATGCTGTGCGAAAACACACAGCAGCGATCATGTCTAAATTACCCACTAAGGGGGTCATTCCGAGTTGATCGCTAGCTGAAAATGTTCGCTGCGCAGCGATGATGCAAAAAAACGGCACTTCTGCGCATGCGTATGCGGACGTGCAACGTACTTTCACAAAGGCCGATGTAGTTTCACACAAGGTCTAGCGTAGCTTTTCAGTCGCACTGCTGGCCGCGGAGTGATTGACAGGAAGTGTGCGTTTCTGGGTGTCAATTGACCGTTTTCAGGGAGTGTTTGGGAAAACGCAGGCGTGCCAGGAAAAACGCAGGCGTGGCTGGGCGAACACAGGGCGTGTTTGTGACGTCAAAACAGGAACTGAACAGTCTGAAGTGATCACAAGCGCTGAGTAGGTCTGAAGCTACTCTGAAACTGCACAAAATTATTTTGTAGCCGCTGTGCGATCCTTTCGTTCGCACTTCTGCTAAGCTAAAATACACTCCCAGTGGGAGGCGGCATAGTGTTTGCACGGCTGCTAAAAACAGCTAGCGAGCGATCAACTCGGAATGACCCCCTAAATTGGGTGTTGTAGGCAGTTCCATAAGAAGCAGCACAGGAGAAGTTTTGTAGATGGTAGTGAGAGACTGAGGTGAGGTGCAGGTCAAAGGTACAGCTAAGAAAGGGTGAGGTAGAGTATTTTGAGATGAGGTTCAGCTTGTTTGCAGGTGTGATTTTACTGAGAGCAAGATCTGAATTGGTTTCTGGAGAATGTAGGAAAGGGTAGTTTTTCCAGAGTGATGCGGTCTGGAGCTTAGTGGTGACATTTTCAGGTGTATGAGACATGTGATGTAAAGTCCAACCTAACAAACCATTATAGCAATGCACATTGGGGGCAATTCAGACCTGATCACTCGCTAGCTGTTTTTTGCAGTCCTGCATTCACATAGTCGCCGCTCACCGGGGAGTGTATTCACCGGGGAGTGTATTTTAGCTGTGCAAATGTGCGATCGCATGTGCAGCCGAGTGGTATAAAAAGATTTTGTGCAGTTTCTGAGTAGCCCAGGACTTACTCAGCCGCTGCAATCACTTCAACCTGTCCGGTCCGGAATTGACGTCAGACATCCGCCCTGCAAACGCCTGCCTTTTTCCAACCACTCCCAGAAAACAGTCAGTTGACACCCACAAACGCCTTCTTCCTGTCAATCACCTTGCGATCACCTGTGCGAATGGATTCTTCGCACAAACCCATCGCAGAGCAACGAACCACTTTGTACATTTGCGATGCGCCTGCCTATTGCGGTGGATATGCATACGCAGTTCTGACCTGATCGCAGCGCTGCAAAAAACGCTAGCGAGCGATCAGGTCTGAATTACCCCCTTTGTCTGGACAGATGGACCCTAAATTTGCACAATGTGAGCATGAACATATGTTTCCACTGATTAAATGTGATCAGCTGATAATTTGGTACATTTTTCAGGTACAGAACTATTATTAAGTAGTAATAGTTTACTTTCCAGCTGCTTCTTACACTCCAGCATCACACACATGCCACTCAGAGAATTGTACTACAAAATGCAGTTATTACATTATCGCCACAATATCAATGTGAACAAACAGTAATCAAACACCACCATGCAAGTCACATGCTGTTCTTCTTCAACTTGAGTCTTTGTAGTGGTTTTGCAAAAGCGGCAGCTATCAGTCATGTTGTCAGTCACACAGTATACAAACACCAGCACATCAGAATCCGTGAGGACCGTAGGTGGTTGTGTCAGACATCAATATGGCATTGATCATCTTACTCTGCAAGCATGAAAAGCCCTTGGATGTCTTCATATATCAAGGTAGGTTGCAATGTTGGGTCTTCGAGGTTCACACATAAGTCACCTCTTGCTGAAACTTATGTCGCAATGTTGTCATGGCCAACAGAGACCTGAATATACATTGTTTAGTGACTGGAGATTCTGTCAGTGAAAACGTTTAATATTTGTAAATATGCCTAATCGTGACGTTAATCTGTAAAATTTTATTCAGAGTAGCAATTTGTCCTAAAATCCAGTTTGCAACTAATTCCAGGTTTTCCAGGAGTTTTTTTTTTCCCCAGCAAAACATTAAACCACTTCTGTACATTTCTGTAATGTATGGGCCCAGACTGGTGGATTTGGGAATCTTTAAATCTGGGGGAGGGGGGAACTCTCTGAAAGAATCTGCAATTATTTTTTTTTTTTGTGATTGCTGATGTATGGAGGCCTTATGTCCAGGAGCAGAGCATTCCATACCTGCTGGATGGGGTCATATTGGAGGCTCTCTAATATACTGCAGCTTAGGCTTCTTTCTTGTCCACTGTCCATATTGAGTTTGTCCTGTGGCACACCTGGGTAAACAATTATGTAGGTAATGGGCTGATATGATTGCTACATCCGTGACCCTCTACAGATGGGTGTGGTTCATCAAATCGACAGTATCTAGGTCGACAATGTTTAGGTCGACCACTATAGGTCGACAGTCACTAGGTCGACATGGATGGAAGGTCGACAGGGTTTCTAGGTCGACATGTGCTAGGTCAACAGGTCTAAAGGTCGACATGAGGATTTATTTATTTTTTTGTCGTTTTCTTCGTAGAGTGACCGGGATCCCAAATTAGTTCACCGCGTTCGCTCGCCATGCTTCGGGCATGGTGCCTTCGCTCCGCTACCGCTTCGCTCGGCACACTTTACCGTTCCATTCGTAGTCCACGTGGATCGTTAAGTATGAAAAAAAAAACAGTGAAAAACTCATGTCGACCTTTAGACCTGTCGACCTATAGTGGTCGACCTAAACATTGTCGATCTTCAGACCGGATCCCCTACAGATCTGCATCAAAAAACACATGCTTTGCAGACTTTCACAGACAGTATTGATCTTTCCCTCTGCTCTACCATCCTAATTGTATTGTACTGTAGTCCGTAGCACAATGACGCTCTTTTACAAAATAGCTTGCTTTGGTATATGCTTTTGTGGTGTTGCCACACGGTGTTAGAGGCAGCCTCAAATCCTGAAGCGTTACAATTGCTTTTATATATCCTATTCCAACTCTTCCCTTACTAGCAACATTTTCACTTTAAACATCCATGACGGATAATGCTGGTTTATCAGATTGGCTTTTAAGAACATTATCCAGTTGCTACTAACAGGTATGTTCCTTAAGCTTCTGACTTGTATTTTCCCAAAGGCAAAGTAATAAAGTGTGAAGGAAAGGACCGGTCATGTAGGATGAAATGCAGCAGCAATGCATTACAACCCATAGTATTCAATGGGAGTGCATTTTACTAAGACATATTATCATTACATTCTTCAGCAGCTGTAACCCCCAAATTTTAGTATTGGAAAACACAGAGTTGATAGTTCCCAAAGTAAAAGGAAGTGACAGGTAGCAGCTGTGGAATGAAGCATGCTCCAGCATGTGTCTAGTGGGGGAAGAGATCCCACCTGCCCAAGCAGATAGCAGAACATGATAACGAGGTCTGTCACTCACACAAGTCATTTTGTTCCACTGTGCAGAAACACTTTGCTTTGTTTTAGTTACAAAGTATGTGGCTGATATAAGTCCATAAATTCTAAAACACACAAATCAAACTGGAGGAATCCCATCAAACAGCCATTACTTGTCAGACAGCCTGTACTACATCGTACGCAGACGTGTCACTGTCCAGTCACTTTTATATATCAATATATTGGCTCTTTCCTACCTTCCAAGTCATTTTATTCACTTTTTTTGATGATTTCGATATTGATGGTCACAGAATGACAGAAAAGGCGCCATGCAGATGCTCTTGTGATTATGTTACTGGTTTGTGTCTGCCTCATATTCTCATGTCGGTCACTTCATCATTCCAGCAGACAGTTTCAGCAGGCGCTCCAGTAGTTTAACAAGAAATATGGTTCTTGTGTATGTTATACAACTTGGGGAACTACAGTATGACTACATAGCAGAGAATATTAACACATAGTCTTAAGTCGGGTACACACTGGGCGACCTCAGCTAGTTAGCGATCAGCGCTATATCACTGATTGATAATTAGGGGAGATCGCCAGTACATACACACTGAATGATATCGATGTACAATATCGTTCATTGGGGGTAATTCCAAGTTGATCGCAGCAGGATTTTTGATAGCAACTGGGCAAAACCATGTGCACTGCAGGGGAGGCAGCTATAACGTGCAGAGAGAGTTAGATTTGGGTGTGGTGTGTTCAATCTGCAATCTAATTTGCAGTGTAAAAATAAAGCAGCCAGTATTTACCCTGCACAGAAACAATATAACCCACCCAAATCTAACTCTTTCTGAACATGTTATATCTGCCTCCCCTGCAGTGCACATGGTTTTGCCCAGTTGCTATCAAAAATCCTGCTGCGATCAACTTGGAATTACCCCCATTGACCCCTCACTCCCCGAACATGCAGCTCAAAGTTATAGTTAACATTGAGCTGCATGTTCGGTAGTTCATGGATGAATGAGAACGACCAGGGCTGGATTAACAATGGGGCGGATGGAGTTGCAGCTCCAGGCCCCCCCACTGAAAATAGGCCCACAGGTGTGACAGCGTTGACAGAAAAAAAAGACCTCACTCACATGCCACGGGTATGGGTAATTGGGTCGACTCAACTTAGGTCGACAGTCATTAGGTCGACCACTGAATGTCGGCATGGGCATTAGGTCGAAATGCACTAGGTCGACATGGGAATTAGGTCGACATGTACTAGGTCGACATGGGAATTAGGTCAACATGTACTAGGTCGACAGGTGAAAAGGTCAACATGAGTTTTTGGACTTTTTTTGGTGTTGTTTTCTTCGTAAAGTGACGGGGAACCACAATTAGTGCACCGTGTCCCCTCGTATGCTTCGGGCACAGGTTACCGTTCCAATCGTAATCCACGTGGATCGTCAAGTATGGAAAAATCCAAAGAATTAAAAAAAATGTTTAAACTCATGTTGACCTTTTGATCGGTCGACCTAATGACCATGTCGACCTAATGTATATTGACCTTCAGTGGTCGACCTAAGCTGTGTCGACCTAATGACCGTATCCCCATGCCCCGCCTCCTTCTCTGGCTCGAAACTGAGCACACTCACCCGAGATCCGTGCAGGCAGTGTGGTGGCTGCCCCTCCTCTCCAATCTCTTTCTCTGGGTCCTGAGCCTGTCACTTACAGTCTCAAGCTCCACCCCCAGACTACACAGGGAGCTGCTGCTGCTGCATGAAGCCTGGTAAGTTTAATGGCTTCTTGATTAGTAGCATCGATTAGTGTGTGTATACTGTGTATGTAGTGTATACTGTATGTGTGTGTACTGTGTGTGTGTCTACTGTGTGTGTGGTGTGTCTTCTGCATGTGTGGTGTGTGCAGTGAGTGTATACTGTATGTGTGTGTACTGTAGGTGTGTGTATACAGTATGTGGTGTGGGTCTATACTGCATGTGTGGGTACTGTATGTGTTTGTATGCTGTATGTCTGTGTACTGTGTGTATACTGTATGTGTGTGTGTACTGTATGTATGTGTGGTATGTGTAATGTATGTGTGGTGTGTGTATACTATAGTGTGTACTGTGTATGTATACTGTATGTGTATGTAGTGTGTATATGTGAGTGTGTGTGTGTACTTTGTGGGGGTGGGTGTATACGGTGTGTGTGTGTGTGTGTGTGTGTGTGTGTGTGTGTGTAATGTGTACTGTGTGTGTATATGTGGAGGTGGGTATGTGTGCACTTTATGTGTGTATGTATATATGTAGTGGTGGGAGTGTGTGTATATGTGGTGGTGTGGGGAGGTGAATATGTTAGTGAGCACTGGAATGTTGAAATTGATCAATTAATGGCTAATGAGTACTAGGTGGGGGTAGTTAACTGATGCTGCTGTGTGTGTAGTAAGGGGTGCTGTGGTGTGAGTGTAGTAAGGGGTGCTGCGGTGTGAGTGTGGTAAGGGGTGATGCGGTGTGAATGTAGTAAGAGGTTCTGTGGTGTGTGTACTAACGGGTGCTGCTGTGTGAGTGTAGTGTATTAAGGGGTGTTACGGTGTGAGTGTATTAAGGGGTGCTGATGTGTGTGTAGTGTACTTAGGGGTGCTGATGTGTGAGTATAGTGTACTTAGTGGTGCTGATGTGTGAGTGTAGTGTGAGTGTAGTGTACTTAGGGGTGCTGCTGTGTGAGGGGAGCCTTATAGGAGCTGATAGGGTGGATGAATGTGCTAATGGCTACTGGGAGGAAGGATTGATAATGAATTGGGGAGAGATGGGTTAATGGATACACGGAGGGCAATTGAGGTGATCGAAGGAACCACTTGCCACAGCGCAAGAGCAGACCCCCCTCCCCCCACACACACCACTGGTCATCATGCCCCCGGCAGCTGCACATAATTGGCCCTATGGAAATTTCAGCTCCAGGCCCATGTGAACCTTAATCTGGCACTGAGAACGACCCACGAGTGTGCACTTCATTCATCCATACACACTGGACAATATGAGCGATAGAGCTTTTAAAAATAGATTGTTATCGTTCATATCTTCTAGTGTCTCTCCCAGTGTGTACGGGGCTTTAAATTTGCATACACTATACAATAATCTGGCAGATACAGATGTAGCCACCTTTATCTTGACCGATTCTCCGCCTAGACGGACATTTAGTCACGCTAAGGCGATAGCTTAGCTTGCTGAGTTTAATCACAGGCAGGCGCGTTGAGGCGATTCTAGATACTCAGCATGCATTACCCATCTCCACCACTGGGTGGCTAATGCGCCACTAATCCAGTACTTTCGATCGTATAGCGGTGGATTGATCTACAGCTCTGGCAAATGGTCAGTGACGACTGTAATGTTAATAGATGGTGACCAATGGTCAGACGGTGAGAGTTCTCAATATAAATAAATAGTTTATACAGACACAAACGAACATGTTAAAACACTTGTGTATGCAGACGCAAGATTGTGTATGGAGACGCAAGTAATTGTGTAAAAATAAGATTTTACTCATCGGTAAATCTATTTCTCGTAGTCCGTAGTGGATGCTGGGGACTCCGTAAGGACCATGGGGAATAGACGGGCTCCGCAGGAGACTGGGCACTCTAAGAAAGATTTAGTACTACTGGTGTGCCCTGGCTCCTCCCTCTATGCCCCTCCTCCAGACCTCAGTTAAGGAAACTGTGCCCGGAAGAGCTGACATTACAAGGAAAGGATTTTGGAATCCAGGGTAAGACTCATACCAGCCACACCAATCACACCGTATAACTTGTGATAACATACCCAGTTAACAGTATGAACAACAACAAAGCATCAACCACGGATGCCAACATAACATAACCCTTTTTTTAAGCAATAACTATATACACGTATTGCAGAAAGTCCGCACTTGGGACGGGCGCCCAGCATCCACTACGGACTACGAGAAATAGATTTACCGGTGAGTAAAATCTTATTTTCTCTAACGTCCTAGTGGATGCTGGGGACTCCGTAAGGACCATGGGGATTATACCAAAGCTCCCAAACGGGCGGTGCGGATGACTCTGCAGCACCGAATGAGCAAACACAAGGTCCTCCTCAGCCAGGGTATCAAACTTGTAGAACTTTGCAAAGGTGTTTGAACCCGACCAAGTAGCTGCTCGGCAAAGCTGTAATGCCGAGACCCCTCGGGCAGCCGCCCAAGAAGAGCCCACCTTCCTTGTGGAATGGGCTTTTACTGATTTTGGAGGCGGCAAGCCAGCCGCAGAATGAGCCTGCTGAATCGTGTTACAGATCCAGCGAGCAATAGTTTGCTTTGAAGCAGGAGCACCCAGCTTGTTTGATGCATACAGGATAAACAGCGAGTTAGTTTTCCTGACTCCAGCCGTTCTGGCTACATAAATCCTCAAAGCCCTGACTACATCTAGTAACTTGGAATCCTCCAAGTCACGAGTAGCCGCAGGCACCACAATAGGTTGGTTCAAATGAAAAGATGACACCACCTTTGGCAGAAATTGCGGACGAGTCCATAATTCTGCCCTGTCCATATGGAAAACCAGATAGGGGCTTTTACATGACAAAGCCGCCAATTCTGACACACGCCTAGCCGAAGCTAAGGCCAATAGCATGACCACTTTCCACGTGAGATATTTTAACTCCACGGTCTTAAGTGGCTCAAACCGGTGAGATTTCAGGAAACTCAACACCACGTTAAGATCCCAAGGTGCCACTGGTGGCACAAAAGGGGGCTGAATATGCAGCACTCCCTTTACAAACGTCTGAACTTCAGGTAGAGAAGCTAGTTTTTGTTTTTTTTTATGAAAGAAAATGGTTAGGGCCGAAATCTGGACCTTAATGGACCCCAATTTTAGGCCCAAAGTCACTCCCGACTGTAGGAAGTGAAGGAAACGGCCCAGCTGGAATTCCTCTGTAGAGGCATTCCTGGCCTCACACCCAGCAACATATTTTCGCCGTATACGGTGATAATGTTTAGCCGTCACGTCCTTCCTAGCCTTTATCCGCGTAGGAATAACCTCATCCGGAATCCCTCTTTTCTACTAGGATCCGGCGTTCAACCGCCATGCCGTCAAACGCAGCTGCGGTAAGTCTTGGAAACAGACAAGGTCCCTGCTGCAACAGATCCTGCCCTAGAGGCAGAGGCCATGGGTCCTCTGTGAGCATTTCTTGCAGCTCTGGATACCAAGTCCTTCTTGGCCAATCCGGAACAATGAGTATTGTTCTCACTCCTCTTTTCCTTATGATTCTCAGCACCTTGGGTAAGAGAGGAAGAGGAGGAAACACATAAACCGACTGGAACATCCACGGTGTCACCAGTGCGTCTACAGCTATCGCCTGAGAGTCTCCTGACCTGGCGCAATACCTCTGTAGCTTTTTGTTGAGGCGGGATGCCATCATGTCCACCTGTGGCAGTTCCCATCGACCTACAATCTGCGCAAAGACTTCTTGATGAAGTCCCCCCTCTCCCGGGTGGAGGTCGTGCCTGCTGAGGAAGTCTGCTTCCCAGTTGTCCACTTCCGGAATGAACACTGCTGACAGTGCTCGTACGTGATTCTCCGCCCATCGAAGAATTCTGGTGGCTTTCGCCACCCTGCTCCTTGTGCCGCCTTGGCGGTTTACATGAGCCACTGCGGTGATGTGGTCTGATTGGATCAGCACAGATTGGTTGCGAAGCAGGGTCTCCGCTTGACTTAGGGCGTTGTATATGGCCCTTAGTTCCAGGATATTGATGTGAAGGCAAGTCTCCTGACTTGACCACAGCCCTTGGAAACTTCTTCCCTGAGTGACTGCCCCCCACCCTCGGAGGCTTGCATCCGTGGTCACCAGGACCCAGTCCTGAATGCCGAAACTGCGGCCCTCGAGAAGGTGAGTACTCTGCAGCCACCACAGGAGAGACACCCTGGCCCCGGGGGATAGGGTGATTAACCGATGCATCTAAGGATGTGAACCGGACCACTTTGTCCAGTAAGTCCCATTAGAAGGTCCTCTCATGGAACCTGCCGAAAGGAATGGCCTTGTATGATGCCACCATCCTTCCCAGGACTCGAGTGCAGTGATGCACTGACACCTGTTTTGGTTTTAATAGATTCCTGACCAGTGGTACGAGCTCCTGAGCTCTCTCTATCGGGAGATAAACCCCTTTTCTGGTCTGTGTCTAGGATCATGCCTAGGAGAGGCAGATGAGCTGTAGGAACCAACTGCGACTTTGGAATATATAGAATCCAGCCGTGTTGCCGTTACACTTCCAGAGAAAGTGATACGCTGTTCAGCCACTGCTCTCTTGATCTCGCTTTTATGAGGAGATCGTCCAAGTACGTGATAATAGTGACACCTTGCTTCCGCAGGAGCACCATCATTTCCGCCATTACCTTGGTGAATATTCTCGGGGCCGTGGAGAGACCAAACGGCAACGTCTGAAATTGGTAATGACAATCCCGTACTGCAATTCTGAGGTACGCCTGATGAGGTGGATAAATGGGGACATGAAGGTATGCCTCCTTTATGTCCCGAGTCACGATAAAATCTCCCCCTTTCAGGCTTGTAACGACCGCTCTTAGCGATTCCATCTTGAACTTGAACCTTTTCAGGTATATGTTCAGGGATTTTAAATTCAATATGGGTCTGACCGAACCGTCTGGTTTCGGGACTACCACATGGTCGAATAATAACCCCCTCCTTGTCGAAGGAGGGGAACCTTGACCACCACCTGTTGAAGATACAATTTGTGAATTGCAGTTAACCCTGTTTCCCTCTCGTGGGGGGAAGCCGGCAGGGCCGTCAGTGAGGAGGCATCTTCTCAAAGTCCAGCTTGTATCCCTGAGACACAATATCTATTGCCCAGGGATCTAACAGGGAGTGAACCCACTTGTTGCAGAACTTACGAAAGCGTGCCCCCACCGGGCCTAGCTCCGTCTGTGGAGCCCCAGCGACATGCGGTGGATTTTCATAGAGGCCGGGGAGGACTTCTGTTCCTGGGAACTAGCTGTGTTGTGCAGCTTATTTCCTCTGGCCCCGCCTCTGGCAAGAAAGGACGCACCTCGGACTTTCTTGTTTCTTTGTTCGAAAAGTTGCATTTGATAATGACGTGCTTTCCTAGGCTGTGCAGGAATATAAGGCAAAATATCCGAATTACCAGCTATAGCCGTGGAGACCAGGTCCGAGAACCCTTCTCCACACAATCCTCATCCTTCCCTATGCCACTTAAGTTGGCATCATCTGTCCATTGCATATTCTACAGGACACGTCAAGCAGAAATCGACATAGCTTTGACTCTAGGACCCAGTATACTCATGTCTCCTTGGGCATGTTTGATTATATATATCTCTTAAGACAGCATCTTTAATATATATACATATCTCTCTATATACATATATATATATATATATATATATATATATATATACTAGGGTCTCAATTTCTACTGATAAGGTACCTCCACGCCGCCACAGCGCTATAAACCCATGCCGACACAATCGCCGGTCTGAGTAGTGCACCAGAATGTGCACACTATCTGCAGGATCCCTGAGAATATCTAGGGCTACCATCTGTGCAAACGTGACACCCTAGGGGAAGATTCCCATCACATCCTGGCCCTAGTGGGGAAAGGATATTGCCTGAGAATTCTTTGTGGGAAGCTGCAGTCTCTTGTCTGGAGATTCCCGCTCTTTTTCCTCATGAGAGGAGGGAAATTTACCTCAGCTTTCTTACCCTTAAACATGTGTACCCTTGTGTCAGGGACAAATGAGTCATCAGTGATATGCAAATCATCTTTTATTACAATAATCATATATTGAATACTTCTCTGCCATTTTGGCTGTAACTTTGCATTATCGTAGTCGACACTGGAGTCAAACTACGTGTCGATATCAGTGTTTATTATTTTGGATAGTGAGCATTGTGAGACTCTGAAGGTCTCTGCGCCATAGGGACAGACATGGGTAGATTTCCTGTCTGTTCTCTAATCTTTTGTGCAATAAATTCACCTTAGCACTTACACATATCCAAACCGGTGTCGGCGTTGTCGACGGAGACACCCTCTCACACACATATTTGCTCTATCTCCTCCTTAGGGGAGCCTTTTACCTCAGACATGTCGACACACATGTACCGACACACCACACACACAGGGGATGCTCTATTTGAAGACAGTTCCCCCACAAGGCCCTTTGGAGAGACAGAGAGAGAGTATGCCAGCACACACCCCAGCGCTATATGACCCAGGAATCACACAGTAACTTAGTGTTAACCCAGTAGCTGCTGTATATATTGTTTTTACGCCAAATTTATGTGCCCCCCCTCTCTTTTTCACCCTCTTTCTACCGTGAGTCTGCAGGGGAGAGCCTGGGGAGCTTCCTCTCAGCGGAGCTGTGGAGAGAAAATGGCGCTGGTGAGTGCTGAGGAAGAAGCCCCGCCCCATCAGCGGCGGGCTTCTGTCCCGTGATTTTGTTTAAAAATAATGGCGGGGGCTCATGCATATTACAGTGCCCAGCTGTATATATGCTGCTTTTTGCCAGGAGGTACTCAATTGCTGCCCAGGGCGCCCCCCCCCCCTGCGCCCTGCACCCTACAGTGACCGGAGTGTGTGGGTTAGTGTGGGAGCAATGGCGCACAGCTGCAGTGCTGTGCACTACCTCATATGAAGACAGGAGTCTTCTGCCGCCGATTTTGACGTCTTCTTGCTTCAACCCGCCGGCTTCTGTCTTCTGGCTCTGCGAGGGGGACGGCGGCGCGGCTCCGGGAACGGACGTCCAAGGTTAAGTTCCTGTGTTCGATCCCTCTGGAGCTAATGGTGTCCAGTAGCCTAAGAAGCGCTACCTACCCGCAGTTAGTAGGTCTGCTTCTCTCCCCTCAGTCCCACGTAGCAGAGAGTCTGTTGCCAGCAGAAGCTCTCTGAAAATAAAAAACCTAACTAAAATACTTTCTTAATAGCAAGCTCAGGAGAGCTCACTAAAATGCACCCAGCTCCTTCCGGGCACAGATTCTAACTGAGGTCTGGAGGAGGGGCATAGAGGGAGGAGCCAGTGCACACCAGTAGTACTAAATCTTTCTTAGAGTGCCCAGTCTCCTGCGGAGCCAGTCTATTCCCCATGGTCCTTACGGAGTCCCCAGCATCCACTAGGACGTTAGAGAAAGGAAGTATGTACAATGCATAAACACCGTGCTTTTGAAATACATGTACAGTATGAGCGTCCGAGTTCCCGTGACACTCACTTTATTAAAAAATGTTTTCTTTGTTATACATTCAATGGAAGGGTGCACACAGGTTTCACATAAATCTTGTCTTGTAACCTGATCGGAACTCCCTACCTGTCTACTGCATGAACTGTGCAGGCTCCCAGGGGGGAAGGGGAAAGTGGGATGGGGGTAGGGCGAGGCAGTGGAAAATACCGTGTTCAAAGAACGGGCCAATGCTGAAGGAGCGTCAGAATCCCCTAGCTAAAATACACAGGGTCGATAGGGATAAGCGAGGTCTATGCACATAACGATACTGTACTATTTGCGTCTGTACCGTATATACTGTATTAAATAATGCAGCATAATGAGTATTTACTGTATTAAATAATGCAGCGTAATGAGTATTTACTGTATGCAGCGTAATGAGACGCTTAGTAAAGTAGTCCTTATTATATATTTCAGTATTGTATTTTACGTTAGACCACATGCATGCGCAGTGGTGATTGTAAAAGGCGACATCTGGTGGATGATCGCAGGTATTACACGTAAAGGTAACGCCAAATGCTCTGTCTGCCTCCGTGCGATTAGGTACGCCTCTCTATGCCCCGGTACGCTGCGTATGCTCGATCGGGACAAACGCCTCAGCCAGTCAAGATAAAGGTGGCTACATCTGTAATCTGCCAGATCTGGCTGGTTGGAATGAAAATCTGGTAATGGATGAGAGCAGTCATTTGCTCCCAAACGCTGGAAATTGACAAAAGCGGTCATTCAGACAAATTGATTCAATCACAGATTTAACCAGTTTGTATGAACGATAGATTTTGTTGATTTCCAGTGTTTGGGATGCAAATAATCGATGGTCATTTGCTCTTATCCATTGCCAGATGTTCATGCTTGCCAACCAGATCTGGCAGATTATCTGACAGATAATTGTATAGTGTATGCCCAGCTTTAGGTAAGCTTGCCATAATATCCTTTTACTCTGGGACACCTATGAACACAGGTTTTGTGGCTGGCTAAATTCAAGCCTGTGTGTGTCACCTGGTTTATCTAAATCACAGGTGTCTTGAATTAAATGGATAATATTGAAAACCTAGTCAAGCAAAAAGAGCAGTACAGTAACTGTGCAGCTGCACAAACCTTGTAACAACGCAAGTGGTGCAAATACATTTGTATGCAGGGTAAATACTGGCTGCTTTTGCATGTAGCCCAGAGGTTTTCAAACGCAGTCCGCATACCTCCAACATGACCCTCTCCAGGAGGGACAGAATGCTCTGCACCTGGACTTCCCTCTTACTGCTTATTGCTGGCACCTGTGCTGAAACATCTTTCTTATCCATTAACCTGTTCAACAGAGGTGCCGGCAATCATACATTAAGAGAAAAATCCAGAAACAGAGCATTGTGTCCCTCCTGGGGACGGTCATGTTGGGAGGTATGAGTCCTCAAGGCACCCCAATGGTCCAGGTTTTAAGGATATCCAAGCTTGACCACAGGTGACTTACAGTAATTAGTACCTCAATTAATTTGCTTTAACCATCTGTGCTGAGCCGTGGTTATACTTAGAACCTGGACCGTTGTGGTGCCTTGAGGACCGCGTTTCAGAACCTCTGATGTAGCCCATAAATACTGGGCAGCTTTATTTTTACCCTGGGTACGCCTCTCTCAAATCTAAATCTCTTTGCACATGTTACACCTCCAGTGCAGCATGGTATGGCAAGGTGCACACTTACTTGCTATTTTTTTGCTTTACCCCATCTCAGAATCAGTCCCATAGTGATCTACTGTAGCATAGTAATTAGATAAATCACATTAAATCCATTTTCGCATTGCGCCCATTCGTTTTGTCGGGTTTAGCCACTTTGAGCGGCTAAACCCAGACTATTTGGACGTGAAGTGCGCAATAAAAAATACAAACAACTGAATGTTACCTCCCGATCTCGCATCACCTTAGACGTGAGATCAGGGCTGACAAAAAAATTGAATTCCACCCTGTAAATGAGCACTAATAAGAAAAGTTTACTGGCTTTTAGATTTTCCAGCAAAGACAAGGAAATTCCAGAAATAAAAGCTCTAATCAAGTTCACGTGCTTTATTGAATTTTCCTTGAAATATTTCGTCCTGATTTCACATAATCCTCTTAAAATACAAGCTTAGGAAATGAAAGACAAATTCATGAACTTGTATTGTTGATATAACAAATTATTTTGTTTATCTGATTAGTTTCACTATGCGGTACCTTATTGTTATTATTATTATTATTATTATTATTATTATTGCTTATGTGTCACATGTATATATAACTGCCTTCCAGCCATGTGATGGAGAATTGATCTGGTAAGAAGTCAGTGAAGAAAGGTTCTTGTTTATAACTAGTTGCTTTAAAAAAAAAAATAAGTCTAAATCTGGGTATACACTATATAATTATCTGACTGATCATATGCCAGATCTGTCTGGTTGGAATAAAAATATGGTAATGGCTGAGAGTAAATCACAATCGACCATTTGTTCCCAAACACTAAAAAGTGACAAAACCTGTCATTCAGACAAATTGGGTAAAACCGTGAGTATTGTAGTGGTTGATCCATGACATATCTTGAATGTCAGAATTTTTAACACAGGGATTTAAAAGATGTCCGCATGGTAGAGCCATAAGTCTTCTATGTCTCCTAGCCTTCACCAGGAGGTCATAATCAGAGCCCCATGTCAAAACTCTTGAAATGATCAAATCAATGTTCTTACTAGCAGTATCACTCTTAGAACACAGTATATCAGTGGATAGGAGGGGGCCAGCATAATTGCAATGGTATACAGAGGAAACCCGCTCACAAATATCATTCTGATACTGATTCCTCCTATGGACAGCCTAATACTAGTGACTCAGATTTCAACTCTAATGCAGGTCATACCACACATTCTTTTGTCCCTTTAGGGGTACGTACTCACACTCAGCACATGGCAACAGAGGTGGTCATCCGAAGAGGGGGGCTGAGTTAAAGGACGAAGCGTTGGAAGCCAATTCCTGCAGCACAGATGGAGACAGTGATGTATCTGTCATCTCACCCCCTCACTGATTTGGAAATCAAGACCTTAGGAGGTAGACTATCTTTTGTCCCAACAACCAGTGGTGGAACTTATGCGGGGTGGGCCCAGGTGCAAAAAGAAGGGATAACTCATTGATGGTCTGGGCAGCAGTGGGCCCTGTAGTCCTCCAGGGCCCTGGTGCAATGCACCTGTTGCACCAATAGTAGTTCTGCCTTTGCCAACAATATTATTATTCCCCCGCTGATAAGGAAGGGGCAATATAGTAATACAGGATCTAGATATGCATAAACGTGAGATAGCTAAACAAATGTCTGATTCCAAATGTCTGATTCAAATGTCTGATTCCAATATAGAGGTATGGTAACTGATGGCCATACCTCTATATTTGCTAATTATGTATCTAAATGTTTGAATAGAATAGTGGATGATGGCATTATCTCTGTAGTGCTCAGTGGTGTCTTTATCCCTAAGTGCCCAGTCACTCCAATGCTGTATACACTACTGAAAATACATAACAGCCTTGAATCCCCCCTCCTCCCCCCCCAGGCCAACCGATAATATATTTTCTTAAAAAAACTTGCTCATTGGGGATATTCCTATTGAAAGCTAGTTACAGAATGTAGCATTAACACCTCAAGCCTCTACATCAGCGTTTTTCAACCCATGTGCCGCGGCACATTAGTGTGCCGCAGCTGGTTGATAAGTGTGCTGCAGAGTCAGAGCCGCCTTCACTAACTGTGGACCTGGACAGCGGACACGCGGGCAGCGCTGGGCTCTTCTGGGAGCACCTGAGCCATGACCTATAGCAACGCTGCGGCGTGACATCATAGGTCATGCACGCCACATAGCATGGCTGGCAAATGCCCACCCACCAGCCCGTACGACCGTCTGCCATACAGCCCGCACGTCGGCCCCACTCGCCTGCATGCATGCCTGCCTGTCTACCGCTAACAGCTCTGCACTGTGAGCCGATGAGGGCCCTGAGCTCCTTTCTCCTCTACCAGGAGGTAGCAACCAATGTATTGTTTTTATTTCTGAGGGGGCAAGTGTTTGTTTTTTTATTCTGAGGGGGCCAAATGTGTGTGGGGTTTTTCTGTGGGGGAAAATGTATTTATTTTATTACTGTGAGTGCCCGTGTGTTTCTTTTATTACCGTGGGGGCCAATGTATGTGTTTTTTACTTTGGAAGACTGATGGAGTGCCTCGGCAATTTAAAAATATTGTTCGGTGTGCCGCGAGTGGAAAAAGGTTGAAGATCACTGCTCTACATGGTGATCCCTAAAGCGGGGGTGCTTGGATGCCATATGGAAATTAAACACTGATAACCCTGCATACATTGGTCCTAAAGTAGATCTGGTGATTGAATTACTTGACAATAATAATAATAATAATAATAATTTTATTTATATAGCTCTTTCTATGAAAGCTCTCAAGGCGCTTTACAAACATCAAAAACAATGTACATAATTCAGAAGATTTAAGTAAATGCAATAAACAAGCTATACAGAAATAAAAAGAAAACCTTGAGCACACAGTAAGCATAATACAGGATTGGTGTAGGCATTTTGGGTAACAACTTCCATGGGTTGTGTAGTCAACCTTCACAGGTACTAGATGAGGCAACCAGCTTGGGCATACTGTGTAGGATATAGTGGTGGAATAGTCTACCCCATAAAGAGATGACGCAAAATAGGGAGACTGTAATGTCTTAATGCTCAGAGTAGGTCCCAACAAAACCACCAGGTTCATGTATTTTTCATCTCATCCACAAGTGTAGCAGATGAGGCAGCCAAGTTGGGCGCACTACGAAGATTACATTGTGGGAGATGAGCCACACAAGGGCCCAATGCAGAGGTTCTCAAACGTGGTCCCCAAGGCACAGTGCAGGTTTTAAGTTTATTTATGCTTGGCCACAGGTGACTTAATTACCACCTCAGTCAGCTTGACTTAACCATCTGTGCAGAGCAATGGATATACCTAAAACCTGGACCACTGGGGTGCCTTGAGGACCGCGTTTGAGAACCTCTGGCCCAATGCATACATGGGAAAACTGACACTTGTGTAGTAGCAGTAGTAGTATGATGTACCCTGTATGGAAAGATCCACATGAAGAACATCCTGCCAAGGAGGAACCATCTGTGGCCACCATCTGTGGTGCACTGCGTAGGTCACACTGGCATGGTGTGCAAACAATGGAGGTACAATTACAGGAATAGCACACAGTGGGGTGGAAGAGAGAAAAAAAAACACATGGTAAAAAAAAAAGAAATTGCTGGTAACCAACGGAGGGGGGAAATTAGGATAACATTATTTTGATAAAACTATGAATGTCCTGGTCTCATGGGAGCAGGAAGGGTGCTTGTGAGAATGTGGGGAGCACACTCAAGTCCGATGGAGGGTGGTCTTCAGTTTGCTGGCTGTCGGGATCTTGGCGCACATTATACCAACACCTTTTCTCCCTCTTGATGGTCCACGACCCCCCTGGAGGGAGAATAGATACCGTGACCGCAGTGTGGCGAGCGCAGCGAGCCCGCAAGGGGCTCATTTGCGCTCGCCCAGCTGTCGGTATGCCGACGGTCGGGATTCTGGTGCCAGTATGCTGGCCGCTGGGAGCCCGGCCGCCGGCATACCATACTACACCCCCGATGGAAATGTCCCTGCTGAGCCTGGTCCTGGTGCTCTCCCCCAATAGCTCCCTGCTTATGTTAAGAGTTAGGCCTTGGTGCAGACCTGATGTTCTCAGCCAGAGGTGTGATAAGCCTGGTCCTGGAGTTCTCAATATTAACTAGAAACGACTTCTTGTATGACAGGAGGTTTTACCTCCAGGTATCAGGCTGGTACGTTTTGAGCTGAACCAACCATTATGTTTCAGAAAAGATTAGATTTGTATATAGATGTACTTTTTGTTATTTGGACCAAGACTGAACAACAATTTAGGTCATTTATAAAAAGACATAATAGTTCTGAGGGACCAATTAAATTTACATACTCCATCGTCTCTCATATGGTTAATTTCCTGGATGTGCAAGTGTGTTTCTAGAACACTCAGATTACGACCAGTTTGTATACTAAACCTACTGACCACAACACAATGCTACACGTAGGGAGTTTTCATCCAAGAATAATTAAGTATGGTTTACTATAGTGTATTTCCAGTTCATTCTCACAAGGCGTATATGCAGTGAGAATGCCACTGCTTGTAATCCCTCAGGTATAGAATTATCAACCTTGTTCCCCCTAGTCTAAGAGGGGGTGACAGAACCTTAAAATGATTGAGGTGTGAATCCAGATAGATTCACAGATTGGGGACACTTTCACTCAAGGAGCTAAACGAGTACCTAGGACTAGATTGTTTCTTATAACTGATCTCTGTAGGTTTTACATCTTGCTGTAATTTTTTTATCCCGCTGTGACTGATGTAGTTAAAATCAAAATGTTGATATATTTTGATAGTGAGATACTAAGGCATTTGTTGTAATGATATATTTTTTGGATATTGAGCTTTGTTTGTTTGCCCTCATGCTTACCTATACGTTGTGTATATGATTATGTTTTCATTGATGTACACATGTGTTTATGTTATAGCCGGTTACTGTGAAGACGGCTAATGGGATATGATGTCACTTATGTTCGCCATGTTCCAGGCTCAGGACCCCGATGGCGACACGTGGTGTGGTGGAGGCTTTTTATGGTGAGTGTTTGTCATTACTGTTTTATATCCTGATGACGATTGAAGTAAAACAATCAAAATTTTGAACTTACCTGTATTTGCTCACCTTTATTACCAGAGTGCCGCCGAATATATGCTATATATAAATAATAGAGATACAAGTTGAATCTTACATATCCAAAATACTTGAGATCAGCAGTGATATCTTAAGGATGGGACCGAAGTCTAAACACAGAGTTAATTATGTGCTTCAAACAAAGGGGCAGATGTATTAACCTGGAGAAGGCATAATGAAGTGATAAACCAGTGATATGTGCAAGGTGATAAACTCACCAGCCAATCAGATCCTAACTGTTAATTTACATATTGGAGCTGATTGGCTGGTGCCTTTATCACCTTGCACATATCACTGCTTTATCACTTCCTTATGCCTTCTCCAGGTTAATACATCTGCCCCAATGTTTGTGCACATTAAACCATCAGAAATCAACGGTGTCTCAGTCCCACTCAAACAATTCTGTATTTCGGAATTTTGGATTTGGGAGACACCTGTAATACCATAAACAAAACTCCTGGCTTTACAAGTTTCAGAGCTATGTACTGTATATGTGGTATAGTGTTTTTCTAGCATGCACTTGCTTAGGCAAGATGAAAATACTTAAATAACAGTAATACATTTTATTAAGATTCTGATCTGTAACTTACTGTAATGTGTAAATACAGTAACTAGCTCAACAACCATAAACCTATAAAGAAATGTCATAATACTATAATTAAATGTAAAAGAAAATGCAGTCAGGACATGTGGTCCTCAAAATGATTTATTTATTTTTACATTGTAAGTCTCCGTTATAAAGTGTCAAGCATCTATTAATAAATTAGTGGGATAAACAGTCCAGACATATACACAAATATATCTGGCATGTTGAATTATATTTAAAATGCAATTTATATGCTTATGTCTGCATATCTCCATGTAATCTCTATGAATGGGAGAAAACATGGGATGTACAATTTTATTTAATTTAATGTTGTTTTATTTAATACAGTATAGGCTGCATTATCGCCTACTTACATGAAGGTCACATGAAATAACCCATAATAGCCTATAATTACATCCACTTCTTCCTACAAACCACATTTGCTTAGATACACAATCCTACTTGGCAACATCATACTGGACCTGTAGTCAGACGTTCAGCATACATTTTGGTCTATTAAAGCTTGATATTGGGCATCCTATCCTAATCAGTGGTTAATAAATTACTAATATAACTCAGGAGTGAATATTTCGGATGTATATATTCACTTTTGCACTACACACATCAATAAAACCGTGTTTTGCCAGGTGTAAAATATTCCCTCACCACTCCAAGAAAATGATGACTGCATGGAATTGTATAACTAGGCGAATGACAGAGCTGCTACTCTGCCTATTGCTGTATGGGAGCTGCCCTAGTAACAACACAGTGAAGCATCACACAATCATGAGGTAACCAAAGGCAGGTTAAGGTGCCACAACTTCACTAGGCCAAATTCACTGTAAATTATTCCCTGCTTAAATTGTTTTGTATTAGCATTTTAATATTACTCTCCTGCTAATTAGTTGCTCGTGATATTCATCTAGTACTACAGTATACATTGTCTGGTGTAGCGATCTGAAATTATGATACCACGTCCGTCAGCAGAAACAGAACGGGTGTGGAAGGGGGTGGAAAGAAAGAAATACCGCCCATTGTCTTGAAATAGGGATACTGGAACATATACTAATAAATAAGACCACGCGGAAGCCATCTTTCCCACTGGGTGTCAATTGTTTACTGTAGCCAACACTGTTGCTAGTACAGTACCTGTCCCCACCATATACAGATGAACACCACAAGTACTGTAAGTGTTGATAAAGTATCCTGCCACATTCATACATTGACTGAGTTATTGGGTAATCTCACTGTTCAAACTCACAAAACTGAATAAATATATTTTTTTCCTGCAAGGTTTACTAAGTTGGGTGATGGAGTGACAGGAGTGACTGTGATCAATGAAGAAGATGAGACTGTAGGTTGCTATTCATTCTTCCAAAACCTGTGACACCGCAGCAGCATATTCAGCTATCCAGGGTGACCCACATATAGGGGTATATTCAATTGAAGTCGGATCCATTCCGACATTCATTTGTCGGAATGGATCCGACCTGGGATATTCAATGCATTCTCAATTCAACTTTTTAAAAAGTCTAATTGAGATGCGGGAGCTGAGACGGGGGAGAGCCGCGGGTAGACGGGGGAGAGCAGCGCTACAGCTGCTCTCCCCCGTCTGCCCGCAGCTCTCCCCCGTCTTCCCCCCCGTCTCCACCCTTCCCCCCCCCCCCCGTCTCTCTGCCTCTCTCTATCCAGGGCCGGTTCTGGGGCTTTGCGCGCCCCGGGCGGCAATGGGGGGCGTGGCTTCGTACAGGGGGCGTGGTAATTTACGCCCCCTGTACAGACTACTGTGGCGCTCTGAAAAGTGCTGCCCTCTGCCCCCCGCTGCCGCTGGCCGCTGTGAAGCCCTTCGTGAAGAGGTCCTTTAATGTGCGGTGCGCGATGACGTCATCGCGCACCGCACAGCAAAGGTCCTCTCCACGAAGGGAAACTAGACGCGTAGCGTCTAGTCCCTTCGTGGAGAGGACCTTTGCTGTGCAGTGCGCAATGACGTCATCGCGCACCGCACAGCAAAGGTCCTCTCCACGATGGGAAACTAGACGTGTAGCGTCTAGTCCCTTTGTGGAGAGGACCTTTGCTGTGCGGTGCGCGATGACGTCATCGCGCACCGCACAGTAAAGGACCTCTCCACGAAGGGAAACTCTAGTTTCCCTTCACAGCGGCCAGCGGCAGCGGGCAGCGGGGGGCACAGCAGCAGCAGCGGATCTTGCCCTGGTGCGGCGCCCTCCGGATGGCGCCGGCGCCCTCCGGAAGGCGGCGCCCCGGGCAAAAGTCCTGCTTGCCCGTGGCAAGATCCGCTACTGTCTCCATCCCTCCTCTCCGCGGCCCCGCATCACAGCCACCGCTCACGGCAGCGTCCACCCGGCTCAAGCAAGCGAGGTTTCGCTTGCTGGAGCCGGGTGGACGCTGCTGTGAGCGGCGGCTGTGACACATCCTCCGGCGCTGCTCTTCCTGTTTGGCTGCCCACGGCTCTCCCCGTCTCTGCTCCCGCATCTCACTTCGACTTTTTTTAAAGTCAAGTTGAGATGGTCGAAAAGGTTTTCGACACAAGAATGCAGATCGGCAGCTATTCCGCCGATTCACGTGCTTTTCGACAAGTCTAATTCCTCTACTTGTCGAATAATTTGGGGTTAGATTGAATAGGTCGGAACCCTTTCTGACCTAAAAAAGTCGAAAACTGCCATCTTTTCGATAGACAGCAGCTTTCGACTTCAATTGAATATGCCCAGTAGAACAGGCTTTTTCAACCATTGTGCCGTGGCACACTAGTGTGCCGCGACCAGTTGCAAGGTGTGCCGCGGAGCCAGAGCAGCTTCCTGCACCTTCAGAGTGAACTGTTGGCCTGGGCTCTTCTTAGAGGATCAGTCGTGCTCTGGCCGTGACCTATGCCTTGAAGACGCGGCGGTGTGATATCATAGGTCACGGCTGCCGCGTCTCACCACCCAGCAAGCCCACCCGCCTGCATATGCATCTTCCAGTTCCTGCCTGCATACACAGCTTTCTTTGCACACCCACATCCACACCTGCCCGATCGCCCGCTGCTCAGTATTCGCAGAACTCCACTATGAACAACCCCCGCCACTGAGGGACAGGGAGGACAGCTGACCGGTACGGGCCAATATTTGTTATGTTATTTCTCCTGTGGGGTGCAATATGATTTATGTGGGGAGCAATGTGATTGATTTATGTGGGGAGCAATAGGATTTATGTAGGGTTATGTAGGGAGCAACATGATTTATGTGGGGAGCAATGTGATTGTTTTTTCTGTGTAGGCCAATGTATGTGTGGATATTTTTTTACTGTGGGGAACTGATGGTGTGCCTTGGCAATTTTAAAATATTGTTCGGTGTGCCGCGAGTAAAAAAAGGTTGAAAATCACTGCAGTAGAAGGTAGATAGCATCAAAAGGAGACCATGCCAAAAGGACGTTCGTCAGAATACTCAAGCTCCCAATTGGTACCAAAACTTAACCAGGACTCCAGCAGGGAGGAGGTACAACATGTGCTACTGTGCAATACAGGAGTTTGGTGAGTTAACAAAAGTGTAATTGACATACACTAGCAGACTGAGCAGTCAGACAGAACGTACAATTGCATCAGTGGAGTGTGTATCTGTGGCACAGTGGATCCCTAGAAATATGAATGCCACAGGAAATCTAAAGATCGAACATAGCACCAACTGTACCCATCTATGTTTGGGCTTTTCAGAAAGCTAATTCTTTATGCCATAGGGTAAGGAAAATCCTGGAATTGTTCAAGGAATAGGATGATGTTTTCAGCATGCCACAGGTTACAGACCCAGGTATAATAAAGGGTCTGTAGGAAAATGGTCAATTGTCATTTGCTCCCATACATTACCAGATTTTCGTTCCAATCAGAAACACTGGACGGCTAATTGTATAGTGTGTATCCAGCTATAGGTATTCTGGCAATGCTGAAATTCTGAATGTTGATATTTGACATTTTGAATATCGACTTAATACACCACACCCTTGTGCACTTGGTGAAGATCTCGGTATATGCAGCAGTTTGTTTCTGTGAGAGATTGGTAACATCTGCAGGACGTTTGAGGGCACTGTAGTGCGAAATAGTTTGGAAAGAGACAGTTATTACATCATGTGGCTACGCTCCCGATATACATCTCTTAGGCGACTATTTATAACTCATCTGAATCCTTTAAGGGTGAGACTGGCAGATAACCAAGCAAAGGAGGGGGGCTATACATAACTGGAGAGTTGGGTTCAGTGGCTTTGAATTAGCTTATGCAGATATTTTCATTCGGGCGCTAAGCCTGAAACTGCCAGTGTCGTCAAAGCAGCCAAGACATTCAGCGAGATGGTAGATTCTGTAACAAGACCTAGAGGTCAGTGGCAACGAAAGGCCGTCAGCGTATGGACATGGACCAGAGTCTGGCGACTGAGCACAGAGTGACAAGGACAAACCATCTGCTCCCTCACACTCTGCAGTCTGAGCAGGATAGATGCTCAATTTACTGAAGCATGTGTGCATCACTCATACGCTTCCCAGGAAAATAACATGAGAAGAATGATTTAGCACACAGAAGTACTGTGCTGATAGATCAAGTACAAATATAATATAGACACATATGCAGGTGGACTATGTAAAATCTGTCCTTTAAACCATTTTACTACTATATTCTCCACTGCTGTTCCGCATTCACAGGACTGAAGGAAATGGATCATAACACAAACAGCAATATACAATGTAAACATTAACAGAGGTTGCCGGTGTTTGTAGTCACGCTGCGCACACAATAGCCCCTTGTGCTGTATAAATATCCCACCCACATCTGTACACGCAAATATTTCCCTCACAATTACATTCCTAAAATGTCATCTTGTGCACGCTGACTTTCATGTCTGTTCTCATACATATGAATTCTCTGCTTCCTAAAGCCTTTACACATACATGTGCCGTCCCCACAGTGATTTGGTCACTCCTCAGAGCTGTGTATTTTCACCACACATTAATTTTCTCTTATATAAAACATATATGTAAAAAATAAGATTTTACTCACCGGTAAATCTATTAGTCCGTAGTGGATGCTGGGAACTCCGTAAGGACCATGGGGAATAGCAGCTCCGCAGGAGACTGGGCACAACTAAAGAAAGCTTTAGGTCACCTGGTGTGCACTGGCTCCTCCCACCATGACCCTCCTCCAAGCCTCAGTTAGGACACTGTGCCCGGACGAGCTGACATAATAAGGAAGGATTTTGAATCCCGGGTAAGACTCATACCAGCCACACCAATCACACCGTATAACTCGTGATACTATACCCAGTGAACAGTATGAATATAACTGAGCCTCTCAACAGATGGCTCAACAATAACCCTTTAGTTAGGCAATAACTATATACAAGTATTGCAGACAATCCGCACTTGGGATGGGCGCCCAGCATCCACTACGGACTACGAGAAATAGATTTACCGGTGAGTAAAATCTTATTTTCTCTGACGTCCTAGTGGATGCTGGGAACTCCGTAAGGACCATGGGGATTATACCAAAGCTCCCAAACGGGCGGGAGAGTGCGGATGACTCTGCAGCACCGAATGAGAGAACTCCAGGTCCTCCTCAGCCAGGGTATCAATTTTGTAGAATTTAGCAAACGTGTTTGCCCCTGACCAAGTTGCAGCTCGGCAAAGTTGGAAAGCCGAGACCCCTCGGGCAGCTGCCCAAGATGAGCCCACCTTCCTTGTGGAATGGGCTTTTACAGATTTTGGCTGCGGTAGTCCAGCCGCAGAATGCGCCAGCTGAATTGTGCTACAAATCCAGCGAGCAATAGTCTGCTTAGAAGCAGGAGCACCCAGTTTGCTGGGTGCATACAGGATAAACAGCGAGTCAGTTCTCCTGACTCTAGCCGTCCTGGAAACATAATTTTTCAAGGCCCTGACTACGTCCAGTAACTTGGAATCCTCCAAGTCCCTAGTAGCCGCAGGCACTACAATAGGTTGGTTCAAGTGAAAAGCTGATATCACCTTAGGGAGAAACTGGGGACGAGTCCTCACTTCTGCCCTATCCATATGGAAAATCAGATAAGGACTTTTATATGACAAAGCCGCCAATTCTGATACACGCCTGGCCGAAGCCAAGGCCAATAACATGACCACTTTCCGCGTGAGCTATTTTAGATCCACGGTTTTTAGTGGCTCACACCAATGTGATTTTAAGAAACTCAACACCACGTTGAGAACCCAAGGTGCCACTGGAGGCACAACCGGGGGCTGAATATGCAGCACTCCTTTTACATCTTCTGAACTTCAGGTACTGAAGCTAGTTCTTTCTGGAAGAAAATCGACAGAGCCGAGATCTGTACCTTTAGGAGCCTAATTTTAGGCCCATAGACACTCCTGCTGGTAGGAAATGCAGAAATCGACCTAGTTGAAATTCCTCTGTTGGGGCCTTTTTTGGCCTCACACCAATCAACATATTTTCGCCATATGCGGTGATAATGTTTTGCAGTTACATCTTTCCTGGCTTGAATCAGCGTAGGAATGACTTCCTCCGGAATGCCCTTTTCCTTTAGGATCCGGCGTTCAACCGCCATGCCGTCAAAACGTAGCCGCGGTAAGTCTTGGAACAGACAGGGCCCCTGCTGCCGCAGGTCCTGTCTGAGCGGCAGAGGCCATGGGTCCTCTGATATAATTTCTTGAAGTTCTGGGTACCAAGCTCTTCTTGGCCAATCCGGAACCACGAGTATCGTTCTTACTCCTCGCCTTCCTATTATTCTCAGTACCTTTTGTATGAGAGGCAGAGGGGGGAACACATAAACCGACTGGAACACCCACGGTGTTACCAGAGCGTCCACAGCTATCGCCTGAGAGTCCTTTGACCTGGCGCAATATCTTTTATAGCTTTTTGTTGAGGCGGGACGCCATCATGTCCACCTGTGGCCTTTCCCAATGGTGTACAATCCTTTGGAAGACTTCTGGATGAAATCCCCACTCTCCCGGGTGGAGGTCGTGTCCGCTGAGAAGATCTGCTTCCCAGTCGTCCACTCCGGGAATGAACACTGCTGACAGTGTTAACACATGATTTTCCGCCCATCGGAGAATCCTTGTGGCTTCTGCCATCGCCATCCTGCTTCTTGTGCTGCCCCGTTGGTTTACATGGGCGACTGCCGTGATGTTGTCTGATTGGATCAGTACCGGCTGGTTTTGAAGCAGAGGACTTGCCTGACTCAGGGCATTGTAATGACTTGACCAAGTCCCTGGAAGTTTTTTCCCTGTGTGACTGCCCCCCAGCCTCAAAGGCTGGCATCCATGGTCACTAGGACCTAGTCCTGTATGCCGAACCTGCAGCCCTCTTGAAGATGGGCACTCTGCAGCCACCACAGTAGAGATACCCTGGTCCTTGAAGACAGGGTTATCAGCCGATGCATCTGAAGCTGTGATCCGGACCACTTGTCCAACAGGTCCCACTGAAAAGTTCTTGCATGGAACCTGCCGAATGGGATTGCTTCGTAGGAAGCTACCATTTTTTCCCAGGACTCGCGTGCAATGATGCACCGATACCTGTTTTGGCTTCAGGAGGTCTCTGACTAGAGATGACAGCTCCTTGGCTTTCTCCTCCGGGAGAAACACTTATTTCTGTTCTGTGTCCAGAACCATCCCCAGGAACAGTAGACGTGTCGTAGGAACCAGCTGTGACTTTGGACTGTTTAGAATCCAACCGTGCTGTTGTAGCACTTTCCAAAATAGTGCTACCCCGACTAGCAACTGCTCCTTGGACCTTGCCCTTATAAGGAGATTGTCCAAGTACGGGATAATTAAAACTCCCTTTTTTCGAAGGAGTATCATAATTTCGGCCATTACCTTGGTAAACACCCTCGGTGCCATGTACAGTCCAAACGGCAGTGTCTGGACTTGGTAATGGTAATCCTGTACCACAAATCTGAGGTACTCCTGGCGAGGATGGTAAATGGGGACATGCAGGTAAGCATCCTTGATGTCCCGGGATCCCATGTAATCCCCCTCGTCCAGGCTTGCAATAACCGCCCTGAGCGATTCCATCTTGAACTTGAATTTTTTTATGTATGTGTTCAAGGATTTTAAATATAAATTGGGTCACACCGAACCATGCGGTTTCGGTACCCCAAACCGTGTGGAATAGTAACCCCGTCCTTGTTGAAGTAGGGGCACCTTGAGTATTACCTGCTGGGAATACAGCTCATTAATTGCCTCTAGAGCAGCCTCCCTGCCTGAGGGAGTTGTTGGTAAGGCATATTTGAGGAAACGGCAGGGGGGGGAGACATCTCGAATTCCAGCTTGTACCCCTGAAATACTACTTGAATGAAACAGGGATCCACCTGTGAACGAGCCCACTGATCGCTGAAATTTTTGAGACGGCCCCCCACCGTACCTGGCTACACCTGTGGAGCCCCCGCGTCATGCTGTGGACTCAGAGGAAGCGAGAGAAGAATTTTGATTCTGGGAACAGGCTGACTGGTGCAGCTTTTTCCCTCTTCCCATGTCTCTGTACAGAAAGGAAGCGCCTTTGACCCGCTTGCTTTTCTGAAGCCGAAAGGACTGTACCTGATAATACAGTGATTTCTTAGTCTGTGAGGAAACCTGAGGTAATGGATACGAGGTCCCAGAGACCATCCCCAAATAATTCCTCACCCTTATAAGGCAGAGTCTCTATGCGCCTTTTAAAGGCAGCATCACCTGTCCAGTGACAGGTCTCTAATACCCTCCTGACAGAATGGACATTACATTCATTTTGGATGCCAGCCGGCAAAATATCCCTCTGTGCATCCCTCATATATAAGACGACGTCTTTAATATGTTCTCATGTTTGACAGGGTCACCGACCACGCTGCAGCAGCACGATCTGCAGGTCTCAGTCTAGTACCTGAGTGTGTAAATACAGACTTCAGGATAGCCCCTGCTTTTTATCAACAGGTACCTTCAAAGTGGCCGTTCCTAAAACGGCAGTGCCACCTTTTTTGACAACCGTGTGAGCGCCTTATCCACCCTAGGGGATATCTCCCAGCGTAACTTATCCTCTGGCGGGAAAGGGTACGCCATCAGTAACTTTTTAGAAATTACCAGTTTCTTATCGGGGGGAACCCACGCTTTTCACACACTTCATTCATTCATCTGATGGGGGAACAAAACACTGCCTGCTTTTTCTCCCCAAATATAAAACCCTTTTTTAGTGGTACTTGGGTTAATGTCAGAAATGTGTAACACATTTTTTATTGCCGGGATCAAGTCACGGATGTTCCTAGTGGATTGTGTATATGTCTCAACCTTGTCGACACTGGAGTCAGACTCCGTGTCGACATCTGTGTCTGCCATCTGAGTGAGCGGGCGTTTTTGAGCCCCTGATGGCCTTTGAGACGCCTGGGCAGGCGCGGACTGAGAAGCCGGCTGTCCCACAGCTGTTACGTCATCCACCCTTTTATGTAAGGAGTTGACACTGTCGGTTAATACCTTTCACCTAACCATCCACTCTGGTGTCGGCCCCACAGGGGGCGACATCACATTTATCGGCATCTGCTCCGTCACCATATAAGCCTCCTCATTAAACATGTCGACACAGCTGTACCGACACACCGCACACACACAGGGAATGCTCTGACTGAGGACAGGACCCCACAAAGCCCTTTGGGGAGACAGAGAGAGAGTATGCCAGCACACACCAGAGCGCTATATAATGTGGGGATTAACACTATAACTGAGTGAAATTTCCCCAATAGCTGCTTGTATATATAATATTGCGCCTAAATTTAGTGCCCCCCCTCTCTTTTTAACCCTTTGAGCCTGAAAACTACAGGGGAGAGCCTGGGGAGCTTTCTTCCAGCTGCACTGTGAAGAGAAAATGGCGCCAGTGTGTCTGAGGGAGATAGCTCCGCCCCTTTTTCGCAGACTTTTCTCCCGCTTTTTTCTGGATTCTGGCAGGGGTATTTACCACATATATAGCCTCTGGGACTATATATTGTGGTATTTTTGCCAGCCAAGGTGTTTTTATTGCTGCTCAGGGCGCCCCCCCCAAGCGCCCTGCACCCTCAGTGACCGGAGTGTGAAGTGTGTATGAGGAGCAATGGCGCACAGCTGCAGTGCTGTGCGCTACCTTGGTGAAGACTGATGTCTTCTGCCGCCGATTTTCCGGACCTCTTCTTGCTTCTGGCTCTGTAAGGGGGACAGCGGCGCGGCTCCGGGACCGAACACCAAGGCTGGGCCTGCGGTCGATCCCTCTGGAGCTAATGGTGTCCAGTAGCCTAAGAAGCCCAAGCTGGCTGCAAGCAGGCAGGTTCGCTTCTTCTCCCCTTAGTCCCTCGCTGCAGTGAGCCTGTTGCCAGCAGGTCTCACTGAAAATAAAAAACCTAATTCTATACTTTCTTTCTAGAAGCTCAGGAGAGCCCCTAGTGTGCATCCAACCTCGGCCGGGCACAAAATCTAACTGAGGCTTGGAGGAGGGTCATGGTGGGAGGAGCCAGTGCACACCAGGTGACCTAAAGCTTTCTTTAGTTGTGCCCAGTCTCCTGCGGAGCCGCTATTCCCCATGGTCCTTACGGAGTTCCCAGCATCCACTAGGACGTCAGAGAAATAACATATCCCACTGGAGAAAGCATTTCTCTAAATTGAATCCCTGTTGTGAAGATCTGGGGTGTGTTAACACACTGCTAGCGCCTACTTATAATACAGCCTAAGATTTAATAATAATAGAACTTATTTTGTTACAACCCATGTGAAACAGTCATTTAAAAAGGAAACTTACAAACAAGAACTCTCTAAGGTGTACGCAGCCTGCTGAGTATAAGCGCAGACTAGTAATGTCTGTGGAATAGCTGCAAATAGCTCTGAGATTTGCTAGACAGGAACAATGACGCAATACGTCAAAACCACAATACTCCACATAAGGGGCCTCATTCAGAGTTAGGGGCAATTCCAGCTGCAAAGGGGTCAAAGTTGTACCTGGACAACCTATTAGGACATTTACAGCAGCACACTGTAGCTCATCGGCATTTTAAGGTGTAGGCAAGTTTGACATGGGACACAAAGCTCTCAGAACTATAGGAGCAAGCTGCTTTGGGTGCTTGAGCATCCCCAATATTTGTACTGCCATGATACATGTCTATGTTTACCACTTTTCTGTCATATGGAGTGGCACCATCAATCATAAGTTGTGTCAGGGCAGCTGATAAGTATCAGATGGCCAGTAAAAGAGAATTTAAGATCTGTGCATGTGTTTGGTGTCAGTAGTCTAGTAAACAGGCAAGCTTAGTGTCAGGGCAGGTAACAAACAGTAGTCAAAATGGTTAGAGCAGGCACAATTTGGCCAAGGATCTGGTGAAACGTAGGTTCAGCTAACTTGAATCTATAATTGGCAATGAGTAGTGTGCCCCTTTTACTTAGGCACGCACCAAGCAGCAATCACAAAGCTCAGTTCACGCATGTGCCTAATTTTGTCTTATTATGTAAAATGGGTACTGGAAATATGGACTCGTAAGGCAGGTCTTCCGGTAAAAATGTGCATAGCATACACAGGCTCGAGCCTGGTCACACAGGTACATACAGAAAATAAACAAATATCTAACTACACAACAGTGCTGGGTTTTGGCCCCATAGAGACACATTTGAGGTATTGGCCATGTCTTACAGTGGGAGTAATCTGTAAGGCACTGGCAATACATAATGGCTGATATAGAGAAGTAATGTGGATGTACATTACACAAGAGAAACGTACTGTGGAAACTGAGTATTTATTTGCACATATGCAGCTTTTCAAATCTCGAGATGCGCACACCTCTGTATCCGCAACATATGAGCCTGGTTTATTACTAGTCATCATCATTCATGTGTACTTGCAGTTGCCCTATGCTAGGTGCAAAAAATATACCTTGCAATATTACATCCTTACTAAAGCCCTCAGTTCACCTCTTTGGTCCTAAGTGTAGATGTGATCACAACTCATTATTTCTACTCTTTATCGTCCCCAATGTGACACAATGATAGTAGCACTTCACAAATGGCTTCTGTATGCCACAAGAAGTTGTCATCTTCTGCTGTAACAATATATGTGCACCCTGATCATAGAGAAAAACACAACAACTCCTCTGGATAGTAAGAAAAGTGAATTGAGGTATTTATAGATCTTTAACATCTCTGCATTTACTATATACAGCCACAATAAACATCCTCTTCCCTTTGTTACAGCAATTCTTTATAGCCGTTAACTGTACAATCTATACCTATTTACAATGCATTAATGCAAGGACATCTAATCAAGGATACTCAGCAAGGACATATACATTAACATTATATATAAGAGAACACTGGACTGCATATTAACATGTTTTATGTACTGTAACTTAGGTAAATCAGAAGCGAAACATAACAAATACCCTACAAAAAACAAATAAGTAAAATATAAAAAAACAATATCTACAAAAATGCAATGCGATAAGGAAATAAATATGTTAAATAAATATGTTGTAACCTTTAACAAGTAAGGCACTCTCATCTTTTATATTCAGTTATGTTACTATCTTATCAATGTTTGCTTTATGTCTTCTCTGTACATCGCTACTAAATATGATGGAAACTTTATGTAGAAATAATCTTAATAAAAAAAGATACTAATAAAGGCTTTATGAGAACAGTTCTATTATAGCCAGTAGTAAATAACTTTTAAAACAACAAACAAATGTGCGAGCTAGTGTAAAATGGACCCATGGCCACCATTTTGGTGTTCAATCAAGAAAGCTTAAAATGGCTCACAACAAAAAAAACTATGGAATGGAGTAATGGGAGTGATGGGGACTGTAGAAGGACATGTAAGTAAGCTCACATGTTATATTCTTCAGCACGTTATCTCCTGTACATTGCATTACCTTTGCAAGTGCAATAGACATCAGATGAATCAGTGGGATTGGAATATAAGCAGTCTGTTCAGTGGAACTATACAATTAACCAAAGAGCCAAACAGATGAACAGAAAAATAACCTACAAATCATAAGGGTCTTATAAAAGAATCTTTTTAACTATGGAGAAAAACAGATTAGCAATTGTTCCATAGAGTAAAAAAGAGTCATCCAGATAATAAGACAATGAGGAGTTATTGTAAACTGCATTACAGAATCTGGGACAATAGTGTATAATTCATCGTGTGCCGTCACCACTAAGAAATTTAGAGCAGGGAAAAAGCCACAATGAAACATACTGAACCTTATATTTCATCTAACTAAATAAATAACAGGGCCTGATTCAGAGGAGCATCCAGTTGTATTCACAACTGTGATTTCGGTCACAGTGGTGTTCTGGAATCAAACTCACATCAAACTTCTGAGTGACCCTATGGCGTTTCCGAATGTCCTTCTCAACTAAGATGCAAGGGCCAGTCCAACTGCGAACAAATTTGCAGTGGCTGACCTGGACACTCCCAGAAAAGTCTGCGTTTTTGTAGCCACCTGGCGTTACCTCCCCCAAATGGTCACTACCTGTCACTCACTCTGCGAGTAAATCCTCACTGCATCTGTTGTTGCTAATTAATCACCACTCACGCACAGTGTGGCTGTGACGCCTGCGTGGTGACCAAAATTCACTCCAATGTGTCCAACATCAACTCTCTGTCCACCTCTGAATCAGATCCATAGTAAGCAGTGTACAAGATGGTACAAGATAACTAGCAGAGATGCAATACACCATACCTAGTTCTAGAACTGGCATAATTATCTTGAAGCAACAGGAAAATGGAGTAGTTGATGGTTACCCACAAACCTGGTCTGTGTATGGTCTTAAGCAGACTGCCTGAATCAATGACCAATATGATCATCATATTGCCCCTTGCTCAGATTGATTAACATTGTGGGCTTGATTCAGTTTAACGTAGCTATGAATATAGACAAACTGAGTGATTAGTTGCATACTATACATACTGTCAGACTCAGCGATTCTGCCCATACCTTGCTGTACAGGAAATGGGCGTTTCTGGGTGGCAAGTGGGTGTATGCATGGGACACTACTATCACTTGTGTGTGTTGTGGGCGTGTTGCTAGGGTTACCATTCTGAGTTGTGCGCATTCAGTGTATATGCCGTATATCTTTATACCCAGTAAGAGTAGGTGTAATTGCCTATGATAATGATGACTGCAGCGTTTTCATTTGAAACTACTGGGCCACTGTCTACACAAGGATGTGTACAGCTCAGAATATTGCTGTAGCATCACATTTGCATACTGATAGCAATGTATATGCACCGTGTGACTCATGCAAACTGCTACAGGAACCCTACTGTATTTCTAAACATGGTTGAAGGTTCTACCTCTCCAAGCAACAACAATGTACAAAAAAACAGACGACTGTTCATACAAACCATATGGACAGAAAAACATAACCTACATCATTCTCAAATGACAAAGCTCACTTTTTAAATGGAATGAACTATATCATACATTAAAAATGTAATTTATCTATATTACAAAAAGACACATTGAAACATTAGAGACAGCGTAAACTTTAGACTTTATGTTGTGTGTCAAGCCTTGCGTAAAATCAATAAAAAATGTCAACAATTCAGATGGTGACATTGACCTACATTCCTGTTCTTAGCAATATACTGGCCCGGGGTTAGTCTTAGTGGGCATCTAACCTGTCGGACAGGTGTAAGTGATAAAACAGACGTAACTGCTATTATTTTATTTCACAATATACTGGTTATAACTAGGCCATTCAATCATTGTAGAACTTATACAATGCTATATACAGTTCAGGTAAAATACTGTATCCAACAAGAACCCCAGGATTAATAATTGCTTTAAGATAAAACTGTCTACCTTTAACTAGGACAAAGATGGAGGACTGCCCCAGGAGCACTGGCACTATGCTGCAATCACAGAGTAGAGCCCGCTTACTGCCCACCCCTGGAGTAGAGGGACCTTACTGGAAGATCTATGGGGACAATTCCTACAACCTGTACTGCCACAGTTTGCATATAATGCTAATTAGTTTATTACTGTACATCCATACCTAACTTGCATTACTAGTTACTATCATTCTATAGTAGAGTTCATATTGGTAGCTCGAAATATAGTTATTCTTCCCACAATACTTTTGCACCGTAGCAACAGTTGGTGGCACTAAAAGCCTCCCGTAGAGAAACAACCTGCAACAACTGTGCAACCCCACATGAGTCATGGTCATATTACTGACTGAGGACCCTGGAAGATCTTGTATTATCACTACAGATTTCTCTTCAACTGGGAAAACGGAGGAGTAATTCAGTAGGTGTAATTCAGTTACTTCCACTCTAGTATGGCTATAACAGCTAAAAGACAGTGTACTCAAAACAAAAATCGTTCCTGTCAGAAGTGTCTCTGAGTATGGTCCTTCCCAACCTCAGCTCTCACTTTGTCTGAAGCAGAAACACCAGACGTGCAACAGACTTTATTTCAGGGTCACTAACGGGTGATTCAATTATCCACAATAGTTTACGCAGGATTTAAGTTTCAAGGAGCTATTCAATTACTGCCCGCAGAGAGCCCATGACTAGACCTGAGTGTGCACTTAATTCTCCTGGCATGCAAACAGAAATATGCATTAGCTAGTGCTTCTGCGGCTAGTCGCAATCCTACCGCGGGCAGTAATTGCATAACTCCAGGCACTTAACGTGGGAGCTATGTCTTACCTCGGAAATAATTGAATAGCTCTGGGAACTTAACCCAGGAGCTAAAACCTGCGGTAAGACCTTCTAGTAATTGAATTGCCCCCTTAGAATACTCACATAAATTCCATATATTCATTTTGAGATAAATTTGGAAAATCTAAAGAATAGCCTGTCCCTGGAACCCAAGCTAAAACTTACAACATGTATTGACTATTCCAGGCTGATGCTTTCCAGCAAGTCTTGCTTTCGCATAGAAATTAGCCAGACTCGATCTTTTCTGAGAGTCAGACTGTCACTCTCTGGTACCAACACTTTCTTTGAAAGGACTGTTTCTATCTATTATTGAACCATTATGTATAAAAACAACTTACTGACCTTATGATGGACCTCCTGTAGAAATACTGATCCAAACAGATCTAATAGATCATTGGGGTAATCAAGTGCCTTAGGGGATCATCCTGCTGATGTAATCCACCTGGCTCAGTGGATACTAGTATCATGGGTATTCAACATGTGGCACTCCAGCTGCTGTGAAGCTACACATCCCAGCATGCTCTGCAGAGCCGGCCCTAGGCATAGGCAAACTAGGCAAATGCCTAGGGCATTTGGTATGCTTAGGGGCACAAGCAGCTTCTGCTGTTTAAAATGATATGCGGCATGCCTATATTTTGTGTGTGACTGCGGCTGTATCTGCATATGAAATGCTAAGTTACAGTGTATTCCTGGAAATCACTGTAACATAGCATTTCGTATGCAGATACAGTCACAGTCGCACACAGAATATAGGCATGCCACATATCACTTTAATCAGCAGAAGCTGCTTGTGCATCCTAGCCACATAGTAATGCAAATAAGATGCATTTTCATAAAAAAGAGGCAACCCCACAATAGCAGAGCTGCCAGCTGACTCATGCCAGGCATCTCCTGCTGCATGGCATATTGAGGCAAGATGTATGAGGACACATCTCTATCCAAGCAGAGGCAGAGGTCACAGTGTTAGCGGCCATGTGAGTGCTGTGTGCGGGTGGGTTGGTTGTGCAGTAGTTTTCGGCATATGTGTAAGGGGCATTATGTGTGTCATGTGTATAAATTCATTAATAATGTGCGACAAATGTGTAAGGGGCATTACGTTTAGAAGGACATTAAAAATGTGTGTCGTATGTAAAAAGTGGCATTACTGTGTGGTATTATGTGTATAAATGCATTACTAATGTGTGGCATTACTGTGTGGGGTAATATATAGAAAGGGCACTACTGTGTGGTCTTATGTGGATAAAGAGCAATATGGTGTGGTGTAATGAGAATAAGGAGCAATTCACTGTGATGTAAAGTGTATATAAAGGGCACTACTGTGAGGAGTAACGTACATAAGGTAAAGTGATACTACTGTGTGATGTAACGTGAATTAGGGACACTATCGCATGATAAAAATAAGATTTTACTTACCGATAAATCTATTTCTCGTAGTCCGTAGTGGATGCTGGGACTCCGTAAGGACCATGGGGATATAGCGGCTCCGCAGGAGACAGGGCACAAAATAAAAGCTTAAGGATCAGGTGGTGTGCACTGGCTCCTCCCCCTATGACCCTCCTCCAAGCCTCAGTTAGATTTTTGTGCCTGGCCGAGAAGGGTGCAATCTAGGTGGCTCTCCTGAGCTGCTTAGAATAAAAGTTTAGTTAGGTTTTTTTATTTTCAGTGAGTCCTGCTGGCAACAGGCTCACTGCATCGTGGGACTAAGGGGAGAAGAAACGGACTCACCTGAGTGCAGAGTGGATCGGGTTTCTTAGGCTACTGGACACTAGCTCCAGAGGGACGATCACAGGTTCAGCCTGGATGGGTCACCAGAGCCGCGCCGCCGTCCCCCTTACAGAGCCAGAAGAGACGAAGAGGTCCGGTGAAATCGGCGGCAGAAGACATCCTGTGTTCAGACTAAGGTAGCGCACAGCACCGCAGCTGTGCGCCATTGCTCTCAGCACACTTCACACTCCGGTCACTGAGGGTGCAGGGCGCTGGGGGGGGGAGCGCCCTGAGACGCAATATAACAGAATACCTTAGGTGGCAAAACAGAATACATCACATATAGCTCCTGGGCTATATGGATGTATTTTAATCCCCTGCCATTTTACACAAAAAAGCGGGAGATAAGGAGGTCGTGAAGGGGCGGAGCCTATCTCCTCAGCACACAAGCGCCATTTTCCCTCACAGCTCCGCTGGAAGGACGGCTCCCTGACTCTCCCCTGCAGTCCTGCTTCAGAATCAGGGTAAAAAAGAGAAGGGGGGGCATTGTTGGCAGCAAATAACAATAATTAACAGCAGCTATAAGGGAATAACACTTATATAAGGTTATCCCTGTATATATATATAGCGCTGGGTGTGTGCTGGCAGACTCTCCCTCTGTCTCTCCAAAGGGCTAAGTGGGTCCTGTCCTCTATCAGAGCATTCCCGGTGTGTGTGTGCTGTGTGTCGGTACGCGTGTGTCGACATGTATGAGGAGGAAAATTATGTGGAGGCGGAGCAGTTGCCTGCGTTGGTGATGTCACCCCCTAGGGAGTCGACACCTGACTGGATGATTGTATTTAAACAATTAAGTGATAATGTCAGCAATTTGCAAAAAACTGTTGACGACATGAGACAGCCGGCAAATCAGTTAGTGCCTGTCCAGGCGTCTCAGACACCGTCAGGGGCGCTAAAACGCCCGTTACCTCAGTGGGTCGACACAGACCCTGACACAGATACTGAGTCTAGTGTCGACGGTGACGAGACAAACGTAATGTCCAGTAGGGCCACACGTTACATGATCACGGCAATGAAAGAGGCATTGAACCTTTCTGACACTACAAGTACCACAAAGAAGGGTATTATGTGGGGTGAGAAAAAACTACCAATATTTTTTCCTGAGTCAGAGGAAATAAATGAGGTGTGTGAAAAAGCGTGGGTTTCTCCCGATAAAAAACAGCTAATTTCTAAAAAATTATTAGCATTACATCCTTTCCCGCCAGAGGTTAGGGCGCGTTGGGAAACACCCCCTAGGGTAGATAAGGCGCTCACACGTTTATCTAAACAAGTAGCGTTACCGTCTCCTGATACGGCTACCCTCAAAGAACCAGCTGATAGAAGGCTGGAAAATATCCTAAAAAGTATATACACACATACTGGTGTTATACTGCGACCAGCAATCGCCTCAGCCTGGATGTGCAGTGCTGGAGTCGCATGGTCGGATTCCCTGACTGAGAATATTGATACCCTGGATAGGGACAATATTTTGTTAACTATAGAACATTTAAAGGATGCATTATTATATATGCGTGATGCACAGAGGGATATTTGCACCCTGGCATCAAGAGTAAGTGCTATGTCCATCTCTGCCAGAAGAGCGTTGTGGACGCGACAGTGGTCAGGGGATGCTGATTCCAAACGGCACATGGAAGTATTGCCGTATAAAGGGGAGGAGTTATTTGGGGCTGGTCTATCGGACCTGGTGGCCACGGCAACGGCTGGAAAATCCACCTTTTTACCCCAGGTCACTCCACATCAGCAGAAAAAGACACCGTCTTTTCAATCTCAGTCCTTTCGTTCCCATAAGTACAAGCGAGCAAAAGGCCACTCCTTTCTGCCCCGGGGCAGAGGAAGAGGAAAAAGACTGCACCATGCAGCCGCTTCCCAAGAGCAGAAGCCCTCCCCTGCTTCTGCCAAGTCTTCAGCATGACGCTGGGGCTTTACAAGCAGACTCAGATATGGTGGGGGCCCGTCTCAAAAATTTCAACGCGCAGTGGGCTCACTCGCAAGTGGATCCCTGGATTCTACAGGTAGTATCGCAGGGGTACAAACTGGAATTCGAGGCGTTTCCCCCTCATCGTTTCCTGAAGTCTGCTTTACCAAAGTCTCCCTCCGACAGGGAGGCAGTTCTAGAAGCCATTCACAAGCTGTATTCCCAGCAGGTGATAATCAAGGTACCCCTCCTGCAACAAGGAAAGGGGTATTATTCCACGCTGTTTGTGGTACCGAAGCCGGACGGCTCGGTGAGACCAATTTTAAATCTGAAATCCTTGAACACTTACATAAAAAGGTTCAAATTCAAGATGGAGTCACTCAGAGCAGTGATAGCGAACCTGGAAGAAGGGGACTATATGGTGTCTCTGGACATCAAAGATGCTTATCTCCACGTCCCGATATACCCTTCTCACCAAGGGTACCTCAGGTTTGTAGTACAAAACTGTCATTATCAGTTTCAGACGCTGCCGTTTGGATTGTCCACGGCACCTCGGGTCTTTACCAAGGTAATGGCCGAAATGATGATTCTTCTACGAAGAAAAGGCATTTCAATTATCCCTTACTTGGACGATCTCCTGATAAGGGCAAGATCCAGGGAACAGTTAGAAGTCGGAGTAGCACTATCTCAGGTAGTGTTACGTCAGCACGGGTGGATTCTAAATATTCCAAAATCGCAGCTGATTCCAACGACACGTCTACTGTTCCTAGGAATGATTCTGGACACAGTCCAGAAGAAGGTGTTTCTCCCGGAGGAGAAGGCCAGGGAGTTATCCGAGCTAGTCAGGAACCTCCTAAAACCAGGACAGGTCTCAGTGCATCAGTGCACGAGGGTCCTGGGGAAAATGGTGGCTTCTTACGAAGCGATTCCATTCGGAAGATTCCATGCAAGAACATTTCAGTGGGATCTACTGGACAAATGGTCCGGATCGCATCTGCAGATGCATCAGCGGATAACCCTGTCGCCAAGGACAAGGGTGTCTCTCCTGTGGTGGCTGCAGAGTGCTCATCTACTAGAGGGCCGCAGATTTGGCATTCAGGATTGGATCCTGGTAACCACGGATGCCAGCCTGAGAGGCTGGGGAGCAGTCACACAGGGAAGGAATTTCCAGGGCCTGTGGTCAAGCTTGGAAACGTCTCTTCATATAAACATTCTGGAACTAAGGGCCATTTACAATGCCCTAAGTCAAGCAAAACCTCTGCTTCAGGGTCAGGCGGTGTTGATCCAATCGGACAACATCACGTCAGTCGCCCACGTAAACAGACAGGGCGGCACGAGAAGCAGGAGGGCAATGGCAGAAGCTGCAAGGATTTTTCGCTGGGCGGAAAATCATGTGATAGCACTGTCAGCAGTATTCATTCCGGGAGTGGACAACTGGGAAGCAGACTTCCTCAGCAGACACGACCTTCACCCGGGAGAGTGGGGACTTCACCCAGAAGTCTTCCACCTGATTGTAAACCGTTGGGAAAAACCAAAGGTGGACATGATGGCGTCACGTCTAAACAAAAAACTGGACAGATATTGCGCCAGGTCAAGGGACCCTCAGGCAATAGCAGTGGACGCTCTGGTAACGCCGTGGGTGTACCAGTCAGTGTATGTGTTCCCTCCTCTGCCTCTCATACCAAAAGTACTGAGAATCATAAGAAGGAGAGGAGTAAGAACTATACTCGTGGTTCCGGATTGGCCAAGACGGACTTGGTACCCGGAACTTCAAGAGATGCTCACGGACGAACCGTGGCCTCTACCTCTAAGAAAGGACCTGCTACTGCAGGGGCCTTGTCTGTTCCAAGACTTACCGCGGCTGCGTTTGACGGCATGGCGGTTGAACGCCGGATCCTGAGGGAAAAAGGCATTCCAGAAGAAGTCATCCCTACTCTGGTCAAAGCCAGGAAGGACGTAACCGCAAAACATTATCACCGCATTTGGCGTAAATATGTTGCGTGGTGTGAGGCCAAGAAGGCCCCTACAGAGGAATTTCAACTGGGTCGTTTCCTTCATTTCCTGCAAACAGGACTGTCTATGGGCCTAAAATTAGGGTCCATTAAGGTTCAAATTTCGGCCCTGTCGATTTTCTTCCAGAAAGAACTGGCTTCAGTACCTGAAGTTCAGACATTTGTAAAAGGGGTGCTGCACATACAGCCTCCTTTTGTGCCTCCAGTGGCACCTTGGGATCTCAATGTGGTGTTGAGTTTTCTAAAGTCACATTGGTTTGAACCACTTTCCACTGTGGACTTAAAATATCTCACATGGAAGGTGTCGATGCTGTTAGCCTTGGCTTCAGCCAGGCGTGTGTCAGAATTGGCGGCTTTATCATATAAAAGCCCTTACTTGATATTTCATTCTGACAGGGCGGAATTGAGGACTCGTCCTCAATTTCTACCTAAGGTGGTTTCTGCATTTCACATGAACCAACCTATTGTGGTACCTGCGGCTACCAGGGACTTAGAGGACTCTAAGTTGCTTGACGTTGTCAGGGCCTTGAAAATATATGTTTCCAGGACGGCTGGAGTCAGAAAATCTGACTCGCTGTTTATCCTGTATGCACCCAACAAGCTGGGTGCTCCTGCTTCTAAGCAGACGATTGCTCGTTGGATTTGTAGTACAATTCAGCTTGCACATTCTGTGGCAGGATTGCCACAGCCAAAATCAGTAAAAGCCCATTCCACAAGGAAGGTGGGCTCATCTTGGGCGGCTGCCCGAGGGGTCTCGGCTTTACAACTTTGCCGAGCAGCTACTTGGTCAGGGGCAAACACGTTTGCTAAATTCTACAAATTTGATACCCTGGCTGAGGAGGACCTGGAGTTCTCTCATTCGGTGCTGCAGAGTCATCCGCACTCTCCCGCCCGTTTGGGAGCTTTGGTATAATCCCCATGGTCCTTACGGAGTCCCAGCATCCACTAGGACGTCAGAGAAAATAAGATTTTACTTACCGATAAATCTATTTCTCGTAGTCCGTAGTGGATGCTGGGCGCCCATCCCTAGTGCGGATTGTCTGCAATACTTGTATATAGTTATTGTTACAAAAATTCGGGTTATTATTGTTGTGAGCCATCTTTTCAGAGGCTCCTTTGCGTTTATCATACTGTTAACTGGGTTCAGATCACAAGTTGTACGGTGTGATTGGTGTGGCTGGTATGAGTCTTACCCGGGATTCAATATCCTTCCTTATTATGTACGCTCGTCCGGGCACAGTATCCTAACTGAGGCTTGGAGGAGGGTCATAGGGGGAGGAGCCAGTGCACACCACCTGATCCTTAAGCTTTTATTTTGTGCCCTGTCTCCTGCGGAGCCGCTATATCCCCATGGTCCTTACGGAGTCCCAGCATCCACTAGGACGTCAGAGAAATGTGAATACAGTTGCACTACTCTGTGGCTTAATTTAAAATAAGAATTTACTTACCGATAATTCTATTTCTCATAGTCCGTAGTGGATGCTGGGACTTCCGTAAGGACCATGGGGAATAGCGGCTCCGCAGGAGACTGGGCACAAAAAGTAAAAGCTTTAGACTAGCTGGTGTGCACTGGCTCCTCCCCCTATGACCCTCCTTCAAGCCTCAGTTAGGATACTGTGCCCGGACGAGCGTACATAATAAGGAAGGATTTTGAATCCCGGGTAAGACTCATACCAGCCACACCAATCACACTGTACAACCTGTGATCTGAACCCAGTTAACAGTATGATAAACGTAGGAGCCTCTGAAAAGATGGCTCACAACAATAAACAACCCGATTTTTTGTAACAATAACTATATACAAGTATTGCAGACAATCCGCACTTGGGATGGGCGCCCAGCATCCACTACGGACTATGAGAAATAGAATTATCGGTAAGTAAATTCTTATTTTCTCTGACGTCCTAGTGGATGCTGGGACTTCCGTAAGGACCATGGGGATTATACCAAAGCTCCCAAACGGGCGGGAGAGTGCGGATGACTCTGCAGCACCGAATGAGAGAACTCCAGCTCCTCCTCAGCCAGGGTATCGAATTTGTAAAATTTTGCAAACGTGTTTGCCCCTGACCAAGTAGCTGCTCGGCAAAGTTGTAAAGCCGAGACCCCTCGGGCAGCCGCCCAAGATGAGCCCACTTTTCTTGTGGAATGGGCTTTAACAGATTTTGGCTGTGGCAGTCCTGCCACAGAATGTGCAAGCTGAATTGTACTACAAATCCAACGAGCAATCGTCTGCTTAGAAGCAGGAGCACCCAGCTTGTTGGGTGCATACAGGATAAACAGCGAGTCAGATTTTCTGACTCCAGCCGTCCTGGAAACATATATTTTCAGGGCCCTGACTACGTCCAACAACTTGGAGTCCTCCAAGTCCCTAGTAGCCGCAGGCACCACAATAGGTTGGTTCATGTGAAACGCTGAAACCACCTTAGGGAGAAATTGAGGACGAGTCCTCAATTCTGCCCTGTCTGAATGAAAAATTAGGTAAGGGCTTTTATATGACAAAGCCGCCATTTCTGAGACACGCCTGGCTGACGCCAGAGCTAACAGCATGACCACCTTCCATGTGAGATATTTTAATTCCACAGTGGTGAGTGGTTCAAACCAATGTGATTTTAGGAACCCTAAAACTACATTGAGATCCCAAGGTGCCACTGGTGGCACAAAAGGAGGTTGTATATGCAGTACCCCCTTGACAAACGTCTGAACTTCAGGCAATGAAGCCAGTTCTTTCTGTAAGAAGATCGACAGGGCCGAAATTTGAACCTTAATGGATCCTAATTTTAGGCCCATAGACAGTCCTGCTTGCAAGAAATGCAGAAAACGACCCAGTTGAAATTCCTCTGTGGGGGCCTTCTTAGCCTCACACCAGGAAACATATTTTCGCCAAATGCGGTGATAATGTTTCGCAGTTACATCCTTCCTGGCTTTGATCAGGGTAGGGATGACTTCATCTGGAATGCCTTTTTCCATCAGGATCCGGCGTTCAACCGCCATGCCGTCAAACGCAGCCGCGGTAAGTCTTGGAACAGACAAGGTCCCTGCTGGAGCAGGTCCTTTCTTAGAGGTAGAGGCCACGGGTCCTCCGTGAGCATCTCTTGCAGTTCCGGGTACCAAGTTCTTCTTGGCCAATCCGGAGCCACGAGTATAGTCTTCACTCCTCTCCTTCTTATGATTCTCAGTACTTTTGGAATGAGAGGCAGAGGAGGGAACACATACACCGACTGGTACACCCACGGTGTTACCAGAGCGTCCACCGCTATTGCCTGAGGGTCCCTTGACCTGGCGCAATATCTGTCCAGTTTTTTGTTGAGACGGGACGCCATCATGTCCACCTTTGGTTTTTCCCAACGGTTTACAATCACTTGAAAGACTTCTGGGTGAAGTCCCCACTCCCCCGGGTGGAGGTCGTGTCTGCTGAGGAAGTCTGCTTCCCAGTTGTCCACTCCCGGAATGAACACTGCTGACAGTGCCACCACATGATTTTCCGCCCAGCGAAGAATCCTTGCAGCTTCTGCCATTGCCCTCCTGCTTCTTGTGCCGCCCTGTCTGTTGACGTGGGCGACTGCCGTGATGTTGTCCGATTGGATCAATACCGACTGACCCTGAAGCAGAGGCCTTGCTTGACTTAGGGCATTGTAAATGGCCCTTAGTTCCAGGATATTTATGTGAAGAGACGTTTCCATGCTTGACCACAAGCCCTGGAAATTTCTTCCCTGTGTGACTGCTCCCCAGCCTCTCAGGCTGGCATCGGTGGTCACCAGCATCCAATCCTGAATGCCGAATCTGCGGCCCTCTAGAAGATGAGCACTCTGTAACCACCACAGGAGAGACACCCTTGTCCTTGGAGATAGGGTTATCCGCTGATGCATCTGAAGATGCGATCCGGACCATTTGTCCAGCAGATCCCACTGAAAAGTTCTTGCATGGATTCTTCCGAATGGAATCGCTTCGTAAGAAGCCACCATTTTTCCCAGGACTCTCGTGCATTGATGCACTGACACTTGGCCTGGTTTTAGGAGTTTCCTGACTAGCTCGGATAACTCCCTGGCCTTCTCCTCCGGGAGAAAAACCTTTTTCTGGACTGTGTCCAGAATCATCCCCAGGAACAGTAGACGTGTTGTTGGAATCAGCTGTGATTTTGGGATATTTAGGATCCACCCGTGCTGACGTAGCACTACCTGAGATAGTGCTGCTCCGACCTCTAACTGTTCCCTGGACCTTGCCCTTATCAGGAGATCGTCCAAGTAAGGGATAATTAAGACGCCTTTTCTTCGAAGAAGAATCATCATTTCGGCCATTACCTTGGTAAAGACCCGTGGTGCCGTGGACAATCCAAACGGCAGCGTCTGAAACTGATAATGACAGCTTTGTACCACAAACCTGAGGTACCCTTGGTGAGAAGGGTAGATTGGGACATGGAGATAAGCATCTTTGATGTCCAGAGACACCATATAGTCCCCTTCTTCCAGGTTCGCTATCACTGCTCTGAGTGACTCCATCTTGAATTTGAACCTTTTTATGTAAGTGTTCAAGGATTTTAGATTTAAAATTGGTCTCACCGAGCCGTCCGGCTTCGGTACCACAAACAGCGTGGAATAATACCCCTTTCCCTGTTGTAGGAGGGGTACCTTGATTATCACCTGCTGGGAATACAGCTTGTGAATAGCTTCCACTACCGCCTCCCTGTCGGAGGGAGACGTTGGTAGAGCAGACTTCAGGAACCGGCGAGGGGGAGACGTCTCGAATTCCAATTTGTACCCCTGTGATACTACCTGCAGGATCCAGGGGTCCACTTGCGAGTGAGCCCACTGCGCGCTGAAATTCTTGAGACGGCCCCCCACCGTGCCTGAGTCCTCTTGTAAGGCCCCAGCGTCATGCTGAAGACTTGGCAGAAGCGGGGGAGGGCTTCTGCTCCTGGGAAGAGGCTGCCTGGTGCAGTCTTTTTCCCCTTCCTCTGCCCCTGGGCAGAAATGAGTGGCCTTTTGCCCGCTTGCCCTTATGGGAACGAAAGGACTGAGTTTGAAAAGACGGTGTCTTTTTCTGCTGAGAGGTGACCTGGGGTAAAAAGGTGGATTTTCCAGCCGTTGCTGTGGCCACCAGGTCCGATAGACCAACCCCAAATAACTCCTCCCCTTTATACGGCAATACTTCCATATGTCGTTTGGAATCCGCATCACCTGACCACTGTCGCGTCCATAACGCTCTTCTGGCAGAAATGGACATCGCACTCACTCTAGATGCCAGGGTGCAAATATCCCTCTGTGCATCTCGCATATATAGTAATGCATCCTTTAAATGCTCTATAGTTAATAATATACTGTCCCTATCCAGGGTATCAATATTTTCAGTCAGGGAATCCGACCAAGCCACTCCAGCACTGCACATCCAGGCTGAGGCGATTGCTGGTCGCAGTATAACACCAGTATGTGTGTATATACCTTTTAGGATATTTTCCAGCCTTCTATCAGCTGGTTCCTTAAGGGCGGCCGTATCGGGAGACGGTAACGCCACTTGTTTTGATAAGCGTGTGAGCGCCTTATCTACCCTAGGGGGTGTTTCCCAACGCGCCCTAACCTCTGGCTGGAAAGGGTATAGTGCCAATAATTTATTAGAAATCAGCAGTTTTTTATCGGGGAAAAACCACGCTTTATCACACACCTCATTTAATTCATCTGATTCAGGAAAAACTACTGGTAGTTTTTTCACACCCCACATAATACCCTTTTTTGTGGTACTTGTAGTGTCAGAAATATTCAATGCCTCCTTCATTGCCGTGATCATGTAACGTGTGGCCCTACTGGACATTACGTTTGTCTCCTCACCGTCGACACTGGATTCAGTATCCGTGTCTGGGTCTGTGTCGACCATCTGAGGTAACGGGCGTTTTAGCGCCCCCGACGGTGTCTGAGACGCCTGAACAGGCACTAATTGATTTGCCGGCTGTCTCATGTCGTCAACAGTTTTTTGCAAAGTGCTGACACTGTCACGTAATTCTTTAAATACGACCATCCAGTCAGGTGTCGACTCCCTAGGGGGTGACATCACTAACACAGGCAATTGCTCTGCTTCCACATCATTTTCCTCCTCATACATGTCGACACAATCGTACCGACACCCAGCACACACACAGGGAATGCTCTGAAAGAGGACAGGACCCCACGAGCCCTTTGGGGAGACAGAGGGAGAGTTTGCCAGCACACACCAGAGCGCTATATATATACAGGGATAACCTTATGTAAGTGTTACTCCCTTTATAGCTGCTGTTTTATATTAGCTGCCAATAGTGCCCCCCCTCTCTTGTTTTACCCTGATTCTGTAGCAGGACTGCAGGGGAGAGTCTGGGAGCCTTCCTTCCAGCGGAACTGTGAGGGAAAATGGCGCTTGTGTGCTGAGGAGATAGGCTCCGCCCCCTTCACGGCGGCCTTTTCTCCCGCTTTTTTTTAGGAAAACTGGCAGGGGTGAAATGCATCCATATAGCCCAGGAGCTATATGTGATGTATTTCTTTAGCCATATAAGGTTTAAACATGTTTTATTGCGTCTCAGGGCGCTCCCCCCCAGCGCCCTGCACCCTCAGTGACCGGAGTGTGAAGTGTGCTGAGAGCAATGGCGCACAGCTGCAGTGCTGTGCGCTACCTTATCTGAAGACAGGACCGTCTTCTGCCGCCGATTTCTCCGGACCTCTTCGCTCTTCTGGCTCTGTAAGGGGGCCGGCGGCGCGGCTCCGGGACCCATCCAGGCTGAACCTGTGATCGTCCCTCTGGAGCTAATGTCCAGTAGCCAAGAAGCCCAATCCACTCTGCACACAGGTGAGTTCGCTTCTTCTCCCCTTAGTCCCACGATGCAGTGAGCCTGTTGCCAGCAGGACTCACTGAAAATAAAAAACCTATTTAAACTTTTACTTCTAAGCAGCTCAGGAGAGCCACCTAGCATGCACCCTTCTCGTTCGGGCACAAAAATCTAACTGAGGCTTGGAGGAGGGTCATAGGGGGAGGAGCCAGTGCACACCAGCTAGTCTAAAGCTTTTACTTTTTGTGCCCAGTCTCCTGCGGAGCCGCTATTCCCCATGGTCCTTACGGAAGTCCCAGCATCCACTAGGACGTCAGAGAAATTGGGAGTACTATTGTGTGGCCATGTCCCTTCTGAGCAAGAACACACCCCTTTTTGTTCTGTACGCCGAATGAGGACTGCTATGGGTGAGGAGTGATGGTGATGGGAAAGGGGTGCTGGGTCAGAGGCGGAACTAGCAGCGGGCCTAGAGGGCACCAGCCAAAATCTTGCCAGGGGCATCATATTGGTTAGGGCCGGCTCTGATGCTCTGACAGTTTTGCTATTAGGGCATGCTAAAACTGTGGCAAGGTATACTGGGATGTGTAGTTCCAAAGCAACTGGAGGGCTCCATGCTGAATACCACCTGAGTTTGACAGTTAAGGTTTGGCATATCAAGATGGTTCTAGCTGTAGACTGAATCAGTGCCATCTTTATATCCCTTTCACATCGCACAAATAACCCGGTATCAACCCGGCATATTGCCGAGTTGACAATGGTCAGTGTGCGGTGTGAAAGGGCCATGTCCGAATTCTGGGATCAGTAATTTAACCCGGGCAATAAGAAGGGTTATTCCCAGGTTGAATACCGGCTCAGGCGCAGTGTGAATTGGTTGCCGGGTTGATGCGACCCGGTACCCAATCACAGCATAGGGAGAGGCGGCGCGGAGATGAGCTAATTTCCCAGCGCCGACTCCACCCCCCGCCGCTATGGCAACCGATCCAGCAATTTGCCGGTCGGGAAGCCAGAAGATAGTCTCTAATGCCGGATCCCACCCGGGAAGGACCCGCTTCCGGTTCCCGGGTGGGATCCCGCATTGGAGATGTGAAAGGGGTATTAAGAAGCCGTAAGGGATGAGGTGGAAACTCAACCACACAATTGACATTCACTCTTACTTTCCATTCTTCTTATCAAGTTTCCACTCCATGATTCATTTTCCCAGGAAAATTGCAGCAGACAGATGTGAATGTTGCTCTCCAGTCAGCACTAGCTTAGAATAAAATATAACTGACCTCTGCTTCTCAAAAGGGAAGGTTCAGCCATTTACTCCTGATCAGATAATGTAATGTTCAGACCAGAACATAAAGTAAAGAATAAACATATTCATGCTCTCAAAGACCTTCCGGATGCAACGCTTTCCCGATCTTCCTATTACTATAAAGCATTAGTTTTACTGCATAAACAAATTTAAAAGGTGCATTTTATTCAATGCCAACATAACCCTCACACAATCATCTTGTTCATCTTGTGGGTTTTTAATGGAGAAACATTTATACCAATAGACTGTAATTGTGTTTGCCTATCTATAGGTCCTTTCAGCTTTATTGGAATGATAAAAGCTATGGTATCACACATTCAGAGTCACAAGATACTGTAGCCTGTTTAACTTAAAATGGAAATGTATTCAGTTCTCTGTAAACTAGTAATCCCACCAGTTGTTGTTAAGTGGCCATCTCTCACTTGAACAAATGAGATTTACAGATCATAGATTCCCTGTTTTAAGAGACTAAACTGATGGCACTGGCAGATAATGCAGTGGTTGGTTGCAGGTCTGCCCTCTATGGCCACCTCCTAGGAACCAAGTGTCTTAACCTCCTGTATATTCATATAACTCATTGCAAAAGATGGCATAACATTTTGGGTAGAGATGAGCGGGTTCGGTTTTACTCGGATTTACTCGGTTCTCAAAACAGCATCTTATTGGTTCACGGACGTCACGTGTTTTGGATAACCAATAAGAAAAATCCGGATAAAACCGAACTGGCGTTAATTCTGGCGTTACATCCGAACCCGCTCATCTCTAATTTTGGGTGACCAATGAGTATGCTCTGAATAAGGGCCAGAGGAGCCTGAGGTGAGAAAGCAGAAAGAGAGCGGCCTCTTCCTGCCTTTTATCCAGTGCAAGTGCACATAATGCCCTCAGCCAATGATGCTACGTTTTTAAAAATAGATTTGCATTGCAAAACTATTGTTGCTTCTTTAATTGTGGAAATGCTCTGACCCCATTGTTATAATGCAGACACTTCCAAGCAGACAGAAGTTAAACACTTAAGATCTCCGCTGTGTTTTTTGTTTAATAGTAAGAACCCTTTTCTCCTGCTAAAAAAGAAGAAAAGGCCTTTAATAATTTTAAAACTAGAGCCCTAAGTATAAAATCATACAGCATGTGGAATAAGAACAGATGCTATATATGGATACATAAAGGGACAAAACCTTACACCTTAAGAATGTTCCTGGAAGAGAGACTGTTGGCAACTGTAATAAAAAATTATATATATATATATATATATATATATATATATAGATTTTTTAAATTAAAAGTAGCCCTGAGGGCTAGTGCCATGTGCCCTGTGTTGACCCATTTTAATTGCATAACATCAGTGATGGGAACACAAACACCTTTTTGTCCCCACACACAGTACACAATGTCTTCTCTAGATGAATGCAACCCAGTGGTGGTACATCTGTGCATGTAGTCGAAGCTGTAGCTCTTAGCTTGCGTACAACCATGTGACTATCCATGTACCCAATGCGTCTTAGCGAATGTTTACAGTGGTAGCCATGTGTATGCCTAGTCCAGAAGTCTGCTGTTAGCGTCATGCAAAAGAATCCAGTGTCAGAGGGGCAAAACCTGAGGATACTTCTGTGGGGCACCACACAGACAAATTCTGTTTTAAAACTGTAAAGTGTGCATACTTTTGAATGCAACTTGGGCAAAGAATACTACTAACAGAAACACAAGTGTATGAAGTTGCTGGACCAGAACTAATCAACTATACAACGCACAACATAAAATTTATGAAATAACATTTATATTTGTTATTACTTAGAATAATAATAAAAAAACCAAGCTTCCAATTTATGAATTAGTGTTTGTACATAATCAGGATAATGCTAGAACATGAGTACATGGGTTCAAAACTCAGCACATTATTCGCAGTAAAAACAAATGTCCACACACCTACCCCCTGCTACACATGGGTAAAGGTGCCCATACACTGGTGCGATTTTGCCAGATTTCATCCTATTCTGATGTTTTAGGCCGATATATCAGATAAAAACTGGCAAATCGCATGTGTTTTACCTCCGATTCGGTCCGATGCGCGGTCCCGTGATCATCGGATCAGAGCCCCTAGATCAGAAGTACAGCACTATAGATATATTGTACCGATATCCTTGACTTGCGTCGCATACGATACATTGTATGCAAAAGGACTGCATACGATGTATAATATGCGATCCTGACGCCGTGAAGCTGCTGGGCGGTTCAAGGGTGATCGTATGCGACTTCTCCCCTACGAGAAGTCACATAAGTGTATGGCCAGCTTAAGTCCTACAGTACCACCTGGACATGCAGAATGTTACACAGCACCAATTCCTCATATATCACAGGTTCCCACTGAAATGGCAACACATCTTAAAGTCAAGAGGTTTTTCATAAATTTATGCCAAGTATTAAATATACACATTAAAGGCATGTTGTCAGCCGGACCATCCTGCATAGTAGATAAGATCCATCATACTATGGGGTATATGGAGCGGAAAAAGGAGGTATCACTGTATAAAGCAATTTACTAGACTGGTTAAATCACAGATGTCTAATGCGGTCCTGTCGATATTGGGAATCATCGCATCCTATAAGATGGCAACCAAGGTAAACAGTTCAATAGGCATGCACACCCTTATCCGCTTGGCACGCCCACTATGGGGATGGGTAGAAATAATGACTGTGAATGCGCAGGCTTCTGCTCTGTGCATGAGAACTATACAGTACTATTACATGATCCCAGCCACAATCACTTATAGTCATGCATTTTGCTGCCAGTGTGTTGGAAACAGTTTTGCATCATTCAGTGAATTGCAGCAGTAACCTTTTTAATATGCTTGCATGTACAGAAATATCCCCACATCTGTTAGAGTCGAGTCATATTATATATATATATATATATATATATATATATATATATATATATATATAAAACATGAAATATTAATGTATATGATTGCTACAATGTAGTCCTTTGCGAGATAAATATCCAGATGTCCTCTAAAAGAGTTGGATTTTGTACACAGAACAGCACATGGACAATACATTTGTAGGCACACAAACAAAGAAAAAAGACAGCCTGAAGCATTAGTAATTACAGAGGGATACAGAAAACACTCACATGATTCATAATCATTTCTTTATGATGTAAACCAAGGGAGCATCTGGTAACCCAAATGTAAAAATACAGTAATAATCTTACATTAACTAATCATTGGAAATTGTTCTCATTCACTCCAATGCTGCACATCTGTGACATCTTGCACATACTGTAGGTGTGTGTATGAATATACATCCATACTGTGTACATGAACACCGGTGGGTGCTCACCGGGAGGCTGCTCTCCAGCCTGGGCACGCCGGCTATGTACTTACAATTGCTGCTCATATTGCTGGTTTCGTCGTCTCTTCATCCGCGGCAGCGACAAGCGGTCCGTGCTCAGTCCCGGTCTCTGCTCTGCCTCTGACCCGGTTTGTCTCCTGCCTCTGCCGGCTCCCGTGCCTGTGTCCTCCGCTTACAGAAGGGGGCTCTCCGGTGCTCCTGTACGAGCCATCCCTGGGCACCTGGCGCTGCTCACCTCTCCCATACACTCAGCTACACCCAGCAGTAGGAAGACGAGGTAGGGCAGCAGCAGCCAAAGGAGAGAGGTGCCTGTGTGCAGGAGCGGAGCCTGTGTGCAGGAGCGGCAGCCGGAGGTATACTGGCAGCTGTCAGTGTCCCCGGCACAAGGCTGGGAAGGTGGAAGGGAGAGGAGATTACAGCACTGGGTTGGGGGTGTGGACTGAGGAGGCAGAGGGAGGTATGATACAGTCACACACAGCCCAGCTACTCATCATCACTACACGGGGATGCTGCTCTTCCCTCTGCCTGGCAGCAGCATCTCTCTGCAGCCCGGAGCAGCAGCCGTCACTCTGAGCTTCAGTGGGACTCCTGCGGGACATTCCCAGGACGGATCAGGGCGAGCAGCTTAGCTCACGGGCGGGAGGACGGCTGCTGGCGCTGAGCAGTCATCGGGTGTCTGCTGTCCCCTACTGGCCGGCACTTGCTGCCTGCATGCAGGGTTGGACTGGCCCACAGGGGTACAGGGGAAACCACCGGTGGGCCCTACTGCCTGGGGGCCAGAGCCGGATTAAGGCTCTGAGGGGCCCGGGGCACTTCAGAGAGCGAGGCCCCTAATTAAAAGGCAGGCAGCTGAGTTATATATATATATATATATATAGACACACACACACACGCACATGTATACATGCATACACATATAAATACATATATACACACGCATATACAGTATATGTTTACATATACTGTATGTGCACACACAGATATATACACGGACACAGATATATATATATCTATCTATATATATATATATATATATATATACACATATATATATATATATCTCCTATATATTTGCCTTGTCTGTGCCTGGCCCTCTAACGCTGGGTGGAGTCACAGGCCTGGGGGGAGTTTCAGCACACCACTAACGGGAGCAGCACTGCAGCCACAGAATCCGGATACCATCTCCACAGACAACCCACCAGTGGCCGGACGCAGCACAGTGCCTGGTAACCATGCACCCCTCCCTAGGTTTACCCCCCCAAAACAGCCACCTACACCCCAATGACACCCCCCCCCCCCCCCCTTCCCCAGTCCCCAGAGGCAGCCAGCAGCCCCAGAGACGACGTCCGCACAACGGACGAACACACACGCACACAAGACACCCTCACCCCACACCAGCTATTCCCCCCCCCTCCCCTCCCCACAACTCCAGCACCACCTCCTGCATGCAGCCGCGGCACACACAGGCTGGCCGGGACCCGCCGTCCGCACCACGGACGAGCCGCACACCACCGATCCCCCCCTCCCCCACAACCCCAGCACCCCACCTCTTGCATGCAGCCGCTCCACAACACGTTGGCCGGGGCCCGCCGTCCGCTCCACGACACGCTGCCCGGGACCCGCCGTCCGCTCCACGACAAGCTGCCCGGGACCCGCCATCCGCTCCAGGACAAGCTGGCCGGGACCCGACGTCAGCTGAACAGACGAGCCGCACAGCACACATCCTCCCCTCCCCACAACCCCAGCACTATCCTTCAGCATGCAGCCGCGGGACCCGCCGTCGAGCCGCACACCACCTAAACCCCCCTCCCCACAACCCCAGCACCACCTTCTGCATGCAATGCCCCCACAGTGCCAGCTATACACTGCCCCCACAGTGTCAGCTATACACTGCCCCCCCCACAGTGCCAGCTATACAATGCCCCCACAGTGCCAGCTGTACAATTGCCCCCACAGTGCCAGCTGTACACTGCCCCCACAGTGCCAGCTGTACAATTGCCCCCACAGTGCCAGCTATACACTGCCCCCCACAGTGCCAGCTATACACTGCCCCCCACAGTGCCAGCTATACACTGCCCCCCACAGTGCCAGCTGTACAATTGCCCCCACAGTGCCAGCTATACAATTGCCCCCACAGTGGCAGATAGACATTGCCCCCACAGGCCCAGATATACAATACCCACACTGTGCCAGATATACATTGGCCCCCGGTGCCAGCTATACAATGCCGACACTGTGCCAGCTATACAATGCAGACACTGTGCCAGATATACAATGCCGACACTGTGCCAAATATACATTGCCCTCCCCCACCAGGGCCAGGTATACAATGCCCCACTGTGCCAAATATACACTGCCCCCATAGTGTGTGTGTGTGTGTGTGTGTGTGTGTGTGTGTGTGTGTGTGTGTGTGTGTGTGTTTATCTCCTATATATGTGCCTTGTGACTCTGCGCCTGCAGTTCTAACGCTGGGTGGAGTCACAGGGCTGGGTGGAGTTAGCAGCTCCTGCCCTGTCCCAGCACACCACTAGAAGAACGGGAGCAGCAGCCACACAATCCCCCCCACCATCCCCAGCCACAAGCCAACAGGGGACGGACCCACCACAGTGCCAGGTAACCATGGCCACCTACACCCCAATGCCACCCGCAGCACCCCCCCCCCCCAAACCCCCCTCCACCAGCTCCCACATGCAGCCACTGACGGCCCAGACCCGACGCATAACGGATCAGCACACACCCCCGCTAACCCCACAGCACCGATCCCACCCGCCGCACAAGCCCACCATCTCCCAGACTCTCACACCCATCCGCAGCACGGACACGGTGGCCGGGCCGCACCACAGCCGACCAGACAGCCGCAGGCCGCACCACCCCTCCCGCCCTCCGCACACCCCCAGCGCCAGCTCCCGCACTGCAGCCGCGCCTGGGACCCACTGTCCCGCCAGTTACGGCGCAGCATCACCCGCGCCTGACTGCTGCCTCCCCGTCCGTCTCCTGCGCCACCCGTCCCTCCTAATGTGTATGGCGGCTTCATAGGCCTCCCTGCGCCGCGTACAGACACCCGCCGCCTCCTCTGCACACCTAAGACAATGCTGCCTCCCACCAGCCCCAGAGACCCGGACTGCACACCACAGGGACTGGCTTGCCGGCTGCACAAGCCTGAGATGCGGGACAGCACACCTGGTACTGTGGACGCTGCCCCAACCTCACAGGTGAGAGAGAGTACATAGGCAGAACCGCGTCTCTGCGTCCCCTCTCTGCCGCCCAGCCTTTTTGCATCCCCTCCCTGCCTCTCTGCGTCCCCTCCCTGCTGACCCAAATCTCTGCGTCCCCTCCCTGCTGATCCGCGTCTCTCTATCCCCTTCCTGCCGCCCCGCCTCTCTGCGTCCCCTCCCTGCCGCCCCGCCTCTCTGCATCCCCTTCCTGCCGCCCCACCTCTCTGCATCCCCTCCCTGCCGCACCGCATCTCTGCGTCCCCTCCCTGCCACCCCACGTCTCTGCCTCCCCTCCCTGCCGGCCCACCTCTCTGCATCCCCTCCCTACCGCTCCGCATCTCTGCGTCCGCTCCCTGCCGCCCCGCATCTCTGTGTCCTCTCCCTGCCACCCCGCATCTCTGCATCCCCTCCCTACCGCCCGCATCTCTGCGTCCCGCGTCTCTGCATCCCCTCCCTGCCGCCCGCCTCTCTGCATCCCCTCCCTGCCACCCGCATCTCTGCATCCCCCTGCCCGCATCTCTGCGTCCCCCTCCCTGCCGCCCCGCGTCTCTGCGTCCCCCTCCCTGCCGCCCGCATCTCTGCATCCCCTCCCTGCCGCCCGCGTGTCTGCGCACCCTCCCTGCCGCCCCGCCTCTCTGCATCCCCTCCCTGCCGCCCCGCGGTTCTGCGTCCCCTCCCTGCCACCCAGCCTCTCTGCATCCCCTCCCTACCGCGCGCATCTCTGCCTCCCGCTTCTCTGCATCCCCTCCCTGCGTCCCGCCTCTCTGCGTCCCCTCCCTGCTGCCCTGCGTCCCCTCCCTGCCGCTCTGCGTCCCCTCCTTGCGTCTCTGCGTCCCCTCCTTGCGTCTCTGCGTCCCCTCCCTGCGTCTCTGCATCCCCGCCCTGCCGCCCCGCGTCTCTGGGTCCCCGCCCTGTGTCTCTTCGTCCCCTCCTTGCATCTCTGCATCCCCTCCTTGCGTCTCTGCATCCCCTCCTTGCGTCTTTGCGTCCCCTCCTTGCGTCTCTGCATCCCCGCCCTGCGTCTCTGCGTCCCCGCCCTGCGTCTCTGGGTCCCCGCCCTGTGTCTCTGGGTCCCCTCCCTGCCGCCCCATGTCTGTGCATCACCTTGCAGACGAGGACACACAGTAACGGCAACACGCCGCACGCACCACGGCTGCACAGACCGCTGCCGCCCGCCCCACAACCTCTCTCATACACCCGGCCCACACTGTACCGCCACACGCCGTCAGCACAACACCGCAACCCCCTCCACTTCCACATCCCCGTCACCCGCACCTGTCTGTGTGCAGGCGCCCAGCCTCACGCCACTCCTGCTCCCAGCTCCACATAAAGTCACTCCCCTCCCAGCAGCTCTCCAGGCGCCATGCTGCCTGGGGGACTGCTTAGTGTCAGGTCCGGCGCCAACATTAGGCAGCTGCCTATGGGCGCCTGCCACTGGAAGCCGCCACGCTCCTGCTTCACTACCTTTTTACTGGACTGGGATTGGAGGAGGCTCCGGCGGGGGACCAGAGCACGCTGCAGCTGTGTGGGGAAGGGACGGCCTCGGGGAATGCCGGTCCACTGTCCACCTGACGGAGGCGTCGGGGAGCGGAAGAGGCTGCGCCCGCCGACCCCAACGTGCTGCTGTGTGAGGAGGTGACTCTCTCAGGGCCTTCTGTGGATAACGACACCGAGGAGTGGAGGAGGAGTTGTCGGCGGTGTACAGCATTCTGCAGCTGTGTGAGGAAGTGGCCATGGGAATGCCGGGGCCCAGCCACAAGTGGTGAGTGCGGACAGGAGTGCAGTCGCTATGTCTGTATATGTCCATGCTGTACAGACCAGTATCATGCTGTGTGTATAGGACCCCGTCCCCCACCCACGGCTACCCCCACAACTGCGCCTCCACCACCCGCGCCACTTCCAGACTCCCTCCCCCATCTGCCAAACCACCCCACCTGCCTCTCTTCCACCCGCACCACCCATGCTTCTCCCACCCCACACGGCACCTCCCAAACCCTACCCCACCAGCAGCACCCCCCCTCCCCCACCCGTGGCATCCACGCTCCCCCACAACTGCGCCTCCACCACCAACGGCACTTCCAGACCCCCTCCCCATCCGCCACACCACCGCGCCTGCCGCTCTTCCACCCGTGCTTCTCCCCCCCCCAACACTGCACCTCCCAACCCCCTACCCCACCTGAAGCACCCCCCCTCCCCCACCCATGTCATCCACGCACCCCCACAACTGCTCCTCCACCACCCGCGGCACTTCCAGACCCCCTCCCCCATCTGCCAAACCACCGCAACTGCCCCTCTTCCACCCGCACCACCCATGCTTCTCCCCCCCCCCCCACACGGAACCTCCCAACCCCCTACCCCACCTGCAGCACCCCACCTCCCCTACACGCACCCCCACACCTGCCCCTCCACCACCCGCAGCACCTCCGGACCCCCGTCACCCCCCCGCAATCAGCCCCTTCTCCACCCGCAGCACCTCCGGACCCCTCCACCATCCACCGCACCCCAGCAATCAACCCCTTTTCCACCCTCAGCACCTTCGGAACCCTTACTCCATCCCCAACAGCCCTGCACCTGCCCCTCCCCCACCACACCCCCTCTCCTCCACTATTCACACCGCCTCCAAATCCACTCTCCCATTCGCAGCCTCCCCCCCTCCCCAGCACCTCCCAACCCCCTCACCCATCTGCGCCACCCCCATCAACCCCCTTCCACCCGTAGCATCTACAGACACCCTCCCCTACACAGCAGCAAACCCCGCACCCCTCCCTTCCCCACCCGTGCCACCCACCCCTCCCCCACCCTCGGAACACCCACAACTGCCCCTCCCCTACCGCCCTCGGACCCCGTCCCCCAACCCACCGCACCTGCCCCTCTTCCACCTGCACCACCCATGCTTCTCCCCCCCCCACCCCACATGGCACCTCCCAACCCCATCTGCAGCATCCACGCACCCCCGCACCTGCCCCTCCACCACCCGCAGCCCCCTCACCCATCCGCACACCCCCTCCCTGCATCAAACCCCCTCCACCCGTACCATCTACAGACACCCTCCCCCACACCGCAGCAACCCCCGCACTGTCCGGTGACTGAGCCGCAGGCTGTTACATTACACACTATTGGACAGCTGAGCCGTCGCTCAGCTGTCCTGTACTGACAGGCGGCGCCGGCGCCACGGCTCAAGTGTTTGGTTGCCAGGGCAACCAAACGGGAGCCGGGAATGCAGCACAGCGCCGCAGATCGGTAAGAGCTCCGATCTGTGGCGGGGGGCCCTTTTAGGAAGGGGGGCCCGGGGTACGTACACCCCCCCCCCCCCTTAATCCGGCTCTGCTGGGGGCCCACCCCTTCCTGTAGGGATCAGGTTCCAGATTGTGCTGTTACTAATCTAGTACATTTACTGGCATGCACTACAGTATTTACTGTATATATTTATCTAGGGGACCAACACTTGCAAAATGGTTAAGTAAACCAATGTGGTGGCTGGGCACACCCCCTCTAGAGATTGGCCACACACCTAAACATGGGCCCCTACCACTACATTCCCCCGGTGGGCCCTACATGCCCCAGTCCGACACTGCCTGCATGCACACCGCTGCCGCTACCGCCTCAGCTCTGCCTGCCAGTGTCCGGGCTGCGTGTATGACATGATCTGCAATTTGCTGCCTGGCACAGTGCTGCTGCTGCTTGGTGCTCCCTGCTGATAACAACTTTCTCTACATAAGTTGGCATATAGGGGTTTATTTACTAATATTCGTGTTTTGTCCGTTTTGAATGGTATTTGAACTCGAATGGTATCGGGTGCATTTTACTGCAACTTTTTGAATCCTGATACGGTCATTCACTAAGCTGCAGAGTTTTGCACAATCATTTTTTCCGATGTCGATGTGATTCGTAATATCAGGCAGTGTTTTACGGGAGTGATGAGTAAAACACTGCCTGAAAAAACACAAGGAAACCCGGCCGGATCTGTGAGATCCGTGTAGGGCTTTATTGTGTACCTTAAAAAGTTCATTAAAGTCTTTAAAATCCTGGAAAAAATTGCGTGGGGGTCCCCCCTCCTAATCATAACCAGCCTCGGGCTCTTTGAGCCGATCCTGGTTGAAAAAATATGGGGGGGGAATGACAGGCGTTCCCCCATATTTAATCAACCAGCACCGGGCTCTGCGCCTGGTCCTGGTTCCAAAAATACGGGGGACAAAAAGCGTAGGGGTCCCCCGTATTTCTGAAACCAGCACCGGGCTCCACTAGCTGGGGAGATAATGCCACAGCCGGGGGACACTTTGATATCGGTCCCTGCGGCCGTGCCATTAAAACACCAACTAGTCACCCCTGGCCAGGGTACCCTGGAGGAGTGGGGACCCCTTCAATCAAGGGGTCCCCCCCTCCAGCCACCCAAGGGCCAGGGGTGAAGCCCGAGGCTGTCCCCCCCATCCAAGGACGGCGGATGGGGGGCTGATAGCCTTTTTGAAAAAATGTGAATATTGTTTTTAGTAGCAGTACTACAAGTCCCAGCAAGCCTCCCCCGCAAGCTGGTACTTGGAGAACCACAAGTACCAGCATGCGGTGGTAAACCGGGCCCGCTGGCACCTGTAGTACTACTACTAAAAAAATACCCCAATAAAAACGGGAGACACACACCTTGAAAGTATAAGCTTATTACATACATGCACACCTCCAAACATACATACTTACCTATGTTCACACGAGGGTCGGTCCTCATCTCCATGTAGAATCCATGGGGTACCTGTGGAAAAAATTATACTCACATAATCCAGTGTAGATCGGTCCTCTTCTGTTCTCTGTATAATCCACGTACTTGTCAAAAAAATAAAACGCAAACCCGACCACGCACTGAAAGGGGCCCCATGTTTTCACATGGGACCCCTTTCCCCGACTGCCAGGACCCCCCCCTGACTCCTGTCTAAGAGGGTTCCTTCAGCCAATCAGGGAGCGCCACGTCATGGCACCCTCCTGATTGGCTGTGTGCTCCTGTAGTATCTGTCAGGCAGCACACGGCAGTGATACAATGTAGCGCCTATGCGCTCCATTGTAACCAATGGTGGGAACTTTGTGGTCAGCGGTTGACCGAAAGTAACCTCACCGCTGACCACAAAGTTCCCACCATTGGATGGGGGGGACAGCCTCGGGCTTCACTTCTGGCCCTTGGGTGGCTGGAGGGGGGGGACCCCTTGATTGAAGGGGTCCTTACTCCTCCAGGGTACCCCGGCCAGGGGTGACTAGTTGGGGTTTTAATGGCACGGCCGCAGGGACCGATATCAAAGTGTCCCCCGGCTGTGGCAGGGCGCAGTGCTGGTTGATTAAATATGGGGGAACCCCTGTCATTTTTTCCCCCATATTTTTTCAACCAGGATCGGCTCAAAGAGCCCGAGGCTGGTTATGATTAGGAGGGGGGACCCCAAGCAATTTTTTTTTCTGATTTTAAACTAAACAGACCCTTTCCCATAGATAACCATGCACAGATCTCACTGATCCGTGCATGGTTATCCAAACTCGACTGGAAAAAGCAGGTCTATTTTTTTGCTGCTTTTTTTAGCGATTCGAAAAAAAACAGACCCGCACTTGAGCACTCAGAAACTAACACCCAAATACGAATGAATAGTGAATGGCCGTATTCTATGAAATAACAGCCGCGTTTGACCGATGGTCTATTCATTCGTATTTCGGGACGTTGTCATTCAAACCATTACGAATAGACCAGACACTGCCGAGATTGGTGCTTAGTAAATTCCCGGATTGGGACTTAGAAAAAAAAACACAACTCGACCAAACTCGGATTTTTTTAGTAAATACTGGCCATAGAGTATGTTTGCTTCCATTCTCATTTTAAAAAGTGTGTTCATAAGACACAAGATAACAATGGTCTCTGAAATAGAGGATGTACCAGTCATAGTGAATGATGAAACATGTCATATTCATATTTGTACTTATTAGTATTTGATGAGATAGGCTTATTACCCAAAGGATGAACTGTCCTGTGTCTTCTACACCTACGTATGCACCCTCTGCACATATGCGTAAAAAAAAATAAAAAATAGCAGAGCAGTAAAAATGGGATCCGGTCGGGATGCTGAAACCGGAATTCCAACTCCAACCCCTATTTTTATATCTTTACACCGATACGCTGAGATTAGCATTTCTGTAATCCCCCAGCTCCACACTGGCAGCCTTTGCAGATGTATATGTGGCTCAGTCACACCCTGACACACTTTCCATGTCATAAGCACAACAAAGGTATTAGTTTAACATTTGTTTTAATAGTGAAACACACTTTATCTATATGCAGCGGGTGTGGTATTGAAGGTCACCACACTTAGGTTGACCACTATTGGTCGACCGTAAGTGGGTCGACAGGGACTCTAGGTCGACATGGTCTAGGACGACAGGTCAACATGAATTTTTGTTAAAAATGTTGGTGTCGTTTTCGCCGTACAGTGACCAGGAACCCCAATTAGTGCACCGTGTCCCCTCGAATGGCGAGCGAGCTTCGGGCCAGGTGCTGCACTGCGCTACCGCTGCGCCCGGTACAGGTTACCATTCCCAGTCGTAGTCCACGTGGATCATAAAGTATGAAAAAGTTTTGAAAAAGAATTTAAAAAAAAACAACTCATGTCGACATTTTGACCTAGAACATGTCGACCTAGAGACCCTGTCGACCAATAGCGGTCTACCTAGACACTGTCGGCCTAGAGACCGGATCCCATTTGTTGCTATAATGTAATAGGATGCCTGGCACTCACTGCAGACTGGAAGAAGACCCAGGTGCCCTCCGCAACAGGTAAGGATACATGCAGACAAAAAAGCAGCGGCACTCCAGGGTTTAGTAAAGATGTAAAAAATAAGTGTATTGAAAATGTCACATACAGTCCAAATGGCTGTATGTGATGTTTTCAATTCACTTATTGTTTACATTTAAACTAAACCCTGGAGTGCCGCTGCTTTTTTGTTTGCATGTATTTGTTGCTATATAAGTAAATAAATAAATAAGAATTAATGAAGCATGTATATTATTCCTTCATACAAAGGCTAAAATACTGTATGCAAAATCTGTATTTCGACATTGTGGTGTAGACATGTGAAAACCCTAAACCTAACCCTGAAATTAAAACAAAAATGTTCTGTCCACATTCTGCTGTCCACATAGTTAATGTTGCCGTTTTAAACATCCCTAGAATTGTGAATGTAGACATGCTGCTTGTTGAGCTAATATCCATGCTGACATTCTGAATGGAGACTGTTCATACTACACCCAATGAGGCGTGATCTCTTTAATAAAATACATTCACTAATGAACAAAACTAGTTTTGAGATTATGTTTCTTTTTTCCCTTTGGCACTGTATAACGCAACAACAAGAAAAGTGTTTTAGTTGATGTATGGGGTGTAGTATGGTATATGGCGACCAGCATACCGGCGCCGGGAGCCCGACCGCCGGCATACCGACAGCGTGGCGAGCGAAAAGGAGCCCCTTGCGGGCTCGCTGCGCTCGCACGCTATTTTATTCTCCTTCCAGGGGGGTCATGGACCCCCACGAGGGAGAATATCTGTCGGTATGCCGGGTGTCGGGATTCCGGCGTCGGTATACTGTGCGCCGGAGTCCCGACATTCAGCATACTGAAGACCACCCGATGTATGTGTGTACTCAGGGGAGCAACAGCTTTTTGGTTGGGGAGTGGGCAAGATCTAATTTCATTTTGGTGCCCTTAAATCTCTGAATGTCGCCCCCTCCAGGGAAGCTGGACTTACCTAACACACCACCTACCTAATAACAGAGATTATCGATCGATCGATCTATCTATCTATCTTTATACACACAGTTATGTAAAAAACAGCATTGAGGACACTAGAGAATGCAGATAATAGTGTATAAAAAGAAAAAGACAGCATTAAGGGGCCCATTTACTGTTTATTGACAGGGCCGGTGCTAGACCTTGTGGCGGCCAGGGCGAACGTTTCCTTTGTTGCCCCTCCCCCCATTCCAAACAGGCACAGTGCGAGCAAAGGCCACGCGTCGAAAATAAAGGGGTGTGGCTTCACGGGAAGGGACGTGGCCACATCATAGTACCAATTCACATTACACTGCACAGTAGTGTCCGTCAGTCAAAATACACCCCACAGTAGTATCCCTTATACACATTATGCCATGTTACAGCCCCTTACACACATAGCGCCAGGTAAAGCCCCTTATACACACTGCACCAGGTAGAGCCTCTTATATATACTGCGCCAAGTAGCCCCTTATACACATTGCACCAAGTACAGCCTCTTATACACATTGCATCAAGTAGAGCCTCTCATACACATTGCGCAAGGTTGCCCCTTATGCACATTGCACTAGGTAGAGCCTCTTATACACATTGTATTAGGTAGTCCCTTATACACATTGCACCAGGTAGAGCCTTTTATACACATTGTGCCAGGTAGAGCCTCTTATACACAGGTAGGGGGTTGGGATGCGGGAGGCAGAGTGTGGCAAGCGGGGGGGGGGGGGGCAGTGGGAGGTGGAGTGCAGCCAGAAGGGGTGGGCACTTGGAGGCAGGCAGCACGGTGTGGGCAGCGGGCGGGGGCACATAATTCGTATGGAGCTGGAGGGGTGACTGGATCCAGACAATCCCTTTACCAGTAAATACTTACATTTTAAGGGAGATTTTCCACAAAATATCTGTAATAAATATGCCTCAAAAACATAACTGTAACATGACACAGGATCCCCTCATAGCTCACCCCCTGGCTGAGGCTGTGCATGGAAGGTATTGTAATGAGACTTTACAGGGCTAAGTAAGGGGATGGGAGGACAAAGAGGAGCTGAGGGGTGAGGAACTTATGAAGTGGGTGGTGAGAAGGGCACAGGGATGGTCCCAGAGGACACAGTAACTAGCCACACACTGTAGGGGTTGGAGTTGGGTGCAGGGAGAGTAGAGCCCAAGTGGAATGCAGATAAGAATTGTGGAGAGGGAGCAGGTGGGGCAGCCGGAAAGGGTATTATCCCCTTCCTGGCACTGCCCATATTAACTGTAGATGGTGGCTACACTGCGACCCAGTACTTTGACTGGCACCTGTCAAATATTGTTTTCATTGTTCCAGCGCCTATGTGTGATCCAGCTGCTCAGCATACTTTCTGCAATAACCTGGTATCGACGCGTTATATTGCTGGGTCGATATAGGTCGCTGTCACTCCCAAATTCCCGGGTCACCTGACCCGGTAATTCAACTCGGGAATAAAGACGGGTTATTCTTGAGTTATTACCGGGTCAGGTGCAGTGTGAACAGATTACCCGGGTCAATGCGACCCGATACCCGCTCACAGCATAGGGAGAAGTGGCGCTGAGATGATCTAATCTCCTAGCGCCACCTCCCCACCTGCCCCCGATGCCGCCGCGGTCCCCTCCCCTGATGGCAACCTGACCCGGCATATTGCCGGGTCGGGAAGCCAGTTCTCTGGGTCCAATGTCGGGTCGCACCCAAGAACGATCCGTTTCCAATTCCGATGTGCGACCCGGCATTTGCGATCTGAAAGAGGTATGAATGGGTTACCCAGGGTCATCCGACCTGAGACACGTTAACTGCATGCCTAGAGCCCATGCTTGTCTGACCGCAGTGTTCTGCATGTGGTCGGGAGGTTGGGGGCATGGGGCTGGTTGTTAGCACTACTGTCTGTCCTGCTTTGCAGACAGCAGCGCTGGCTGCGAAAGGGGTGTTCCGGAGGCTAGAGGCAGCCAAGCAGCTTCCAGAGTTCCGGGCTTACCCCCAGCATGACAGTAGGCAGCTTCCAATTGGGGGGCATGGCCTAACAGGACAGAAGCCACACCCTGGGGGTCCCGATCTGCTGGTTTTCCCAGCACTTAGAGATTACGTCATCTCCAAGCGCTGGCCAGAAGACACTGTACCTTGAGTCGCGCTGCAGTGGAAATGGGGTCATGTTTTAGGGCTGACCCAGCATGGAACAATGTTCTAAATCTTGGGTCAGACCCGCGACATTAGTGGAAAAGGGATATTAGTGATCATCTTCAATCCACTTTTAATAATATGCTCAAACAATTGAATTTAACTGGGATCCGTCTGGAACAGGCGTCCAATTTCCATGCACACTATATGTTCATCCATAACACTCCCATGAGATGGATAGTTCCATGCATTCTCATAGACGCTGCCCAGACACCAGCCAGAAACCTACATTTTTACAGAAAGTCTGGTCCATTGAAGGACATAGTAACATGCAGGGCCGTTTCTAGACAATTTGGCTCTTAGTGCGAGATTTCAAAATGCGCCCCCCACCCCATTGCTATAAAAAAAAAATTGCGTGCCCCCCCCCCCCATATAGCCAGAAAAAAAAGCATGCGCGCGCGCTCCCAACAAGGCTGTGTGGTCTGATTAAAATGGGTGTGGTCTAATTAAAGTGGGCGTGGCCTCGTCTGATATCACACCCACCACAGGGGGAAAAAATAAAAATAAAAAAGTCCCCTTTTTACACATTACACCAGGCAAGTGTCCCCATATTACACAGCGCGGCAGGCAGGTGTCCCCATTTACAAAGTGCGGCAGGCAGGTGTCCCCATTTAACAAAGTGCGGCAGGCAGGTATCCCCATTTTACACAGTACGGTAGGCAGATATCCCCATTTTACACAGTACGCAGGCAGATATCCCCATTTTACACAGTACGCAGGCAGGTGTCCCCATTCTACACAGTACGCAGGCACGTGCCCCCATTTTACACAGTATGCAGGCAGGTGTCCCCATTTTACACAGTGCGGCAGGCAGGTGTCAAGTGGGGGGGGAGGGGGAGGGAGAGGGGGAGAGAGAGAGAGAGAATACTTACATCTTGCCGCTCTTCGGGTCCCGCCGCCTCACGTCCCTCGCGCCGGCCGCCTCCTCCTTCGACGGTTATCTCCAGTCCTCTCCTCCCTCTCTCTCCCCCCGAGCGCTCCTGCTCGGGGGGCTGGGCTGGGCGTCATTCCGCGAAGCCCCGCCCCCCGAGTAGGAGTGCTCGGGGGGAGAGAGAGGGAGGAGAGGAGTAGTCACAAAGTACTGCGGCGGGCGCCCCGTGCGGTTGCACGGCTCGCCCGCCGCTAGAAACGGCACTGGTAACATGTACGAACTAGCTATCTCCATCCGTGTGCAGAATCCTGATCTAGTGCATGTGCGGAATCCTGATCTAGCGCATGTGCAGAATCCCGAGCTAGCAAGTGTGCGTGTGCAGATTCCTGATCTAGCGCATGTCCAATCACAGATTTCTTATTTTGGCGCATGCACAGTATGCTGAAATTCAGGAGATCAGTTTGCATTTCTTTTTGCGCCTACCTCAGAAACAGACAAACATGTTTTCTTATAGGGAATTCTACAAGATTAATAAAAGTTTACATGAGGTGAGCAGCTGTTCTCCTTACCCACATTCAAAGGCTCATTAGGGGCGACTGAATTGTAATTTAGGCGCCTGCCATTAGAAGGCGCCTGAAGGCAGCATTTCACTTGTTCTGCTGTTCAAGCGCGAGTGCAGCAGGCGCTGTAATTTCTGCTCACAGTATCCTGAGACATTGGTGGTCATTCCGAGTTGATCGCTCGTTTTTTTTTTTTCGCAACGGAGCGATTAGTCGCTAATGCGCATGCGCAATGTCCGCAGTGCGACTGCGCCAAGTAAATTTGCTTTTAAGTTTGGTATTTTACTCACGGCATTACGAGGTTTTTTCTTCGTTCTGGTGATCGTAGTGTAATTGAAAGGAAGTGGGTGTTTCTGGGCGGAAACTGGCAGTTTTATGGGAGTGTTTGAAAAAACGCTGCCGTTTCTGGGAAAAACGCGGGAGTGGCTGGAGAAACGGGGGATTGTCTGGGCAAACGCTGGGTGTGTTTGTGACGTCAAACCAGGAACGAAACTGACTGAACTGATCGCAGTGGCAGAGTAAGTCTCGAGCTACTCAGAAACTGCAAAGAAATTTCTATTCGCAATTCTGCTAATCTTTCGTTCGCAAATCTACTATGCTAAGATTCACTCCCAGTAGGCGGCGGCTTAGCGTGTGCAAAGCTGCTAAAAGCAGCTTGCGAGCGAACAACTCGGAATGACCACCCTTGTGCAGAAATGTGCAAAAAAGTGTCCCTTTTGGGCAAGCAAACGGCACTTTTGTGCACCAATATTTTAGTCTGGTTTAGCCAATGTGCGCAAAAAAAAAAAAATGGATGCCCAAACAATTGCATATTGCACAGGTTCTCAAACTCGGTCCTCAGGACCCCACACAGTGCATGTTTTGCAGGTCTCCTCACAGAATCACAAGTGAAATAATTAGCTCCACCTGTGGATGTTTTAAAATGTATCAGTTAGTAAATAATACACCTGTGCACCTGCTGGGTTACCTTCAAAACATGCACTGTGTGGGGTCCTGAGGACCGAGTTTGAGAACCCGTGGCATATTGCATTGTCTAAAGCAGGCATTCCCAACCACGGTCCTCAAGGCACACCAACAGTGCAGGTTTTAGTGATATCCAGGCTTCAGCACAGGTGACTTAATTAGTAGCTCAGTTATTTTGATGTAACCATCTGTGCTGCAGCCTGGATATCACTAAAACCTGCACTGTTGGTGTGCCTTGAGGACCGTGGTTGGGAATGCCTGGTCTAAAGTGACGGGGAATATGCAATTGTGGGCGCCCATTAAACAATTGAATTGCCCCCACTGAATCAGAGTTGCAAGGTTACTTTATGGTATATGCAAGGTATATGCTTCATCTGCTATACTCCATGTGATATCTTATTGCAACAAAATTATCAAAGAAGCCACTGACTGACCCAGTTAAAGGTTAAGGAGAAGATCAAAAGTCTCAGAGGAACCATATTTGTATAAACAAATTGGTCAGGAAAAAGAAAATAGGTACAGCACTGGCATTGCCGTTGGCAAAAGAGGTCCATTTTTTTAATAACCTGTAACCTGGAATTGTATTTGTCACCTGGCCTTCACTGGTCAGGTTCTCCCCAAACTTATAACCAAGGACTTTTTATCTTTCTTCAGACAGCTGTAGGATAATTCAAAGAAAACAAAATTGCATGGCTAACGTTCTGGAGCTCCACCTACTGTTTTATAGTTGCAATGCAAGGAATATGTTCTTCTATTGCTAATGTGGCATTCAGGAAACTAAATCTAGCTTGTTTACTGAAGTGGTACCAAAGCTAGCATTAGGTGGACATTCAGTAACGCGTGGGGTTTACCTTGCAGATTACTGAACACGTTGCACAATTCAATTAACTGCAGGAATCCTGCACACTCCAGAGCCAGGATTTTTCCTAGCGGCCTCAAGAGCTGCAAGGAAAAATCAGCGTTAACATAACTGCATCTTAACAACTCTGAATTAGCACTGTGGGCCTAATTTAGAGTTGATTACAGCAGCAAATTTGTTAGCAGTAGGGCAAAACCATGTGCACTGCGGGGGGGGGGGGGGGGCAGATATAACATGTGCAGAGAGAGTTAGATTTGGGTGGGGTGTGTTCAAACTGAAATCTAAATTGCAGTATAAAAATAAAGCAGCCAGTATTTACCCTGCACAGGCACAAAATAAGCCACCTAAATCTAACTCTCTCTGCACATGTTATATCTGCCCCACCTGCAGTGCACATGGGGGGGTAATTCCAAGTTGATCGCAGCAGGAAATTTTTTAGCAGTTGGGCAAAACCATGTGCACTGCAGGTGAGGCAGATATAACACGTGCAGAGAGAGTTAGATTTGGGTGTGGTGTGTTCAATCTGCAATCTAAATTGCAGTGTAAAAATAAAGCAGCCAGTATTTACCCTGCACAGAAACAAAATAACCCACCCAAATCTAACTCTCTCTGCACATGTTATATCTGCCTCCCCTGCAGTACACATGGTTTTGCCCAACTGCTAAAAAAATTCCTGCTGCGATCAACTTGGAATTACCCCCATGGTTTTGCCCAACTGCTAACAAATTTGCTGCTGCAATCAACTCAACCAAATCAATTACCCCCTTTGTGGGGAGTGTATGGGTTAGTGTGGGTTAGCCCATGGTTTACTGTGCAGTTAAAATGACAATGAATTGAAAACCGAAACTATTCCCTACGTGGCAAATCCTGAGCCTAATTGAATTTCCCTTTTAGTGTCTTAACTATCAGAAGTTACCTATTTTTATGTTTACTAAAATTAAATATCAAATTAGGTTTGGTACAATTGGTCAACAATTATCTCAATGTTCATCATGTTGACACTGTCGAACTATCGATATACAGCATGTATATATTCATCATGTCTACATGGATATGTCGACATGATGGACAGTTGACAAACTGTCCCTGGTGGCTAGTGGTGTCTTACCTGCACTCGAGGCTGCAGCCGGTCATTGTCTTCTTCCAGGTCATGGAGGTCACATGAGGATGATGTGTCCACAGCTGTGTTTCACTGTTTACTAAACCTCTTCTAGCAAACACTAACTGCCCCCCCGCCCCCCCAAGGGCGTAGCTACCATAGGTGCAGGCAGTGCAGCTGCTATGGGGCCCAGAGCTGAGAGGGGCCACCTTCCCTATCAAAGTTACATGTGTTACATACATTTTTCGCCATTGGGTAGGGGTCCTTTCAAACTTTTTCCTTGGGGCATGCAATATATCTAAGTATGCCCCTGGACCTGCTCATTGTAGTGTGTTATAAAATGAACTGGAGGGGATTTAAATGTTATATAATATGAACCGGGCCACTGTAATGAGGCACAATATGAATGGGAAGTACTATATATCATAATATGAATTGGGGGTACTGTGCGGCATAATGTGTACTGGAAGCTCTGACATTTGACATAGGGTAGACTTAAGCACTACTGCGACTCATAAAAGAAACTAGGGCACTACTATGGGGCATAACATTAAATAAGGCTCTACTATGGTTCAGAAAATGAACTAGGGCACTATTATAGGGCATAAAATTAACAACTGCTGCAGAGAACTGTCTCTCTAGAAGCATTGGGACACGGGCCCCTTCAAAATGTTGCTATGGGGCCCAAAAAGTTCTGGCTACGCCCCTGACCCCCTCCCCCACACACCTTACCCTATCCTCTCCCCACAGCCAAACACAGACCCTTCCAGCACCGCCTAACCCTAACGGCTGGCATCCTCAGCATACTGTATCAATATACCATATGGCAACAGTTCAGAGATGACATTGTGAACATGTCAACAGGATGTCTGTCGACAGTTTGTGCCATGTAAACATAGTTATGTTGACCTTCTGTCTGTATTTCGTCTAGTTATTTTACGTGATAAAAATGCAACTATTTTAAATATTTAAATATATTAAATATTTAAATTAAATTGGCATCCCAAGGCTACACACTGTTGTTATCAATGTGTATTTTATGACCATGTAAGAGAAATACTACAAACAGATATGGGGTAAATTAAACACGTTAACCATTCGTCCAAGTATGTGCAGTGTTTAAGGTTTATACGTAGCAGTACAATACTATATTATAAAGAAAAGAAAAAATGTGTGCTGACAGAAAAAGGAGAGGATAATAGCAGATAGGGGAAGCTCTATAAATAAAGTATTGGAGAAGGGGGGCCCACTCAAATTAATAATAATCACAAAGTAGAAACTTGCATAGAAACATTGGTCCTATAGTTACCAGCAATACTCATTATGTGGCTGTGAGCCACTTGTGCCACTCATCTGCCATTTTTTGCCCCCTCAGCTAGGTACAGATCACCTGTTAGGCAATCCAGGTGAATGCCTAGAGCCTGTTGTCTCCAGATAACCCGTTCACCTGCCTTCCTCCATCAAGTTTTTTTTCCCTTGATACTTAGTTATCTGTTATGGCTCTCACTTATTTCAAGTAGGTACCCCACGTTTTCAGATGCAGCAGGGGCTCTGCGGCAGTGACGTGCGGTGTGGGAGGCAGGTGAGGCAGAGCCTTTTCTGTCATACTAACGTTTGTGCCAGAGTTTTGACTGCATAAAGTATATGAAAAATACAAAGAATATGTTTGAAATATCTTCTTTGCATTATTCTAATAATTATTATAGCCAAAACTCTGGAGTGAAACGTCTATGGCAGGTGAGGCAGTGCCTCACCTGCTTATCTTTTCCGCACATCTCTGATCAAAACTCACCAAATTTCCAGGAGTTTATACTGCTGCACCTGTGTATAATGCCCAGATGTACGTTTTGGCTCATATATTGCATGTAAATCTGGCTCTGGTGCTAGCCAGTGCCTCCTGAGCCATTTATCTCACCGCACATCCCTGCTCTGCGGAACCAAGGAGCCCTGCTCTGACCAGTCCAGCATTATCGGGTCTAGCCCCGTTCTAAAATGGGCCAATCGCCCATGGTGTCTGACCACTGCCCTGATTAAAACAACAATAAGCCTAATTTTTTCCTGTACTGTCCCTCCTGTCCTGTTTTCCATCCTTCTCCTTCCCTCTTCATTTAGTTTCCTCAGAAAAAGCTTTTCTAAATTTGTCTAAATTTGGTTTCTTTGTCCTGTAGATAATAGACAATCTATTCCATACTGTATATGCAGGAGGCAGTTACGTGACCGGCTGTCTTCACAATACCGACGCTGGAATCCGGCCTCATTACAGTAATGACAGTCGGCATGCTGACTAACAGGGACTATTCCTACTCATGAGTGTCCACGACACCTATAGAGTGGGAATACCGAGCTTGCAGCATGGCGAGCACAGTGAGCCCGCAAGATACTTGATTCTATATGGGGACTGGCGGTCTCCTAATTGCTGGTCATGCTTACCCAACCCATATATGCTATCTGAAAATTAGGTTACTTAAAAGCTGAAGTAGGTTAAAGTTTCAATTTCTAGTTATCAGTTATGTTGCTGCGGTCATGATGTGGTGAGCTAGTTTTGGAGTGGTTGCTAAGTCAGTCCTGGAGAGGAGACCCTAGGATAAGGAACCATTAGTCATTAGGACAGTTGGAAAGACAGAAAGCTTTGGGTTTGAAAGAGGGACCATTGATGGGTTTACTGTACACCTCACTTTTGGTTTGATCAGACGATAGCAATGTGAGGGGTGGATTGGCCATAGTGCTCACTAGGAAGATTCCTGGTAGACCAATGTGTCTGTGGGGCCTGTTTTTTCTTGCTGTCATGTGGACCCACCCACACAACAAGCAGCCCACCGCACTCAGTACACTGCATTGTCCCCATTCATTGTTATACCATCACTGCAGTACAGCAACATTCAGTGATGCTGCCATGGCTGCACGGTATGCAGTAGCGGATCCTGCCACGGGCAAGCAGGACTTTTGCCCAGGGCACCGATGCCCCGAGGGCACTGCCGCCATCCAGAGGGCGCCGTCGCAAGATCCGCTACTGGTGCCGGTGCCAGGCGGTGCATGATGATGTCATCGCGCACGCCATTGCGGGAGCGGCCATAGACGCTAGAGGTCATAATTGACCTCTAGTGTCTATGAGGTGCTATGGGAGAGACGTCATGACGTCTCTCCCATAGATCTGAGGAGCGGTGCCGGCGGCCGGAGACAGAGGGCAGCAGCGGTCGGGAAGCAGGAGCGGGGATGGTGAGTATTTCTTTCATTCTTTCTTTTAGTAAGCGGCACAGCTACAGGGGGCACAGTACCGGGGGCACAGCTACAGGGGCCACAGTATTGGGGGCACAGTACTGGGGCCAAAACTACTGAGGGCACGGCTACAGGGGGCACAGTACTGGGGGCACAACTAGTGAGGGCTCAGCTACAGGGGGCACAACTATTCAGGGCACAGTACTGGGGGCACAGCTACTGAGGGCACAGCTACAGGGGGCATAACTGACCACGCCCAATGGGCACCACTAAGCACCTTAAACAATTGCAATCAGACTGGAATAATTTGTAATTTATATCACAAAACCTCATGTATAAAGCTTTTATTTTTCTATACATTGTAAGATTGCAAGCAGGAGCCTCTCTTACTGTTTGAAAACACCCAGGTTTTTTATTACAATGTTCGTTCTCGATTATAAAGTGCAGCAGAGCAGATGTCACTATATAAATAAATGTTAATAAATACAATGTATGACATGGGCAGTACAATGTAGCATGTTAGAGCATTGTATATATGAATAGAAATACAATTGGGTTGTACACTGCAAGAAACAAGTGTGTATTGTTCCAGTAAATTATTTGTGAAAATTCACAACAACACAAAAAAAGCGACAAGAAAAAGAACAATCTAAGAAAACAATCATTAGCGGGAGAGACAGAACAGAGTGGGAAACAGATGCTCTCCTCTCCTGAAAGATCACAAATCACATTGAAAGGCAATTTAGTCTTAAGTGCAGCGCTCATTGGAAAACATTAAATTTACCGCTTCACAAAAGCTCTCTATAAAGTTTTCCCCAATTTCTTCTACATTGAATATCAAGCAAGACCACATGCCTGCGCGCCACATTATATTAGAACATTTAATGGAAATTACCTCCTCAAACAGCTTAGCATTTTCCCATCCAGCATCCATCCAGACGATGTATATTCATCTCCACCCACCACACAGTCGACTTACATTTCCTTAACGCCACACTTTTAGTAATACACTTGCAAGTGGAGAATAATTTAACAATACAACTTAATACATTTCTATGTCAGTGTTTACTTACAAAATAGGTCATCAATGTATTAACAGTTGGTAATCACAGATATGATCATGGGCCTGGGTCAGGGGATTGGGGACATCCAACATGTTTGCTGATTCCAACAATAGAAATGATCAAAACTTTTAAGGCGGAGATTTTTTGACATGCGGTATTTTGCCGATTACATGATAGACAGACGATCATTGATGTCGGAAGTAATGGAAAATCGTGGCTCGGATGTATGGCCCGCATTAGTAACATCACACATATACAAGATCTCCACAGCAACAGCTATGGATTTTGTCATAGCCAAGTATAGAAAGAATATTTGTTACACTAAGATGACATTATCCAGATGGCACTCTTCTCAGCACTATGGGAGGGTGCAAAAACTGTAGTGCACCCAAAATTACTTCTTTCTACTTATTAAACAAAATAATAATAATGATAGTTAATGACAATTCCATTAGCTGATAAATTATCACTCTCTACTCAGTCAGTGCTATCAGTTATTGGAAGCTGCTGGAATTCCTGATCCACCTCAAACTCAAATTGGCAGTCCGAGTTTATTGCGGGACAAGGCATAGCACTGCCCACCAGGGCCGTCTTAACAGCAGTGTAGGCCCCTGGGCAAAGCAATCCACTGGAGCCCCTACCTATCCTCCAGCTGTAGGGGTGGCGGGCGCAATCAGTGGCAGCTTTGATGTCACATGGGCAGTAGGGGGTATTCGGGTCTGGGACTTCAGGTCGACACCAAAAAGGTCGACACACCTTAGGCTGACACCAAATGGTCGACACACCTTAGGTCGACATGGGCATTTCCACATTGACAAAAGGTCGACATGGAAAAAGGTCGACATGAGGTTTTTTTTTTTTTTGGTGTCTTTTTCTTTGTAGAGTGACCGGGAACCCCAATTAGTGCACCGCATCCCCTCAAGCTGCGGGCAAGGTGCCTCGCTCTGCTACCGCTGCACTCGGCACAGGTTGCCGTTCCCAATCGTAGTCCACGTGGATCGTAAAGTATGAGAAAGTTAAAAGAAAGTGAAAAACTCACGTTGACCTTTTTCCATGTCGACATTGTTCACGTCGACCTTTTGTCCAGGTCGACCCTTTGTTCATGTCGACCTAAGGTGTGTTGACCTAAGGCGTGTCGACCTTTTTGGTGTTGACCTGGAGTACGGATACCGGGGTATTCTATCTCCTGCTCAGCATGTAGGAACTGAAGCAGTAATTTCTGCTAATTTACTGCACAGATGGTGGGAGATGGGGTGTGAGGGAGAACACTTAACTGTAGAAGGGGACACTGGGCTGAATGAAGGGGTCCGGTACATGACTTCCAGGGTGGTCATTTTCTGGTGGGAGGACAGCTTGCTTGACTGCAGATATCTCCAGAGGAATACGTACTGATTACTGGTGGACGGGATACTGGCTGTCATGATACCGACAGCGGGATCCCATCCACCGGTATGCCGGCAATGGGGCAAGGGCTAGAAAGCCCCTTGTGGGCTCGCTGCGCTCGCCATGCTGTGGGTATGTTCTCCTTTTATGAGTGTTGTGGACACCACAGATGGAGAATAGCCTGTGTCACCGGTATTCCGGCGGCTGCATTTCACTGCCTGTCGGGATCCCATCATTGGCTTTGTGACCGACAGGATCCCAACTGACGGTACCGTGATTGCCTCCCTTCCAATTCCTGGAAATACATTTTTAAGCTATCAATGCAATAAACACTATAGAGTCACACCTTTAAGGAGATACTTGGGACTTGGGAATCAGAGTTCAGGAGCCAGAGCAATCCACCAGCAAAAATATAAACTGAATACCAGGCGTGTGGAGCTAGAGCTGGGACCACCTGCTGGAAGGCTGATATTTCTGGTTATGGGCATAGTAGAGACAAGCTGCCAGTGTCCACTTAAAGGAAAGAGTCCCGGTTTTTGAACAATGCCCTCAGAAAAACTCTAACCCAGACAGAACCTGAGTTATCTGTCTGGGAGAAGCAATTACCAGGCTCGGATTGGGGCTACTGCTTTGAAGTCGGATATCTCTGGTCCCCCAGGGCTGCTTTTCAAAAATCTGGTACCCCTTGAAAAAGGGGACCCTCAGCTATCAGTCTAGGGCCCTTATACTCCTGGGGCCCTTGGGCAACTGGCCATTAAGCCCAAACAGAAATATGGTCCTGCTGCTCACTATTAATAAGCAAACCCTCGCAAGAATTAAGGGACACTGTGAGTCACCAGGAGAGAGACCAGAATTGATAAGTATGTATTTTTGACACTAGAGAGGGATTTGCACATTAACCTTGTCAGCTGGTATGGCTCTGCATATTAGACATGGCTGTCACCCACATGGCACTGGCCACACCGAGACAATATGTGTCACACCCTGCCAGCAGCAACCTACGCACTGCACCCCAGATGGTTGCATTGGATTGTTCCTCTGTGGGCAGGATGTACTTCACGTGGATCTTTCTGTGCAGGGTATAGCATACTACTGAACAAGTGTCAGTTTTCCCATCTACTGAACAAGTGTCAGTTTTCCCATGTATGCATTCAGACCTTGTATGGCTCACCTCCCAGAGTATCACCTTCATAGTGCACCCAACATGGCTGCCTCATTTGGTACGCTTGTGGATGGGATGAAAACATGATGGTTTTGTTATTATTATTATTATAATTTATTTATATGGCGCCACATGGGATACGCTGCGCCCAATTACAGAGTAAACAAATAAGCAAAACGTGAAGACAGAACCTTACAGTTCAATACAATATAGGATAAGTAGAGGGTATATAAACATAGCTATGTCCGTAAACAGCAGTGATATAAGGATTTGGTGCCATCAAAGTGAGTATTGCAAAGAAGATAGGTTAAGTAAGAGACGTAAAAGCACATGAAGGTAGAGGACCCTGCCCATCAGAGCTTACATTCCAAAGGGGAGGGGCACACAAACAGGGGTGACGCAGATGGAGTAGAAAGTGAGCGTGGGCCACACAAGGCTTAGGATGAGAGAAAGCTGCGTTTGGCGAAGAAGTGTGTCTTGAGAGCCTGTTTGATGTTTTGTAGAGAGTTGGAGAGTCTGAGGGGGAGAGGAAGAGAATTCCAGGGATCAGCACATGCAAATCTTGGAGGTAGGAGTGGGAGGAGGAAAAAAGAAGGCAGGAGAGGCGCTGTGCATTAGCAGAGCGAAGAGGACGGGCGGGAGTGTAAAGGGAGTTAAGGTCAGAGATGTAACTGGGAGAGGAGTGGGTGTGGGCTTTGTAAGTGAGTGTGAGAAGCTTGAAATGGATTCTGAAGGGGAGCCAGTGAAGAGCTAGTAAGAGAGGGGAACTGGATGTAGTGCGTTTGGTGAGGAAGATGATCCGGGCAGCAGCACTGAGTGGAGAGATGTATCTGTTAGGGATGCCAGTCAGGAGGAGATTACAGTAGTCCAGTCTGGAGATAACCAATTAGTAGATAAGGGTCTTAGTGGCATCCTGGGTGAGAAATGGTCTGATCCTGGAAATATTTTTGAGATGAAAATTACAGGTTTGTGATACAGTAGGTGCTGAATGTGTGGTCTGAAGGAGAGGGAGGAATCAAGGATTACTCCAAGACAGCACACTTGGGAGCTAGAGGAGATAGTAGTGCCATCTATAGATAAAGAAATTGTGGGAGGTGAGGTTGTGCGGGAGGGTGGGAAGATGATCAGCTCAGTCTTAGATCTGTTAAGTTTAAGAAAGCACTGGGACATCCAAGAGGAGATAGCAGAGAAACATGAGTGAGGAGAGCAGGAGAAAGTTCCACGGAGGAAAGGTAGATTTGAGTATCATCAGCATAGAGATGATATTGTAAGTCAAAAGAGCTAATGAGTTCTCCTAAAGAGGATGTATAGAGAGAGAAAAGGAGAGGACCAAGAACAGAGCCTTGGGGGACACCTACAGTTAGTGGAAGTGGGGGGGGGGAGGTGGAGACGTGAGAGGAGCTAGAGAAGGAATGGTCAGAGAAGTAGGAGGATAGCCAGGAGAGGGCAATATCATGCAGACCAAGGGAGTAAAGGATGTGCAGAAGGAGAGGGTGGTCCACTGTGTCAAAAGCATCAGAGAGGTCAAGGAGAATAAGCAAAGAGTAGTGACCCTTGGATTTAGCAGATAGGAGGTCATTGCAGACTTTTGTGAGGGCAGTTTCAGTGGAGTGTAGAGGACAAAAGCCAGACTGGAATGGGTAGTGAGTGGGAGGAAAGAAAGGCAGTAAGGTGGTTATAGACAATACGCTCAAGGAGTTTGGAGTCAAAAGGAAGGAGAGAGATGGGTCGATAGTTGGAGAGAGTGTGTGGATCAAGGGTAGGTTTTCTTAAGAATAGGGGAGACAAGTGCATGCTTGAAGGCAGAGGGGACAGTGTATGATGAGAGGGAGAGATTGAGGAGGTGGGCAAGATGGAAGCAGGCAGAGAGAGAGAGGTAGCAGAGGAGGCGGGAGGGGATAGGGTCAAGTGGGGAGGTGGAGTGGGATGAGCAACGGATGAGGGCCATGACTTCCTCACCAGATACATGGGAGAAAGATTTCAGAGTTGGTAAGAGGGAAGGGGAGGGGTGGTAAGGGATAGGAGGTTGCTGGTTGCTGATTATTTGGTGGTATGTGATATCCTGACGTATGGTGTCAATTTTGGATGAGAAGTAAGTGGCAAAGTCAAGAGCAGAGAGTGAGGGGAGGAGATGAGGTGGGGGTGGGCAGAGGAGGGAGTTGAGAGTGGCAAAGAGGCGCCGGGGGTTGGATGACAGGGAGGATATGAGGTTTAAGTATGAAAGGGAAAGCACAGCACTGAATGAAGAGAGCATAAGTTTGAAATGGAGGAAGTCTGCCTTAGAGCGTGATTTCCTCCACTGTCGCTCAGCAGTACGTGAGCATTTTTACAACCCTGCATTTGGTGTGCCAGGGTTGAGGTGTTGATCTGGTAGGGTGAATAGTGGTTGGTGGAGCGGCAGAGTCAAGAGCAGAATTAAGGGAAGCATTGTATAGCGATGTGGCTTGTTCAGGGCATGAGATAGACAGTATAGGAGACAGAAGTGAGTCTAGTAGGGAGAATAGGGAAGTGGTGTCGATAGCCTCAATGTTGCGTTTAGTGATGGTAGCCTTAGGAGGTAAAGATGGAGTAGCAGAGAGAGATAAGTTAAAGGAGAGCAAGTGGTGGACTGAGGGGAAATGGGCAGTTAGAGAAATCAGAAATATCACAGCAGTAAGTGAAGACCAGATACAGTGAGCTCCCATTTATACTGGGAGAGACCATGTGAAGATGTAAGGTCAGGAGTTTAGAGTCAGAGGATTTTGTGGGGATATCAATTGGGATGTTGAAGTCTCCTAAGATAATGGAGGGAATGTCAGAAGAGAGGAAGCGATGAATCCAGGAAGCAAAGTTGTCAAGGAATTTGGAGGGCATGCCAGGGGGGTGTTAAATGACAGCTACTCGTAGATGAACAGGTTGGAAGAGGCGTATAGCATGGACCTCAAGAGAGAATGTATAGAATGTAAACATCCCTTACATTCTGTAGAGAATGTAAGGGGTGGTTCTGGGGGGATGAGGTAGTACGAGTAGCTAGAGGGTAAAAGGATCCCAACACCACCGCCTAGGCGACCCCCGGGTTGGGGTGTATGTGAGAATGTGAGGTCCCCAGCAGAGAGAGCAGCAGGAGAAGTGGTGTCATAGGGAGTAATACAGGTTTCTGTAATGGCCAGGAGAGGCAGGGAGTTGGAGATAAAAATGTCATGGGTGGGGACCAGTTTGTTAGAAACAGATCTGGAATTCCATAGGGCACAGGATGAGGGGGGGGGGGGTGAGTTTGATGGAGAGATGAAAATGAGATTATCAGGGTTACTGTAGCATTCAGGTGATATTAATTCGGACGGAAGGTTTAAAGTGGGCATACTGTTAGTGCGTGCTTCTGAGTTAGGAGGGGAAACTGCAGGAGGAGGGCAGGGAGGGAATGCAGTGTGATGTAGATGGAGAAGAGGTGAGGTGACAGCGAATGGGGGGAGGGAACTGGAATGAGTGGGGGTGGGGAGTAGGACCATGGTGGGGCAGAAGTTGTTAGGATATGGTGCACGCTGTGCCTGTCTCCTTCTGTGTATCAGTCTATGGGAGCATCCCCTAGTGTTAGACCTCTAGTGCCAGGAGTCACTCTGAGATGGAGTCATATGATGTAAGTTCCTGTTCCTCAATCTCAGAGAGAGAGTGAGGAGAGTGTGACTCACACAGAGATACTGAGAGACAGAGTCCTGGGGCAATATTTACTAATATTCGTGTTTGAGTCGGTTTGTGTAATGTTTAAACTCGTTTTGTATCGGGTGCATTTTCATGCAACTTTTTGACTCCATATATGCAAAGTTATGAAGCCGTCGACTTTATGGTTGCTGTGTTTTCCGATGTCGATGCCAGTCGTTTTTTTTTGGCACATTTACGGCCGTCATTGTCGTTTGCGTACGTGTTTTTGTAGTATTTGTTGGTTTTTTTCCTAAGTTAAACGCGGCAGGGTTTTTTTTTTCCGTGGCCGCATTTTCACTTTCAGTTTCGATTTTAATCCCCGTCCGTGATTGGTTGTGTTTCAGATGGTAGGAGTGCCTGTGCGCAACCATATAAATACGCCCCAAACCGTCCGCACCTCGTGGGTTTAGTTAGTGGTGAGGAGGAGGGAGGTTGTGCTGTGGAGGTAGGTGAATTTGTGGTTTGGTGAGGAGTGTTGGTAGCGATTTCTGAGTGTGGTATTGTGTTTGGAAGTCGTCTTGTCATTCTTGTTGTCTTGTATTTTGTGGTTTTGTCTCATTTTTAGTCCAAGTTATTTTTCTTTATAGTCCCTTGTCAGTGTTTGTGTGTGTGTGTGTGTGTGTGTGTGTGTGTGTGTGTGTGTGTGTGTGTGTTGTGTAGTGGTAGTGGAGGAGTGTGTTGTTTGTCTATTGTTTTTTCTGTGTTAACTGTTTAGACACACAATTATGTGTGACTCAGAGGTGGGTGAGGTGGAGGGTGTGAGTGAGGAGGAGGAGGTTGGTCAGGTGGAGGAGGTGAGTGTTAGTGAGGTTAGTGAGGTGGAGGAGGTGGGTGAGGTTGCTGCAGCAGCCTCAAGTGATAGTGACAGTCAGAGTGCTCCGCAGCCACCCACCACTACTAAGACTGGGCGGAATGTAGTTTAGTTTTGCTGAAAATGTGGCATTGGTGCGTGAGCTGATGAAGTATCAGAGGCAGCTATTTGGCCCTGAGTCCACCAAGGTGCCAACACGGAGGACGACGGTGTTGTGGGCGAAAGTTGTTGCTGCTGTCAATAGTGAGAGGGTGGTCAAGCGGACGGAGGACACGTGCCGCAAACCGTACTATGACATAAAGCGACGTGTCAAGTCAAAATGGCCAAGGAGGCCAAGTCTGCTCGGAAAACCGGTGGTGGCCAGCCCTATATTGCAAGTTATCTGGAGTATGAGGAGCCCATGCGGAGTGTCATACCTCCTGAAGTTGTCTCTGCAACCCATGTCCGGGATTCAGATAGGTCCAGGAAGAATGGTGAGCATGTGTATTTGCAATTACATTCTATGTTTTTTTTTTTGTTTTTTTTTAAATGTGTGTCATGTGACTTGGCATCTTCAAGTGTGTGTCAGCAAATACATTGTTTTGGTTAATGTTTTATACAAAAGCCAATGTAACATCTTACTTTATTGCATGTCATGTGTTTTTCAGACAGATATTTTGCATGTGTAGTTTGGACTTGGTGTGTCTCTGAATTGTTCTGCAATAATGTTTTCCTTTTGTGCGTTTTAAAAAAAAAATTGTGACTATGTTTTATATTTAAGTGATCCATGTGCAATGTTTTAAAAACAGTGGTTGTCATGTTAGAGGCTGGAGTACTGGAAAGTGGTTTGGAAACCACTTACATGTGTAATGTCATCTTTAGATAATGTTAATTATTTATTTTAAAAAACTATATTTTTTTTCTTTTTTTTTGCTTGTATTTGTACCGTGACACCACACTGCAGTGTAATTTTTTTTTTAAATTGCTGCATTTTGTTTTTGCTCATATAGTGGTAATGTGTCTTTGGAGTGCAACATCACAGAGCAATTTATATATTGCATCTGTAATATTTTTCCTTTCAATACAAAATGAAGTTTTGTGTTTTGTTTTTTTTTCTTGAACTTGTGGCCTATGTCAGTGTCCTGTACATGTTTTCCTGTGTTGATGTTGCCATAGTGCATATGTGTTTTTGTCAATGTTTTTTTTATTTTTATTTCTGGTCCTTATGTTTGTTTTAAATAAAAACCAAGCATTTCAAAAAGAATAAATGTTTATAAGCATAATGGGTGGATGTATACACAATAGCATGAATTTTTGTTAAAATTTATTTTATACAGTGTTTGAAAAAAGCAGTATTACTCGTCGGCCAGTAACTCCTATCACATCTGATGATGATGACGCTGTGGAAGCAGGTAAAGTGTCCATTGTAGTATAGGGTATGCTTGTACAGGGAATGGCCATAACAAAATTGCACTTTCATTAAAAGGTCCATCAAAAGAAGTATGGAGCAGCAGAAGTGGCACAAAAAACCTGTGGCCGAAAAGAAAGCAAGGTCGTATGTCCCGGCACAAACACAGCAGACTACCCCGCCACGAAGATTATCGTCTGTATGTTCTGTACCCCCACTCCAAATTTTGGACACACCTCCAAGACGTCATCCACACTCCCCTCATCTTGATTGTGAGTATCAAACTGAAAAAAATGTGTAAAATGTCAGAACATAAACAAAATCATTCATAACCGCATTAAGTCAAAACACATCAAAAACTAAAATACTTACCTCAGTAAGTAAAAGCTGAAATGGAATCCAAGCTAAATGGCCTTGTCCACATCCAGTAAAGATATGTATGTCCACTTGATCCATACAGTATGACATTGTGTGTAAGATGCTGCAACAAAAAAGCATGTTGGTTTGTTTGCAAAAAGTAAGGTTGTTTTTCCATATTTCACATGTGTGCTTGAGGTAACATTGCAAAATACATATAAAAACATTACTATGTTTGTTTGAACAAAGCTATAAGGTAACACATTATGTATTCCAATGTTTTTTTTTATGGTTGAGTATATGTGAGCTACAATAAAACTAAAGTGTTTGCTTTCACAATTAAGTAACCAGACACATTTGCCACAAACAGGCATATGTATGTATTTAAGCTATGAGTGATGATGTTGCTAGGCAGAATAGTTGAAAGCAACAGTGAATGACATGTGGTCCATGTGTAGTGATTTGTTTACATTTCTCAAACATATGGATAGCTAACAGAGATTTGTTTAACATTTCAGCTTCGAGTCCTGGGAACAGCATCCCTCTGCAACAACACCAACACAGTGACATGGAGGAGACAAACATCTTAGAAATGCAGCCATTAATGCAAGGAATGAGCCCCCCAGCACCTGTGAGTACACCACCACAGCAAAGCACACCACTACCACAACACAGCCCAACAACACCAGGAACACAAGGCCCTGATCAGGTGTTTTGGACTATTTGGGCTAGACAGTAGGCCACTAATGAAGATTGCCTGCGTAAGCAGACACAAATGTTTGCAAGCCTACCATCTCACCTCAGAAGAATATCAAGAAATCTGAGTAGACAAAATGAACAAACAACCACAATAGGCAATACCATGGAACTCATGCGTACAGACATTACACAGGTCATGGGCAACTTACAGCGCATAATGGAAGAACAGCACAGACAACAGCAAAGTTATATGAGCATTTTTCAAAACAATCAAAAGATTAATGAAAGTTTATATTCCGAATAGTAGACAATCAAAATGCTGCTACACGTGAACTCAATGCCACCCTCACTAACCTGAATGAAACACTCAGATGCATGCACCAGCAGCAAACAAGCAGCAGTTCTGGTACGACTACTCCAAATATCACGCCAGCCTCATCACCACCAAGACGATCCACCAGAGCACGACAACATGACAGTGCTAAAGGCAAAGGGCAGGACAAGCAGCCACCCAAAAAAAATGTGAAAAAAAACAAGTTAGACATTTGTGATAAGTAACTCAAAATAGTTAGCAAGTGTTTTTTTTGCAAAAAAAATATAACACATAGCTCCTTGACACTTTTTTCAACATCATTAATTAAAAGTGGTACAAACAAAAACATAAATTTTGTACGCACATTTATTCATTACCATTTTTTTTTGTATTGGAGGTGGGAAATGTTGAAGGAGCCACACATACATGTTAGCAGGAAGTAAACTGACCACTTGATTTTTTTCAAATCATTACTCTTTCTAGATTCCAATCATTCTCTTTCCCTGCAGATACAATAATTGCCAGCCAGGCAGAATGTCTTTAGCAGGAAGTAAACTGACCACTTGATTTTTTTCTAATCATTACTCTTTCTAGATTCCAATCATTCTCTTTTCCTGCAGACAATCCAAATTACAATGTTATTGATACATATCTTAGCTTTCTTATCTATACAACATTACAAGAAGAACACAATTGAGTTGTGTAAAAAGCTTGTAATATGTTGGCTTTGTTTTGTTTGAAAAACATTGTCCAAATGAATGTCAGTATTGTTTGGACATGTTTGTGTGTGTTAAAAATTAGTAAGAATGTTTTTACACATGATGCTGAAACAAACAAATATGTACTTTTACACCAAAAAACAAAAAAAGTGAATAATAATGTATATGTGTGGCAAACTGTGTATTTACTTACACATCATCAAGTTTACAGCATCAAACATTAGGAAATAAATTATTCCTGATTACAGTAAGTTTGTGTGTCTTAAATATGATGGTGCATCACACATAGGGACACATGTATTCCTCAAGGCTAACATATTATATGTTGAGGAGTGTTTTTTGGGAACACAGGTTCTCAAACTCGGCCCTCAGGAACCCACACAGTGCATGTTTTCCAGGTCTCCTCACAGAATCACAAGTGACATAATTAGCTCCACCTGTGAACCTTTTAACATATGTCTGTGAGTAATTCATACACCTGTGCTTCTACTGGGTTACGTGAAAAACATGCACTGTGTGTGGTCCTGAGGGCCGAGTTTGTGAACCTGTGCATTAGGACGTTACGCACAATGATAAAGTGAAATACTAAATGGATGATGTGGGCTTGTAAGAAATTAGCACTGCAAGTTTACGATCACTTATCCAGACTTAATGCATGCCACTCATAATCTGTTGTTTTGAGAATAAAAATACACACAATACACATGCGACATTTGTTTTTCATACAGCGAGGGTATGTTTGTATGTGTTAAGGAGACAGACACATTCTGAGTAATGGTTTTTTGAAAAAAAAATCAAAACATCTATTTATGATTACACAACAAATGAAATAAGCAAACCAAGCTTACCTTAGAAATAGCGATTGATGATCTCTTGCCTAACCTGCCTCCCTACATCAGTACTCCAAGTATCACCAGATGTCTCTAATTCCTCTGCTTGCTGGCTGCTTTCTTCCTCCTCCTCCTCCTCATGTGGCAGATGTTGTTGCAAACACATGTTATAAAGAAAGCAGCAGCAGAACACAATTTGAGTCACCTTGGCGGGACTATACAACAAAAGGCCACCAGACTTATCCAGACACCGAAACCTAGATTTCAGCACACCAAAACATCTATCACATTCCGCGTGGACTTATGTGCATGATTGTAATTGTGTTCAGCAGGGGTATCAGGTCGGGACAATGGAGTTAGGAGCCAAGAGAAACAGCCATATCCTCCATCACCTAAAAGACAGATATAGTAACGTGATTCATGTTAAGATACCCCAAAACATAAGTAACACACTGTGGGGCAGATGTATTAACCTGTAGAAGGCATAAGGAAGTGAAAAACCAGTGATATGTGCAAGGTAATAGAGGCAGCAGACAATCTGTTCCTAAATGTTCATTTACATATTGGAGCTGATTGGCTGGTGCCTTTATCACCTTGCACAGATCACTGGTTTCTCACTTCCTTATGCCTTCTACAGGTTAATACATCTGCCCCTGTATTTGGACAGAGTATACGCAGGCCTACACATATCAAATTACATACCCAGCAGCCATCCATCTGGCATTTGTCCGTCCTCAAACTTATCAAAGAGGGATGACTGACTGAGGATGAAGGAGTCATGGCAGCCCCCAGGGTAACCAGCAACAACACTCATTATTTTGAGATTTGCATCACAAACCACCTGCACATTTGTGGAGTGTTCGAAATGGCGGTTTGTATATATGTGCTGCCTGCCCTAGGTGGTCTCAGCTGAATGTGTGTGCAATCTATGGCTCCAAGCACATTGGGCATGCCAGCCAGCTCATAGAAATCTACCCTGACGGCATGCCACTGAGATTCCTGGGTAGGGAAGCAGATTGAGGCCTCGATGTGGGGCTGCAAAACAGCCAACACCTGTGTGTATATTTTAAAGAACAATAAACATGAGATTTTAGGACAGAAATGGCCACCGAGAAATTAAAACAAACACAAAACAGAAGAGGTCGTTAGGTATACATCACCTGTGTTAAGATTCTGGAAAATGTGGCTGTGAGATTCCTATGACATCCCCAGACACAGCCTGAAAGCTGCCAGTAGCCATAATGTGCAACACAGCCAGGAGTTTGTGCAGGCCTGAGACAGGGCGAGAGCGTGCTGTCTCAGGGTCTAGGCCCAGTTTGACAAGGTCATACAGACGGAAAATGTTGTTACGATTTAGACGGAACATCTGTATGACCTTATCATCGGACAATGCGTTCAAGTTTAAACGCCCCCTAAAAAAACGAGGCCTGCGCAGCCTCCGCGGAACCTGTACAACCTGCTGACCATGTTCAGTTTCTTGGCCCTGGTTACTTACAGGCTGATGTCTGAGTCTGAGGAATCCCACAGCACACAAAAGATCACTGGCCCACAGTCCTGCTGCCATTTCTGAGTGTAGGTGTATTGAAATGGGGCTAACATCCTTTTATAGGCATCCTAATTCAGGTGTGAGTGATTTTTTATTTGCAACACATGTAAACACGACTGAAAAAAGCAGGTCTATTTTTTTGCCGCTTTTTTTTACGAATCGCAAAAAAATACGACCGCATTTGAGCACTCAGAGACTAACACCCAAATACGAATGAATAGTGAATTCCCGTATTCTATGAAATAACAGCCGCGTTTGACCGATGGTCTATTCATTCGTATTTCAGAACGTTGTCATTCAAACCATTACGAATAGACCAGACACTGCCGAGATTGGTGCTTAGTGAATTCCCGGATTGGGACTTAGAAAAGAAAACACAAATCGGCCAAACTCTGATTTTTAGTAAATACTGGCCCTGGTGTACAAGTGTTCAGAGCTGAGACTGGGAGCAGATCTCAGCTACTGAGACTCACAGTGTTAAAGTGTATGCATCATCTTCTCTACAGTGGAAGTCAGACAGCACGGATGTGCAATCCTCCATTCCTCATCATCACAGACATCTCCTGATAAGTACCACTTACCTAATGCTTTTACCTTGTGTGATGTATGGGCTCCTGATTACCAATGTCAGTATTACATCTGAGTCACCTGTGTACACTAAAACCTTCATTACTGTTTATGGGGCAGATTCAGACCTGATAGCTGCTGTGCGTTTTTGCACAGCGGGTGATCAGACACAAACTGCACATGCATATGCAATGCGCAGGCGTATCGCACAGCTACAAAGCGGATTGCCGCTCAGCGATGGGTTTGTGCGAAGGATTGACAGGAAGAGGGCGTTTGTGGGTGGCAACTGACTGTTTTCAGGAAGTGTTTGGAAAAACACAGGGGTGTCCATGCGTTTGCAAGGAGGGAGTCTGACATCAAATCCGGTCCTGAACAGCCTGAAGTGATCGCAGCAGCTGAGTATGTCCTGTGCTGCGCAGGGACTGCACAAAATCTGTTTGTGCAGCTCTGCTACACATGCCAACACTTGCACAGCAAAAATGCACTCCCCCCGATCAGGTCTGAATTACCCCCTAAGTCATTAAGTATGTGGACTGACGTCACTGCACCAGATAGCCCAGTACACCCTGCCAACAGAAGTGACTGAAAGTGGGGTGGCAGAAAGAGAGAAGGGCAAGGGAGGGAGAGGGGTGGATGGTAAACCGAGGAGGGGAGAGAGTAGGTGATGTAGGAGACTAGGGGGGAGGGATAGATGTGGACCCGGGGCGGAGTGGCTCACCAGGACACCATGACAGATTCTGATGGGCCGTTCCCATATCCCCCTCAGCCAGGCCGATTCACACTCAGGCTGGGCTGGCACACACTGGTTCCAGTACTTGTGGTTCATTGGAACGCAATCCTGAAGTTAGGCTAGCGGGCACTTCCAAATGCCACTAGCCATGAAAAGTGGTGAAGCTGTTCTACCAACGAGGGACCTGAAGAAAGTTAACCAGCCCAGCAGCATCCTCTCTCTGGCCTGGCCAAAGGTCTCTTCAACAAGCCTGGCCTGGGAGCAGCAGCATAGCGATGATCAGAGCCGGGTTCACTACACCCGCCGCCACCCCAGCTCCCGCACTCTCACTGAACTGGCCAGAGTGGCAACTCAGCACTGAAGGGGACCCGGCAGAGAGGTTATTTTTAATTACATTATTTGCATTGTCATGATGGTTTTAGGGTTAGGGCGTCCCCGGTCACAGTGTATGGTTTGGTGACTGGACAGGAGCAAGTTGTACCTTGTTCTCCAGATGCCAGTTGATCAGGCTGCACTCACAGCCAGCCTTGGGACAATCTCTAATGCAAAGTCCTCCAGCCCTAAAGCTGCCCAATGTCTGTCCATGATGATGGGCCTATTTATGTAATGCGGTGGCTACGTATGTAATGCGGTGTCTACGTATGTAATATGGTTGCTACATATGTAATGTGGTGGCTATGTATGTAATGTGGTGCTATTTGTGTAAGGAGGTGCTATACGTGTAATGTGGTGCTATATGTGTAGTGTGGTGCTGTATGTAGTGTGTGCTCCCTCCCTGTACTGTATGTGGTGTGTGCTCCCACTCCCTGTACTGTGCTGTATGTCGTGTGTGCTCCCCCTCCCTGTACTGTGCTGTATGTAGTGTGTGCTCCCCCTCCCTGTACTGTGCTGTAATGTATGTAGTGTGTGCTCCCCCTCCCTGTACTGTGCTGTATGTAGTGTGTGCTCCCCCTCCCTGTACTGTACTGTAATGTATGTAGTGTGTGCTCCCCCTCCCTGTACTGTACGTAGTGTGTGCTCCCCCTCCCTGTACTGTGCTGTATGTAGTGTGTGCTCCCCCTCCCTGTACTTTGAAACATATAAAGTTAAAAAAGGGGTTTGTAGAATGAAAATTCAATAAAATCAGAAGTAGATTAAAGGCATGACTGCAGTGTCAGTAGACAGTGACAGTGGGCATATCAGTCCTTGTATATTCAGACATACAGATGTACATCAGGGAAGGGCATTGTAGCAGCATATGTATAAAGTCGCAGGTAAATGTTAGCGTAATGTAAAGCAAAGGAGGCCCCAACTGTGTCTATCTCAAAATCAGGACCTCTGAGTGACCCCGCCCTCTTGACAGGCCCCGCCCCCTCAACAGACTCCGGCCCCATTAGGGCTGCTTCCATAAATTTCCCGGGCTGGTGTTCGATCCTAATCCGCCCCTGGATGTGGAAGGAAGGTGCAGAAGAAATAATTAGGTAGACAAGGGGTAATGGGGAGGGTTGATGTAAACCTGGACATGGTATGAGTGAGGTGTAAAAAAATTTTTTGGAAAGACGAGTGGAGACTCTATAATAGACAGAGCAGTAGAATTGCAGGAGCTCAGGTAAAAGTATGGTGTTGGTAAATGTGTATTATAGTCAAAAATAATAGAGTTACAGGTGAAACTTACAGTGAAGTTTATAAGATTGCATAACTTCAGTTTTAAAATAGACTGCTAAAATTGAGAGTGGTTGTGAGAGAAGGAAGAAAGAAATGGTAATTCAGACAGGACTTACAAGAATATGTTAAAGCAAAATTATTTATAAAGATAGTATTAATTATACATATGTTATTTAAATATTTACACATGTATGTGATTGGAATATTATTAAGCATCTATAATATTATGTTAATAGTTTATTTGAGACCACATTTTTTATATGATCCACATCTGGAGATAATCTGGTGTGCAGGTAAAGGGAGCACCAATTGGTTGGGGAACTCCCTAAATATCCCACATGTCTATGCATCAGGAATACCTTCTGAGGAAACTGACAGTATTCAAGTCGGAGAAACGCGTTAAGATTCAAGTTTCTGAGCCACATTATTATTACCGGGTCTGTCCAGGACACCTGTATACAGCCGCATCAATGACTGCCAGTGCCGCTCATAACTGTGTCTCACCCCCTGAGATCTACAGTCTCGTCCACCGCCGCTCTCACCACTGCCGTTCTGTCCTTGTGCCATAGGACTCAACAGCAACTCTATAACATCTGCTGCTGCTACGGCCGTTCTGTCCTTGTGCTATAGGACACGGCAATTAAGAACTGCACTTGTGGTGAGATACATTTTCTAGTAACGGCAGGGGGGTGATACAACACTGCATTGGACATTTGAGTACATTATCGGCATCTCACTGGCTAATTTAAAAAGGGCTTACACATACTTTGCACGGTGTTGTGTCTATCAATATGGACATTTGAATAAAGCAACTGTTTCTGGACATTTACAAATTTCCTATCCATTTAGGAATAATTGGACATATCTAATCACGTCCAATTGGGGATTTTATCATCTTTTCCATTTTATTACAATATATTGGAAGCACTGCATTGTAAATTACAGTGGGTTGGATAATTTGGTATGTGGTTCTAAGGTTACAATGTATATGTTATAATTAAGTACTAATGCTTTTAGTGGATTAATAAATTGTTTTATGTCTATTTTATTAATCTGTGTTCTCTCTTACAGTTTATTACATATATAATAGGACTTACAAGAATATGTTGAAGCAAAATTACATTGGTACAGGTGAGAATTCAGATGTGTTTGGTAAGCTATAAACATATATTTGAGTAGTTGCAGATGAAGTGGAAAGGTCTTGCAGCGTTCCTAACACAGATTTAAGTTATGTGTCCATGTTACTCAGACTGGAGTAGTTTGATGTGTAGAGTAAGTGGACTCACATTTGTTTGAAAGCAGTCCTTCAATGGTCCAGATTGTGGGTTGATTGTTGTCCTTTGGTTTAACGTCGGTGTAACGTCAAAATTATGTTTAAAATTGTAGTTATCCTTTGAATAATGGGGGTCATTTTGACCCGATCGCATGCTGCACTTCTTTGCAGCGGTGCGATCGGGTCGGAACTGCGCATGCGCGGTGTGTGCATTGCACACGCGTGTCGTTGCCCAGCAACAGCTGTTGTCGGGCAACGATGCTGGGAACGAGAAAAGCGGTCGCAGCGGCGACCGCAAGTAGAATAACAGGAGGAAGGCGTGTCGGGGTGTCAACTAACCGTTTTCCAGGAGTGGTCCAGCCGACGCAGGCGTGTCCAGGCGTTTTGAGGGCGGATGTCTGACGTCAAATCCGGGACCTGCATCGCTGGATCCGTTGCAAATGATAAGTAGGTATAGGGCTGGTCTTGTTTTACGTGCACAAGCTTTCACAGCCCTGCTATGCTAAAATACACTTCCCCATAGGCGGCATCAACTCGGAATGACCCCCAATGTCCTTTGAATTAATGGACACAACCCTATCAGCGCAAGCCTCCCTAATGCTCTTTAAGTAATGGGCCAAGCATGTGGATAGACTGATTACACCCAAACTCCAATGAACCCTCCCCCAGCAATGGCTAGTACTAAAACAGTTTAAAGAAAACAACCATCTAAGATGTAACAGAGTCGTACCATCATGCCTATACTCAGGAGATAACATTCCAATTTATCAATAGCAGTCTATCATGTGCATAAGAAATCTAATACAAAAACAGATGCCTTATGCCTATGGCAATGCTATAATTCTTATCACCCAATTTGCTAACTAGTATTTCAGTGCAATCAGTAGTGATATCTGCAGCTCTCATTTTCAATATACCTAAGAATATATTCACAAGCATTCATTTGGTTGAAATGTTCTGCAGGAGGGTAGTAGATGAAATTACCTGTTGAAGAGAAGGAAGAAGGAGGAGTCACTTCACAATCAATATCAGTTGAAGATGTGACCAATATATCTAATAACATCGGTGTAACGTCAAAATTATGTTTAAAATTGTAGTTATCCTTTGAATAATGTCCTTTGAATTAAGCCTATCGGAACAAGCCTCCCTAATGCTCTTGTTGGGACCCTACTTTGAGCATTAGGATGCTGCAATCATTTAGTGTCATCTCTTCTAGGGCTAGACTATTCCACCCAGGGTAATCCTACACAGTGCGCCCTAGATGGCTGCCTCACCTGGTACTCTGTGAGGGTAGAAAACACAACCCATGGAAGTTATTAAATGCCTTTTCAAAATGCCTACACCAATCCTGCATTATGCTTGTGTGCTCTACATTTTCATTTTTATGTCTGTGTGGCTTGCGTATTGATGTATTACTGAAATATTCTGCACTATGGGGGTCATTCCGAGTTGATCGTAGCTGTGCTAAATTTAGCACAGCTACGATCGTTAACTCAGACATGAGGAGGGACACACAGCACAGGGCTAATCCGCCCCCCATGTGAGTACCGCCCCCCCCCCCCCCACACACACACACACAAATACAAAAGCATCGCACAGAGGCGATGCCTTTGTATTTGAGGAGTAACTCCCGGCCAGCGCAGCTCCTGTGGCTGGCCAGGAGTTACTTGACGCTCCCGCTGGCCACAGCGGCTGCGTGAGACGTCACGCAGCCACCGCGGCCTGCCCCCCCAACGGTCCAGCCACGCCTGTGTTGGCCGGACCGCTCCCCCTAAATGGCGGCTTAACGCCGCCGTTCAGCCCCCTCCCGCCTATCGACCGCCTCTGTCTCAGAGGCGATCGCTAGGTAACGAAAGCTGCCATGCGCAGGCACACTGCGGTGCTAGCGCATGCGCAGTTCCGACCCGATCGCTGCGCTGCGACAAACTGCAGCGAGCGATCGGGTCAGAATGACCCCCTATGTTCATTGTTGTTAATGTCTCAAAAGCACCTTGAGTTCTGTTGGAGAAAGAGCGCTAGATAAATACAATTATTATTATTATTATTATTATTATTGTCACACCTCCTTCTCCCTTGGACATTTAAGGCCCAGGCCCATGTGGTCCTCAATCTGGCCTTGATGCCAGCAACTTTATATCATGGCCAGGCAAATGCCCTGACAGTATTCCTAATCCATGAATTTCCAATTTGATTTTCAAGTCCTTTTAAAAAGCAGTACAGGTTGAGTATCCCATATCCAAATATTCCAAAATACGGACTTTTTTGAGTGAGATAGTGAAACCTTTGTTTTCTGATGGCTCAATGTACACAAACTTTGTTTAATACACAAAGCTATTAAAACTATTGTATTAAATGACCTTCAGGCTGTGTGTATAAAGTGTATATGAAACATAAATTAATTGTGTGTATGTACACACACATTGTTTAATGCATAAATTTATAAAATATATTGGCTAAAATTACCTTCAGGCTGTGTGTATAAGGTGTATATGTAACATACATGCATTCTGTGCTTAGACTTAGGTCCCATCACCATGATATCTCATTATTGTATGCAATTATTCCAAAATATGGAAAAATCCGATATCCAAGCATTTTGGATAAGGGATACTCAACCTGTATTACAATACAGGTTGAGTATCCCTTATCCAAAATGCTTGGGATCAGAAGTATTTTGGATATCGGATTTTTCCGTATTTTGGAATAATTGCATACAATAATGAGATATCATGGCGATGGGACCTAAGTCTAAGCACAGAATGTATTTATGTTACATATACACCTTATACACACAGCCTGAAGGTAATTTTAGCCAATATTTTAATAACTTTGTGCATTAAACAAAGTGTGTGAACATTCACACAATTCATTTATGTTTCATATACACCTTATACACACAACCTAAAGGTAATTTAATACAATATTTTTAATAACTCTGTGCATTAAACAAAGTTTGTGTACATTGAGCCATCAGAAAACAAAGGTTTCACTATCTCAATCTCACTCAAAAAAGTCCGTATTTCGGAATATTCCATATTTCGGAATATTTGGATATGGGATACTCAACCTGTATTACATTCATATAGTTCTTTAGAAGTATCAAGTAACTGCACCTCTTCCATTTGTGAAATTTTAGATATCAGTCTGTTTTTTTAACTTTATAAGGAGGTTCTGTGAAAGGCATCTAGAACAGGGTACAATATGATCTCAGAAATGGGTTGGGAATGGAATGCCGGTAGTCGGGATCCCGGAGGTCAGAATACAGACCCGAGAGTCCCGACTGCCAGTATGCCGGCAGCGGGTTGAGTGCTAGAAAGCCCCTTGTGGGCTCGCTGCGCTCGCCACGCGGTCTGCGGCTAACCGCAAGCTTAATTGAGGCCACCCACAAGAGTGACCTCAATTAACATCGCGGTTAGCCGCAGACTGCAATTTTCCCGCCATTGACTATAATGGAGGACCGCGATCAGGAGAGCGCTATGACGTGGCGGTCCCTGATTGGCTGCCGGGTCCTTTAGTGACAGCAGTCACGGGGGGGGTTCCGGTATTCGGGGAAAGGGGATTGATGTATAAACATGGATCCCCTTTAGTCGCGTGGTTTGGGTTATTCGGTTTGTTATTTTTTTTTATCCCTGTGGATGCCTACTTGGACAGAAGAGGACTGATCTTCACAGGATAATAGGTGAGTATATTGTTTTATTTATTACAGGTACCTACCACCCAGGAGAGCTGGGGACAGCCTCCGCCCTTGGGTGCCCGGAGGGCGGGGACCCCTTGATTTAAGGGGTCACCACTCCCCCAGGGAACCCCGGCCAGGGGTGACTAGTTGGGGAGTTAATGCCACGGCCGCAGGGACTAAATGTGTCCCCCGGCTGTGGAATGATGTCCCTGGCTAGGGGGACCCCTACGTCTTTTGTCCCCCCGTATTTTTGGAACCAGGACCGGTCCAAGAGCCCGGTGCTGGTTGTATAAATACTGGGAAACCCTATACATTTTCCCCCCGGTATTTCAACAACCAGGACTGGCTCAAAGAGCCCGTGGCTGGTTATGCTTAGGAGGGGGGACCCCACACAATTTAATTTTTTGTAGAGATGAGCGGGTTCGTTTCCCTGAGTACCGAACCCCCTGAACTTCACCACCCGAGTCCGGATACGAGGCCGGCTCGGGTTTTCCCGCCTGACTTGGAAACCAGAATGAGGCAAAATGTCATCATCCCGCTGTAGGATTCTCGCGGGCTTTGGATTCCATATAAGGAGCCGCGCGTGTAATGAGAGGATGTGTCTCCATCCTCAGTGTCTGTGCGGGAGGGAAAGTGGGGTGGCGATTCCAGTGCTGTCTTGTGCTGCTCAGTCCAGTGTAGTGTCTTATGCTGCATCAGTCCAGTCACAGGGGTGGTGTCCTCTCCTGCCATATGTCCAATGTAGCTGTATAAGTCCAGTGCAGTGGTGCTGTGTTGTCCTGCATCAGTACAGTGGTAGTGTCTTGTGCTGCATCAGTCCAGTCACAGTGATGGTGTCCTCTGCTGCCATATGTCCAGTGCTGCTGTATAAGTCCAGTCCAGTGGTGCTGTGTTGTGCTGCATCAGGCTAGTCACAGTGGTGGTGTCCTCTGCTGCCATATGTCCAGTGCTGCTATATAAGTCCAGTCCAGTGGTGCAGTGTTGTACTGCATCAGCCCAGTGGTGGTTTCTTGTGCTGCACCAGTCAAGTCACAGTGGTGGTGTCCTCTGCTGCCATAAGTCCAGTCCATTGCAGTGGTGCTGTGTTGTCCTGCATCAGTCCAGTGGTGGTGTCCCTGTGCTGTTGTATAATTCCAGTGGTACTGCCGTATATGTCCAGTGATACTGTCGTATATGTCCAGTGATGAGCGGGTTCGGATCCTCGGGATCAGAACCCGCCCGAACTTCACCTTTTTTTGCACGGGTCCGAGCAACTCGGATCCTCCCGCCTTGCTCGGTTAACCCGAGCGCGCCCGAACGTCATCATCGGTCGGATTCTCGCGAGATTCGTATTCTATATAAGGAGCCGCGCGTCGCCGCCATTTTTCACTCGTGCATTGGAGATGATCGTGAGAGGACGTGGCTGGCGTCCTCTCAGTTTCTATGTTCAGTGGGCTGCAAATATCTGTGCTCAGTGTGCTGCAAATATCTGTGCTCAGTGTGCGGCAAATATCTGTGCTCAGTGTGCTGCAAGTGCAAATATCTACGTTCCCTGCCTGAAAAACGCTCCATATCTGTGCTCAGTGTGCTGCAAATATCTGTGCTCAGTGTGCTAATTGCTTTATTGTGGGGACTGGGGACCAGCAGTATTATATAGTAGGAGGACAGTGCAGAGTTTTGCTGACAAGTGACCACCAGTATTATACGTTCTCTGCCTGAAAAACGCTCCATATCTGTGCTGCATTGTAGTATATAGTAGGAGGACAGTGCAGAATTTTGCTGACCACCAGTATAACTATATATATAGCAGTACGGTACAGTAGTCCACTGCTCTACCTCTGTGTCGTCGAGTATACTATCCATCCATACCTGTGGTGCATTTCAGTTTTGCACAGTTTGCTGACCACCAGTATATAATATATAGCAGCACGGTACAGTAGGCCACTGCTCTACCTACCTCTGTGTCGTCAAGTATACTATCCATCCATACCTGTGGTGCATTTCAGTTTTGCACAGTTTGCTGACCACCAGTATATAATATATAGCAGTACGGTACAGAAGGCCACTGCTCTACCTACCTCTGTGTCGTCAAGTATACTATCCATCCATACCTATGGTGCATTTCAGTTTTGCACAGTTTGCTGACCACCAGTATATAATATATAGCAGTACGGTACAGTAGGCCACTGCTCTACCTACCTGTGTGTCGTCAAGTATACTATATATCCATCCCTGTGGTGCATTTCAGTTTTGCACAGTTTGCTGACCACCAGTATATATAATATATAGCAGTACGGTACAGTAGGCCACTGCTCTACCTACCTCTGTGTCGTCAAATATACTATCCATCCATACCTGTGGTGCATTTCAGTTTTGCACAGTTTGCTGACCACCAGTATATAATATATAGCAGTATGGTACAGAAGGCCACTGCTTTACCTACCTCTTTGTCGTCAAGTATACTATCCATCCATACCTGTGGTGCATTTTAGTTTTGCAGTTTGCTGAGCACCAGTATAACTATATATATAGCAGTACGGTACAGAAGGCCACTGCTCTACCTACCTCTGTGTCGTCAAGTATACTATCCATCCATACCTGTGGTGCATTTCAGTTTTGCACAGTTTGCTGACCACCAGTATATAATATATAGCAGTACGGTACAGAAGGCCACTGCTCTACCTACCTCTGTGTCGTCAAGTATACTATCCATCCATACCTGTGGTGCATTTCAGTTTTTGTGCGCATTATATATAGTAGTAGGCCATTGCTATAGATAAATATATTACTGGCATATAATTCCACACATTAAAAAATGGAGAACAAAAATGTGGAGGGTAAAATGGGGAAAGATCAAGAACCACTTCCACCTCATGCTGAAGCTGCTGCCACTAGTCATGGCCGAGACGATGAAATGCCATCAACGTCGTCTGCCAAGGCCGATGGCCAATGTCATAGTAGAGAGCATGTAAAATCCAAAAAAACAAAAGTTCAGTAAAATGACCCAAAAATCAAAATTAAAATCGTCTGAGGAGAAGCGTAAACTTGCCAATATGCCATTTACGACACGGAGTGGCAAGGAACGGCTGAGGCCCTCTCCTATGTTCCTCATGACTAGTGGGTCAGCTTCACATGAGGATGGAAGCACTCATCCTCCTGCTAGAAAACTTAAAAGACTTAAGATGGCAAAAGCACAGCAAAGGACTGTGCGTTCTTCTAAATCACAAATCCCCAAGGAGAGTCCAATTGTGTCGGTTGCGATGCCTGACCTTCCCAACACTGGACGGGAAGAGGTGGCGCCTTCCACCATTTGCACGCCCCCTGCAAGTGCTGGAAGGAGCACCCGCAGTCCAGTTCCTGAAAGTCAAATTGAAGATGTCACTGTTGAAGTACACCAGGATGAGGATATGGGTGTTGCTGGCGCTGGGGAGGAAATTGACAAGGAGGATTCTGATGGTGAGGTGGTTTGTTTAAGTCAGGCACCCGGGGAGACACCTGTTGTCCGTGGGACGAATATGGCCATTGACATGCCTGGTCAAAATACAAAAAAAATCACCTCTTCGGTGTGGAATTATTTCAACAGAAATGCGGACAACTGGTGTCAAGCCGCATGTTGCCTTTGTCAAGCTGTAATAAGTAGGGGTAAGGACGTTAACCACCTAGGAACATCCTCCCTTATACGTCACCTGGAGCGCATTCATCAGAAGTCATTGACAAGTTCAAAAACTTTGGGTGACAGCGGAAGCAGTCCACTGCCAACTAAATCCCTTCCTCTTGTCACCAAGCTCCTGCAAACCACACCACCAACTCCCTCAGTGTCAATTTCCTCCTTAGACAGGAAAGCCAATAGTCCTGCAGGCCATGTCACTATCAAGTCTGACGAGTCCTCTCCTGTCTGGGATTCCTCCGATGCATCCTTGAGTGTAACGCCTGCTGCTGCTGGCGCTGCTGTTGTTGCTGCTGGGAGTCGATCGTCATCCCAGAGGGGAAGTCGGAAGACCACTTGTACTACTTCCAGTAAGCAATTGACTGTCCTACAGTCCTTTGCGAGGAAGATGAAATATCACAGCAGTCATCCTGCTGAAAAGCGGATAACTCAGGCTTTGGCAGCCTGGGTGGTGAGAAACGTGTTTCCGGTATCCACCGTTAATTCACAGGGAACTAGAGAATTAATTGAGGTACTGTGTCCCCGGTACCAAATACCATCTAGGTTCCATTTCTCTAGGCAGGCGATACCGAAAATGTACACAGACGTCAGAAAAAGAGAGTCACCAGTGTCCTAAAAAATGCAGTTGTACCCAATGTCCACTTAACCACGGACATGTGGACAAGTGGACCAGGGCAGACTCAGGACTATATGACTGTGACAGCCCACTGGGTAGATGTATTGCCTCCCGCAGCAAGAACAGCAGCGGCGGCACCAGTAGCAGCATCTCGCAAACGCCAACTTGTTCCTATGCAGGCTACGCTTTGTATCACCGCTTTCCATAAGAGGCACACAGCTGACAACCTCTTACGGAAACTGAGGAACATCATCGCAGAATGGCTTACCACAATTGGACTCTCCTGGGGATTTTTTACATCGGACAACGCCACCAATATTGTGCGTGCATTACATCTGGGCAAATTCCAGCACGTCCCATGTTTTGCACATACATTGAATTTGGTGGTGCAGAATTATTTAAAAAACGACAGGGGCGTGCAAGAGATGCTGTCGGTGGCCCGAAGAATTGCGGGCCACTTTCGGCATTCAGCCACCGTGTGCCGAAGACTGGAGCACCAGCAAACACTCCTGAACCTGCCCTGGCATCATCTGAAGCAAGAGGTGGTAACGAGGTGGAATTCAACCCTCTATATGCTTCAGAGGATGGAGGAGCAGCAAAAGGCCATTCAAGCCTATACAGCTACCTACGATATAGGCAAAGGAGGGGGAATGCACCTGACTCAAGCGCAGTGGAGAATGATTTCAACGTTGTGCAAGGTTCTGCAACCCTTTGAACTTGCCACACGTGAAGTCAGTTCAGACACTGCCAGCCTGAGTCAGGTCATTCCCCTCATCAGGCTTTTGCAGAAGAAGCTGGAGAGATTGAAGGAGGAGCTAAAACAGAGCGATTCCGCTAGGCATGTGGGACTTGTGGATGGAGCCCTTAATTCGCCTAACCAGGATTCACGGGTGGTCAATCTGTTGTAATCAGAGCACTACATTTTGGCCACCGTGCTCGATCCTAGATTTAAAACCTACGTTGTATCTCTCTTTCCGGCAGACACAAGTCTGCAGAGGTTCAAAGACCTGCTGGTGAGAAAAGTGTCAAGTCAAGCGGAACGTGACCCGTCAACAGCTCCTCCTTCACATTCTCCCGCAACTGGGGCTGCGAGGAAAAGGCTAAGAATTCCGAGCCCACCCGCTGGCGGTGATGCAGGGCAGTCTTCTGAAGCGAGTGCTGACATCTGGTCTGGACTGAAGGACCTGCCAACGATTACTGACATGTCGTCTACTGTCACTGCGTATGATTCTGTCACCATTGAAAGAATGGTGGAGGATTATATGAGTGACCGCATCCAAGTAGGCACGTCAGACAGTCCGTACGTATACTGGCAGGAAAAAGAGGCAATTTGGAGGCCCATGCACAAACTGGCTTTATTTTACCTAAGTTGCCCCCCCTCCAGTGTGTACTCCGAAAGAGTGTTTAGTGCAGCCGCTCACCTTGTCAGCAATCGGCGTACGAGGTTACTTCCAGAAAATGTGGAGAAGATGATGTTCATCAAAATGAATTATAATAAGATTTTACTTACCGATAAATCTATTTCTCGGAGTCCGTAGTGGATGCTGGGGTTCCTGAAAGGACCATGGGGAATAGCGGCTCCGCAGGAGACAGGGCACAAAAGTAAAGCTTTCCGATCAGGTGGTGTGCACTGGCTCCTCCCCCTATGACCCTCCTCCAAGCCAGTTAGGTACTGTGCCCGGACGAGCGTACACAATAAGGGAGGAATTTTGAATCCCGGGTAAGACTCATACCAGCCACACCAATCACACCGTACAACTTGTGATCTAAACCCAGTTAACAGTATGATAACAGAGGAGCCTCTGAAAGATGGCTTCCTACAACAATAACCCGAATTAGTTAACAATAACTATGTACAATTATTGCAGATAATCCGCACTTGGGATGGGCGCCCAGCATCCACTACGGACTCCGAGAAATAGATTTATCGGTAAGTAAAATCTTATTTTCTCTATCGTCCTAGTGGATGCTGGGGTTCCTGAAAGGACCATGGGGATTATACCAAAGCTCCCAAACGGGCGGGAGAGTGCGGATGACTCTGCAGCACCGAATGAGAGAACTCCAGGTCCTCCTTAGCCAGAGTATCAAATTTGTAAAATTTTACAAACGTGTTCTCCCCTGACCACGTAGCTGCTCGGCAAAGTTGTAATGCCGAGACCCCTCGGGCAGCCGCCCAAGATGAGCCCACTTTCCTTGTGGAGTGGGCCTTTACATATTTAGGCTGTGGCAGGCCTGCCACAGAATGTGCAAGTTGGATTGTGCTACAGATCCAACGAGCAATCGTCTGCTTAGACGCAGGAGCACCCATCTTGTTGGGTGCATACAATATAAACAACGAGTCAGATTTTCTGACTCCAGCTGTCCTTGCAATATATATTTTCAATGCTCTGACAACGTCCAGTAACTTGGAGTCCTCCAAGTCACTTGTAGCCGCAGGCACTACAATAGGCTGGTTCAGATGAAATGCTGACACCACCTTAGGGAGAAAATGCGGACGAGTCCGCAGTTCTGCCCTGTCCGAATGGAAAATCAGATATGGGCTTTTGTAAGATAAAGCTGCCAGTTCTGACACTCTCCTGGCCGAAGCCAGGGCTAGAAGCATGGTCACTTTCCATGTGAGATACTTCAAATCCACTTTTTTTTTTTTTTTTTTAGTGGTTCAAACCAATGAGATTTTAGAAAGTCCAAAACCACATTGAGATCCCACGGTGCCACTGGAGGCACCACAGGAGGCTGTATATGCAGCACTCCCTTAACAAAAGTCTGGACTTCAGGAACTGAAGCCAATTCTTTTTGAAAGAAAATCGACTGGGCCGAAATTTGAACCTTAATAGATCCCAATTTGAGACCCATAGACAATCCTGATTGCAGGAAATGTAGGAATCGACCCAGTTGAAATTCCTCCGTCGGAGCACTCCGATCTTCGCACCACGCAACATATTTTCGCCAAATTCGGTGATAATGTTGCACGGTTACTTCCTTCCTTGCTTTAATCAAAGTAGGAATGACTTCTTCCGGCATGCCTTTTTCCTTTAGGATCCGGCGTTCAACCGCCATGCCGTCAAACGCAGCCGCGGTAAGTCTTGAAACAGACAGGGACCCTGCTGAAGCAAGTCCCTCCTTAGAGGTAGAGGCCACGGATCTTCCGTGATCATCTCTTGAAGTTCCGGGTACCAAGTCCTTCTTGGCCAATCCGGAACTACTAGTATCGTTCTTACGCCTCTTTGCCGTATAATTCTCAATACCTTTGGTATGAGAGGCAGAGGAGGAAACACATACACCGACTGGTACACCCAAGGCGTTACCAGCGCGTCCACAGCTATTGCCTGCGGATCTCTTGACCTGGCGCAATACCTGTCCAGTTTTTTGTTGAGGCGAGACGCCATCATGTCCACCATTGGTCTTTCCCAACGGGTTACCAGCATGTGGAAGACTTCTGGATGAAGTCCCCACTCTCCCGGGTGAAGGTCGTGTCTGCTGAGGAAGTCTGCTTCCCAGTTGTCCACTCCCGGGATGAACACTGCTGACAGTGCTATCACATGATTCTCTGCCCAGCGAAGAATCCTTGCAGCTTCTGCCATTGCACTCCTGCTTCTTGTGCCGCCCTGTCTGTTCACATGGGCGACTGCCGTGATGTTGTCCGACTGGATCAACACCGGTTTTCCCTGAAGCAGAGGTTCTGCCTGGCTTAGAGCATTGTAGATTGCTCTTAGTTCCAGAATGTTTATGTGAAGAGACGTTTCCAGGCTCGTCCACACTCCCTGGAAGTTTCTTCCTTGTGTGACTGCTCCCCAGCCTCTTAGGCTGGCGTCCGTGGTCACCAGGATCCAATCCTGTATGCCGAATCTGCGGCCCTCCAATAGATGAGCACTCTGCAACCACCACAGAAGAGATACCCTTGTCCTTGGAGACAGGGTTATCCGCTGGTGCATCTGAAGATGCGACCCTGACCATTTGTCCAACAGATCCCTCTGGAAAATTCTTGCGTGGAATCTGCCGAATGGAATTGCTTCGTAAGAAGCCACCATTTTTCCCAGGACTCTTGTGCATTGATGTACAGACACCTTTCCTGGTTTTAGGAGGATCCTGACAAGCTCGGATAACTCCTTGGCTTTCTCCTCCGGAAGAAAAACCTTTTTCTGAACCGTGTCCAGAATCATCCCTAGGAACAGCAGACGAGTTGTCGGCATTAACTGGGATTTTGGAATATTCAGAATCCACCCGTGTTGTTTTAGCACTTCTTGAGACAGTGCTAATCCCAACTCTAGCTGTTGTCTGGACCTTGCCCTTATTAGGAGATCGTCCAAGTATGGGATAATTAATACGCCTTTTCTTCGAAGAAGAATCATCATCTCGGCCATTACCTTTGTAAAGACCCGAGGTGCCGTGGACAATCCGAACGGCAGCGTCTGAAACTGATAGTGACAGTTTTGTACGACGAACCTGAGGTACCCCTGGTGTGAAGGGTAAATTGGAACGTGGAGGTACGCATCCTTGATGTCCAAGGATACCATAAAGTCCCCTTCTTCCAGGTTCGCTATCACTGCTCTGAGTGACTCCATCTTGAACTTGAACTTCTTTATGTACAGGTTCAAGGACTTCAGATTTAGAATAGGTCTTACCGAGCCATCCGGCTTCGGTACCACAAATAGAGTGGAATAATACCCCTTTCCTTGTTGTAGAAGAGGTACCTTGACTATCACCTGCTGAGAGTACAGCTTGTGAATGGCTTCCAAGACCGTCTCCCTTTCGGAGGGGGACGTTGGTAAAGCAGACATTAGAAAACGGCGAGGTGGATCTGTCTCTAGTTCCAACCTGTACCCCTGAGATATTATCTGCAGGATCCAGGGATCTACCTGCGAGTGAGCCCACTGCGCGCTGAAATTCTTGAGACGACCGCCCACCGCCCCCGAGTCTGCTTGAGAAGCCCCAGCGTCATGCTGAGGCTTTAGTAGAAGCGGGGGATGGCTTCTGTTCCTGGGAAGGAGCTGCCTGTTGCTGTCTCTTCCCCCTTCCTCTGCCTCGTGGCAGATATGAATATCCCTTTGCTCTCTTGTTTTTAAAGGAACGAAAGGGCTGCGGTTGAAAAGTCGGTGTCTTTTTCTGTTGGGGAGTAACTTGAGGTAAGAAGGTGGATTTCCCGGCTGTAGCCGTGGCCACCAAATCTGATAGACCGACTCCAAATAACTCCTCCCCTTTATACGGCAAAACTTCCATATGCCGTTTCGAGTCCGCATCGCCTGACCACTGTCGTGTCCATAAACTTCTTCTAGCCGAAATGGACATAGCACTTACCCGTGATGCCAGTGTGCAGATATCCCTCTGTGCATCACGCATATAAAGAAATGCATCCTTTATTTGCTCTAAAGACAGTAAAACATTGTCCCTATCCAGGGTATCAATATTTTCAATCAGGGACTCTGACCAAGCTACTCCAGCACTGCACATCCAGGCTGTCGCTATAGCTGGTCTTAGTATAACACCTGTATGTGTGTATATACTTTTTTGGATATTTTCCATCCTCCTATCTGCTGGATCTTTAAGTGCGGCCGTCTCAGGAGAGGGTAACGCCACTTGTTTAGATAAGCGTGTGAGCGCCTTGTCCACCCTAGGAGGTGTTTCCCAGCGCGCCCTAACCTCTGGGGGGAAAGGGTATAGAGCCAATAACTTCTTTGAAATTAGCATCTTTTTATCGGGGGCAACCCACGCTTCATCACACACCTCATTTAGTTCTTCTGATTCGGGAAAAACTATAGGTAGTTTTTTCACACCCCACATAATACCCTGTTTAGTGGTACCTGCAGTATCAGCTAAATGTAACGCCTCCTTCATTGCCAAAATCATATAACGTGTGGCCCTACTGGAAAATACGGTTGATTCGTCACCGTCGCCACTGGAATCAGTGCCTGTGTCTGGGTCTGTGTCGACCGACTGAGGCAAAGGGCGTTTTACAGCCCCTGACGGTGTTTGAGTCGCCTGGACAGGCACTAATTGATTGTCCGGCCGTCTCATGTCGTCAAACGACTGCTTTAGCGTGTTGACACTATCCCGTAATTCCATAAATAAAGGCATCCATTCTGGTGTCGACCCCCTAGGAGGTGACATCCCCATATTTGGCAATTGCTCCGCCTCCACACCAATATCGTCCTCATACATGTCGACACACACGTACCGACACACAGCAGACACACAGGGAATGCTCTTAACGAAGACAGGACCCACTAGCCCTTTGGGGAGACAGAGGGAGAGTTTGCCAGCACCCACCAAAAAGCGCTATATATGACAGGGATAGCCTTATAATAAGTGCTCCCTGTATAGCTGCTCTTATATATAATTTTTTTGCCACTATTTTGCCCCCCCTCTCTGTTTTACCCTGTTTCTGTAGTGCAGTGCAGGGGAGAGACCTGGGAGCCGTCCTGACCAGCGGAGCTGTGTAAGGAAAATGGCGCTGTGTGCTGAGGAGATAGGCCCCGCCCCTTTTTCGGCGGGCTCGTCTCCCGCTCTTTAGTGTATACAGGCAGGAGTTAAATATCTCCATATAGCCCCCGGAGGCTATATGTGAGGTATTTATTTAGCCAAATAGGTTTCATTTGCCTCCCAGGGCGCTCCCCTCCCAGCGCCCTGCACCCTCAGTGACTGCCGTGTGAAGTGTGCTGAGAGGAAAATGGCGCACAGCTGCAGTGCTGTGCGCTACCTTTAGAAGACTGAGGAGTCTTCTGCCGCCGATTCTGGACCTCTTCTTGATTCAGCATCTGCAAGGGGGCCGGCGGCGCGGCTCCGGTGACCATCCAGGCTGTACCTGTGATCGTCCCTCTGGAGCTGATGTCCAGTAGCCAAGAAGCCAATCCATCCTGCACGCAGGTGAGTTCACTTCTTCTCCCCTAAGTCCCTCGTTGCAGTGATCCTGTTGCCAGCAGGACTCACTGTAAAATAAAAAACCTAAGCTAAACTTTTTCTAAGCAGCTCTTTAGGAGAGCCACCTAGATTGCACCCTTCTCGGCCGGGCACAAAAATCTAACTGGCTTGGAGGAGGGTCATAGGGGGAGGAGCCAGTGCACACCACCTGATCGGAAAGCTTTACTTTTGTGCCCTGTCTCCTGCGGAGCCGCTATTCCCCATGGTCCTTTCAGGAACCCCAGCATCCACTAGGACGATAGAGAAAATCAATTCCTCCGTGGAGACATTCACCAGCAATTGCCTCCAGAAAGTACACAGGGACCTGAGATGGTGGATTCCAGTGGGGACGAATTAATAATCTGTGAGGAGGGGGATGTACACAGTGAAAGGGGTGAGGAATCGGACGATGAGGAGGAGGTGGACATCTTGCCTCTGTAGAGCCAGTTTGTGCAAGGAGAGATTGCTTCTTTTTTGGTGGGGGCCCAAACCAACCAGTCATTTCAGTCACAGTTGTGTGGCAGACCCTGTCGCTAAAATGATGGGTTTGTTAAAGTGTGCATGTCCTGTCTATACAACATAAGGGTGGGTGGGAGGGCGGGCCCAAGGAACAATTCCATCTTGCACCTCTTTTTTCTTTCATTTTTCTTTGCATCAAGTGCTGCTTGGGGACTATTTTTTGAAGTGCCATCCTGTCTGACACTGCAGTGCCACTCCTAGATGGGCCAGGTGTTTGTGTCGGCCACTTGGGTCGCTTAGTTTAGTCACACAGCTACCTCATTGCGCCTCTTTTTTTCGTTGCATCATGTGCTGTTTGGGGACTGTTTTTTTGAAGTGCCATCCTGTCTGACACTGCAGTGCCACTCCTAGATGGGCCAGGTGTTTGTGTTGGCCACTTGGGTCGCTTAGCTTAGTCACACAGCTACCTCATTGCGCCTCTTTTTTTCTTTGCATCATGTGCTGTTTGGGGACAATTTTTTTAATCTGCCATCCTGTCTGACATTGCAGTGCCACTCCTAGATGGGCCAGGTATTTGTGTCGGCCACTTGGGTCGCTTAGCTTAGTCACACAGCTACCTCATTGCGCCTCTTTTTTTCTTTGCATCAAGTGCTGTTTGGGGACTATTTTTTTGAAGTGCCATCCTGTCTGACACTGCAGTGCCACTCCTAGATGGGCCAGGTGTTTGTGTCGGCCACTTGGGTCGCTTAGCTTAGTCACACAGCTACCTCATTGCGCCTCTTTTTTTCTTTGCATCATGTGCTGTTTGGGGACTATTTTTTTAATCTGCCATCCTGTCTGACACTGCAGTGCCACTCCTAGATGGGCCAGGTGTTTGTGTCGGCCACTTGGGTCGCTTAGCTTAGTCATCCAGCGACCTTGGTGCAAATTTTAGGACTAAAAATAATATTGTGAGGTGTGAGGTGTTCAGAATAGACTGGAAATGAGTGTAAATTATGGTTATTGAGGTTAATAATACTATGGGATCAAAATGACCCCCAAATTCTATGATTTAAGCTGTTTTTGAGGGTTTTTTGTAAAAAAGCACCCGAATCCAAAAGACACCCGAATCCGACAAAAAATTTTCAGGGAGGTTTTGCCAAAACGCGTCCGAATCCAAAACACGGCCGCGGAACCGAATCCAAAACCAAAACCCGAAAAATTTCCGGTGCACATCACTAATTGATACTGCCGTGTATGTCCAGTGGTACTGCCATATAATTCCAGTGATACTGCCGTATATATGTCCAGTGGTACTGCCATATAAATCCAGTGGTACTGGCGTATAAATCCAGTCCAGTGATATTGCCGTATATGTCCAGTGGTACTGCCGTATATGTCCAGTGGTACTGTCGTATAAATTCAGTCCAGTGATACTGCCGTATAAGTCCAGTGATACTGCCGTATAAGTCCAGTGATACTGCCGTATATGTCCAGTGGTACTGCCGTATAAATCAAGTGATACTGCCGTATATGTCCAGTGGTACTGCCATATAAATCCAGTTATACTGCCGTATATATCCAGTGGTACTGCCGTATAAATTCAGTGGTACTGGCGTATACGTCCAGTGGTACTGCCGTATAATTCCAGTGATACTGCCGTATAAATCCAGGCCAGTGGTACTGCCATATAAGTCCAGGGGTACTACTGTATAAGTCCAGTCCAGTGGTGCTGTCTTGTGCTGCATCAGTCCAGTGATGGTGTCTTGTGCTGCCATAAGTCCAGTGGTGGTGTCCTGTGCTGTATATTATTTACTCCAAATAAAAGGGTTATATACATTACTTATATTATTATCCAAATAATTTTTACAGGGTTTGCCCTGTGTGGTGTAGGGGTACTCTCGCCTGTGCTGCATATTATTATAATAACTCCAAATAAAAGGGTTATTATTATCCAAATTAATTTTACAGGCTTTGCAGTGTGTGTGTGTTTTAGGAGTACGCTCTCCTGTGCCACCAATATTGTGCGTGTATTACATCTGGGCAAATCCTAGCATGTCCCATGTTGTTTGTGCCGCACACTTGTGTCGCTTAGCTTAGTTATACAGCTACCTCATTGCACCTCTTTTTCTTCTTTGCATGATGTGCTGTTTGGGGCCTATTTTTTTTAATTCTGCCATTGTGTCTGCAGTGCCACTCCTAGATGGGCCAGGTGTTTGTGCTGCACACTTGTGTCACTTAGCTTAGTCATCCAGCCGCCTCGGTGCAACCTTTTGGCCTAAAAACAATATTGTGAGGTGTTCAGAATAGACTGGAAATTAGTGGAAATTAATGTTATTGAAGTTAATAATACCGTAGGATCAAAATTACACCCAAATTCTGTGATTTTAGCTGTTTTTATGTTTTTTTCAAAAATCATCCAGATCCAAAACCAAAACACGAAAGGGTGGTTTTGGCAAAACCAATCCAGATCCAAAACACGAGCATGAAACCAGAGCCAAAACCAAAACACGAAAAGTGCCCGCCACATATCTATAATTTTTGGTAACTATTTCAGACACTTTTACACAGAGAAGCATGCACGGATCTCACTGATCCGTGCATGATTCTCCAAACACACCAACCAGTATTGCATCACCATATTTAATATATGGTGAGTGCAATTCATGAAAGGATGGAAAGCTCCGCTTTCCACTTCTCCATGGAGTTCAAATTCACCATCTCACAATAGTGCATACTTACCTACTTTTGAAAAAGCATTTCAGGGAGATTGTGAAAGTAACACCTATCAGTGCAGATGTGTACTGCTACATCTGAGAGGTGTGTCATGAAAATGACTTACATCCAAATGAAATGAGCCCCAAAGTTAGTAAGATCTACTAAAAGACTCTTATATTTTGCAGGATTTGTTGGTGTATTGTGTTTTACAAGAGGTTCCATATACTGTAAGTGGCCACAAGAAACCTTAAAAATGCATGTAGCCATGGGGATCATTGTGCCTTACAACCAATATATGGAAATGGCACTGATGATACCATTTAAATGTATGTATCTATGATTTCTTTTTTTTTCAGGGAGATTGAGGGACCATTCAGGGAGTGAGGGAGATTGCTGCTATTTCAGGGAGTCTCCTGCAGAATGAGGGAGGGTAGGCAACTATGCAATAGTGTAAGCTGAACTGAATGTTAAATGGTGGGGTAGCGTAATGCTTCCCTGCTTTCTGCCTGGTTCCCAGCACTAGTTCTATCCCCTGACCTCCCAGCAGCCACTGCGCCTCCTAGGACCTCAGCTGCTGACACATGCGCAGAAGGGACACACCGGCTGACTCCTAGCACCACAGAGGGGGCATCAGGAGAAGACTGCACCGCTGGAGCCCAGGGTACTGGAGTATATCATAGTTGCCTACCCTCCCTCATTCTGCAGGAGACTCCCTGAAATAGTAGCAATCTCCCTGACTCCCTGAATGGTCCATCAATATCCCTGAAAAAAAGAAATCACAGATACATACATTTAAATGGTATCATCAGTGCCATTTCCCTGTATTGGTTATAAGGCACAATGATCCCAGTGGCTACATGCATTTAAAAGGTTTCTTGTGGCCACTTACAGTATATGGAACCTCTTGTAAAGCACAATACACAAACAAGTCCTGCAAAATATCAGTGTCTTATCTTCAACAAGTAGATCTTACTAACTTTGAGGCTCATTTACATTTGGATGTAAGTCATTTTCATGACCCTCCTCTCAGATGTAGTGAAGGGTTAAACATGCTATATGAATTGTTATGTGTTTGAATAGACACGTACGCACTCTCTACAAGATGCCTTTGTCTGTTCATATAATATAAGGCTTGTGTGTGTCTTATCTTCAAGGACAATTACATACTAGATCAAAACTGTTACTTCTGTGTGTTACTAAAATATCCCGCATGTAATGTCGTATGCTACTTCTATTTATCCAATCATATGCTTGCACATATTGTATACACCCATGTTTCTCTTCTATATAGTACGCTGTAATTTATTAAATAAACAGAGTGATTCTTAACTACATGGTGTCGTGTATTATCTGTAACGTTAAGGATTGCTCTCACTGACGTCAGTGGCCATCACATCGAGGTAATCAAAGAGAGGTAGGGATCCTTTCAACTGGGGGCTCTATGTCCGGAATTCAGTGATCGTCCCTGAATGGTAAGAATAGAGAATTTATTGTCTATCTTTGCCATACAGGATTGCGGTCATACACTGAAGCTGAATCCGTGTCAGTGTTCCGGGAACACGTGACAAGGTAATATTTAAGTCCGGGACTTAATATTACGAAGTTTTATGTAAAAAACATAAAACAGGTATCAGGGATACCATAGAATCTTTAATGTCTGGGACTTAAAGATACGTCTGAGAAAGGACCAGGAGTCCAAGCGCAATTCTCCAAAGACGTTAGTATCTGGGATACTTAAAAAAAAAAAAATATATAGACCTGGGGTCTATACATAACGTAGATTATACCTCGATCTGATCGTCTATATATATATTCTTGTATGTTGTAGTGAGATAAGTTCTTATATTTGGTTCAGACGGCTGGTAAGTTTTCGTCTGCCAGATATCTTTACTCAAAACTCTTTTCTTGCTTCCTGTTTAAAACGCTGTATTTTTCTGACATCTTGTACGAATGGTAAGCGTACCCGTCAAAAGATTTCATGTTCTCATTATACAGATAATATTGTGATATTGTCAATGACTAATTAACTGGTGTTAGCTAATGCATGCATAGAAAGTTTTTAAATTGCATTTTTTGTTGTGAAATTGCATAGAACGTATTTTTGTTGTGAAATTGCATAGAATGTTTTTTTTGTAAACTGCATTTTTGTTGTGATATTGCATAGACAGTTGTTATAAGTTGTTGTAGAAATTGCGTAGAAAGCTGGTGTAGATTGTATTCTTTACTATGGGAGGGGGTCAGAGTAAGACAATCATTTATCCTCCACCTTTACCAGGAGAGACATGTAAGGAGTATGTAGCCCGTAACTCCACCACAGATTATTATCTAGTTAACCCTTGGGTAGATAACTTAGCGGGGTGGACAGAGAAAGTTGGCAGCCCCAGCCCATTCCCCCGTGATGGTATTAATTATCCATTTTATATGGACATGATCAAAGGGCTTTGTCTGGGAGACAAGGAAGCCTGGCCGTGGTATGATCATGACCCACAATGGGACATGACATATATGCGCGCTGGAGGAGAGCAATGGCTCACGATAGCACCTCATTGGTATGACAAAAATATCAAGCAGAAACAGCGTAGAATAAAATCTGTAACTTCCCGACTACACAAAGCTGAGGAATTTAGAAGCAACAAGTTTCTGAAAAACTCTTCTCCTCCGCCCTACAGTCCCCTATACCCCTCCTTAAAAGACACAGATCTTTTAGCTGCAGTTGCTTTGTCACGAATGCCGATGCAAAGGGGAGGGGGAGGAGGGGAAAGGGAAGGAGAAGGAGGCTCAGTTGCTTTGTCACGAATGCCGATGCAAAGGGGAGGGGGAGGAGGGGAAGGGGAAGGAGAAGGAGGCTCAGGAGGAATAGCCCCCCCTGACAGTACCCTCCACATAGACGTAACCACCCCCGCCCCTAGTGCCCCTACTCCTAACAGACAAACCGTCTCCCGCCGCAACGCTGACTTAACTATTGCTACTGACAACCCTCTCACCCCCTCCACAACGCGATCCGGCACTGGTTTCCTCGGTGTTGCCACCCACCTGCCCTTCATGACAGTAGGGGATCAGTTGTTAAAGAAACCCATTGAAATAGAGGATTTAGACAGAATTGTTAAGAACTGTCCCAAACCCACTGTTGCACCTGACGGCTGCATAGCTTACTTGAAAAAGGCTTGCACAGGACGCAGCTATACTCAAGAAGATATGAAGCTGATCATAGATGGGGTTATAGACCATTACAACGGGTGGGATTGGAAAAAGATTCCCACCATAAACACTCCTACCACCCTTAACGATGCCGTTCGCTACCCTCTCAATACTGGGGACGGTGTAACGGAGATGTGGAAGGAAATTGAGACCCATATGAAAGAGATTTTTAAAACCCGGGCTTCTCTTCCCATTGCCGTAGCATGTAAACAAAAGCCCACTGAAACTGTCACTGAGTTCTGGAAGAGGTTTAAAAAGTGTTGGTCTGAAGATGCAGGTCTCACTCTTGTAGATACAGACCATTTACTAATTTCTACCTTTGTAAATAACTTGTTGCCATCTGTTATGGTCCCAGTTAAGCAAGGTGTTTCTTCCTGGACCTCTGATAATATTAAGGAATTTGAAAAGCACTTATATGAAAAGGAAGCTGCAGGATGCTTTGATGTTAAAAAACCCTTGCAGAATGCCCCAACTCATAATTACCAAAATCAGAGAGGTCGGGGAGATAGACGCCAGCAGCACTCCACTGGCCCACCCCGTAATCCAGCCCGATATCAAAACCCACAAGCCAGGCCACCCCACCCCCCTGACTCTGCCAGCAGGAAACAAACCTCCTGCTTCAACTGTGGAAGGGACGATCACTGGGCAAGGGATTGCCCTTGTCCCTCACAAAACCACCGACAGCCCCAAGCTCCGGCTCCCTCCCGGGATCATCCCCGACAGTCACACAACAACCCCTTTCAGGATCATGTCCGATTCCGAGTTGACTGGCAGGACCCCTCCCACTGACGGGGCCCGGAGGAGGGTATCCCAGCCTTTGCCCAGCTCACCAGACACTGGAAGGACCCACCGCTACTAACCTTGATTATAGGAAAGAGAGCAATCCCTTTCCTGGTAGATAGCGGGGCAACTACTAGTGTTTTGTGTGTCGACCTGTACGATGGTCATTTGGTAGAGACTGCTCCTTCAATGGGAATCAATGGGATACCCACAGATGCTTACCTGACAGATGCCCTTAGTGTCAGAACCACGGGAGGCACATATATGGGTAAACACAATTTCACTGTAATACCTGAATGTCCAATTAATCTTCTGGGAAGGGATCTTCTTAGCAGGCTCGAAATCTCCATTCTCCCTTCACCCACTGGCAGTGGCCTGGAGGTTGAGTCCCCACACCTACCGGTGTGGGAAGCAACAGACATTACACCTGATTTTGACAAAGTAAACCCTGCTCTATGGTCGGAGGGTCCCTATGACACTGGCCTCATTCCTTGCACACCATATAGAGCAACCCTGAAACCTGACACACAACCTGTCTATCAAAAGCAATACCCCTTGTCACAAGAGAAGGTTGAAGGTCTTAGACCAATGATACAACAGTTTCTCCAACAAGGCATTCTCAGACACGTAATTTCACCTTACTGCACACCAGTCAACCCAGTTGCTAAGTCAGATGGCAGTGTAAGGTTTGTACAAGACCTTAGGGCAATTAACCAACTCATTGTGCCTATAGCACCCATTGTACCTGACATTAACTCACTCATTTCAGCTATCCCTGCAGATGCTGCATTTTTTTCGGTAATTGATTTAAAAAATGCATTTTTTAGCATTCCAGTGGATGCACAGACACAGTTACTTTTTGCATTTTCTTTTGAGGGCAAGCAACTCACCTGGTGTCGTTTACCCCAGGGCTTCATTGACGCACCTGTTGTGTATAGCATTGTACTCCAGGCCACATTGGGGCCCTGGCACCCTCACCATGGTTCAGTCCTGCTACAGTATGCAGATGATCTGCTGCTCTGTAGTCAAACTGAGGAGGCCTGCCGGGAGGATGGTATATCACTGTTAAACTGGCTCTGTGAATGTGGACACAAGGTGTCCAAAACAAAAATGCAATGGTGTAAGAAGCATGTGGATTACTTAGGTTTTGTGCTCACTCAGGGGGAAAGGAAAGTCAGTCCACAGCGCATTCAGTCTGTATTGGGCCTGGTCACCCCAACTACCCAGAGGGAACTGCTGTCTTTTCTGGGTATGGTAAATTACTGCAGACAGTGGATATCTGATTGTTCCTATTATGATAACATTTTGAGACAAGCCACACTGAAAGACAAACCTAATATTGTACAATGGTCACAAGAAATGTTAACTGCATATGAAAGCTTAAAGTGTATGTTAATGAAAAGTCCGGCACTTGGCCTCCCCAACTATGTACTACCTTTTCATTTGTTTGCAAGGGACAATTGTAAAACCATGGCGGGGGTGCTCACACAGTTTCATGGAGTAAAGTTGCGCCCAGTGGCATTTTTTTCCAAAGTAATGCCTGTCACAGTGCAAGGTATGCCTGCTTGCCTCAGGGCACTTGCAGCCTGTGCAATGGTAACTGAAATGGCCACCACACTCACCCTAGGCCACACAACAATACTCCACACCACTCATGATGTTCTAACCATTTTAAAAGGGTTACACACACAACACATGTCAGCTCAGCGCCTCAGTGGATATGAGGTTCTCCTTTTAAACAACCCCTCCCTCACCATTAAGTATGCCACCAACTCTTCAGGTCCTGCACCCATTCTCAACGCTCTACTGGGGCTCAAAGGTCCTGAAGACCACCCTCCTGAACCTCATGACTGCTCAGCTTCCATTGAGTCAGAAACATCCCCCAGACTGGACATGTCCCCTGTCCCTGTCCCCGACGCGGATGTCATTTTTGTAGATGGTTCCTGTAGCAGACCCAATGACACCACGTACCAAGCGGGTTATGCTATTGTCACTCTCCCTGACATTATTCTGGAAGCACAGCCCATTCCTTACCAGTCAGCACAGGCTGCAGAGCTCATTGCTCTCACAAGGGCTTGTCACCTTTACCAGAATAAACCAGTCACCATCTACACTGACTCCAAATACGCGTACGGCGTCGTGCATGACCATGGGGTCATTTGGCGACGCCGTGGTTTCCTTGGAGCTGATGGAAAAGGCATATCACATGCCCAACTCATCTCTGACCTTCTGCATGCCATAACCCTGCCCTCTGACATTGCAATCCTCCATTGCAGGGCACACACGGGGGGGAAGGATGCAGTCTCCCTTGGAAATGCTCTTGCTGACTCTGCTGCCAAACATGCGGCCTCACAGCCCATCACTCAGGCCCACATGTCCATCATGACCCCCCCAGCTCTCGACAACCACTACCTGATCACCCAGTTACAGGCCTCAGCCTCCAAAGCCGACCTAGCTGACTGGACTTACCCAGTTTTGCAGAAGAATCCTAAAACAGGATTAATCTGCAAAGAGGGGAAACCTTGTATACCCCAGTCCAGTGCACCCTTGTTTATTGCCCACTACCATGGCATAGGACACCACAGTAAGGCAACAACTACCTTACTCTTACGTAATGATTTCTATGTCACGGATGCCAAGTCATTAGTAGATCAGTATGTCAGTAGATGCATCACTTGTCTGCGAAACAACCCCAACAACCCTGACAAGGCAAAACATCAGCATCTTGAATACCCCACCACACCCTTTACACACCTGCAAATTGACTTCACCCATATCCCAGGTACTGGTAAACAGGAATATGCCCTGGTCATTGTAGACATGTTCTCTCGATGGCCAGAGGTATTCCCCACTAAATCTGAGGATGCAAAGACAGTTGCTAGGATCCTAACTCAGGAAATCATCCCCAGATGGGGGTGCCCATTGCAAATCAATAGTGATAAAGGCTCCGCCTTTACAGCAAAAATTACACAGGCCTTGGTAAAGGCCCTGCAGGTGGAATGGAAGTTCCACATCCCGTATCACCCGCAGAGTTCAGGGGTCGTAGAACGCATGAATAGGACCCTCAAAGATAAGCTTAGGAAGGCCACAGGAGGCACCTTCCACAAATGGAAGCAAGTCCTTCCCATTATCTTGGCAGAAATTAGAATGACACCACAAAAGACTTTGGGTTACTCCCCCTTTGAAATATTAATGGGTAGGCCCTTCCCTACACCTTGGGCTAAGAAACCACTAGTAATACAGGAAGGAGATCTAGAACTCATCAGAGAAGAGTATGTCAGGTCCCTGATAATAAAACTGAATGAAATTGAACATGAGGTTGTTTGTAAAAACCCTTTGAATCCACAGGAACCTACACACCCCTTTAAAGTCGGAGACAGAGTCGTGGTGAAGGTGCTCCCCAGGAACAAGAGCCCAGGAGACTTCACCTATGGTCCAGAGACAGAGGTCGTAGCAGTAACCAGAACAGCAGTCCTGACAGAGGAAAGCCCCACCTGGATCCATGCATCCCGAGTGAAAAAGATTCCTAGACCAGACCTAGAGAGGGAAGCAAGTGATTCCAGCGAGGTACGAACGGGGGCAGACAGCCCTGACCTCCCACCTAGCGAAGACAGAAGAACAGAGGAAGATGAGGAACCTGTCCCCTACCTCTATCCTGGGGACTATGTTGATAATCCTAATGGTCCTCACTTGCCAAGCTACAGCTGAAGTAGACATTACACAAAAATCCGGCACCTACACATTTTGGTATAACTCCTCCAATACTGAGGTTGCCACCTACAAAATAGATTTCTGTACCATTGCTCCCTGTCTTAACAAATATTATGCCTGGCAATGTGATCAGTATGGTACACGTAATACCCCCACTGAAGCCTATATTTGTGTTACTAGTAAATATTGGGGAAATAAATGTGCGTATTGGGGATCAGTGGGATGGAATTCTGGCCATAGTTATGGATACCAGCCCAAAGAGGCTCTCTCAAGTAAAGACAAATATGGTGAGTCCCTGCTTACCCGTCTTACCCTTCATAGACAAAACAGATGTGATAGTAAATTCATATTAAGCATAAAACATCCCCAGTCTACTGATGCAGGCACCTATGTCCTAGGTGAATCCTTTTTTTTAAACCCATCCCTTACACCATTCTTGTTACAGGATATGTCTAACAATGAAAGGTATGCCCAGCTCAAGCCCTCTAAACCACGCCCCAACCTCTTGAAACCTCATATAACCACCCTCAAGGATATGATGGCCGTTAACAATCCCACCTTTAAAGACACCCTAGCTATTGAAACTGGTTTCTCTGACATCAATTTCTGGTTAGAATGGATGAAGTATAGTGCTAGCAAACATAATAAAAGTAACTGTTATGTCTGTGGCAAATCTAGGCCCCACCTAGGTACAGTGCCCCTTAATATACCCCTAGAACAGGAAAATTGTTTTTTCAGCCTTTTTAATGACACCAAAACAAATGACAGTCAGTGCGAAATGTGGAAAAGGGAATATCCCATATTGTCAAAAAATCCCAACCCAGGAAATACCATAACCATATATCCTGGAAACTATACCTGTTATACATCTAACATCACCCCAGGGAGAAATTTAAAAACCTTCCCACCAGGGTATTGTGCAAATAAAAGAACAACTGTTTTAGTCAACCAAACTAGATCACTAGGCGACATTTATTATATATGTGGGGATATGAAGCTTAGAACTAAATTAGACACACCATGGTATGGTGAGTGTGCCCTGGCCAAAGTCATAATGCCACTCCTAATGATCACCGATGACCCCAATCCTCCCTCTAATACTCCTGCTAATCGAAAGAAAAGAGCACTCCCAGGAGGTAGCTTTGACCCCCACGTGTACATTGATGCTATAGGGGTCCCAAGAGGTGTTCCAAATGAGTTCAAAGCTAGAGATGAGGTGGCTGCGGGTTTTGAGTCATTGTTCCCTATAGTAACTGTAAATAAAAACGTAGCCTGGATTAATTATATATATTATAATCAACAAAGATTTGTTAATGATACCAAAGATGCTCTTAAAGGTATAGCTGAACAGCTAGAAGCCACTTCCCAAATGACATTTCAAAATAGAATGGCCCTTGACATGATTCTAGCAGAAAAAGGCGGTACATGTGTTTACATTAGTAAGGTGGAAGGCTGTTGTACATATATTCCTGACAACACTGGTCCCAATGGTAAGGTTACTTTAGCCATAAACAAGTTAGAAACCTTATCCATAGAACTCAAGAAAAATTCAGGTATTGATAACCCATGGAGCCAATATTTTGGGTGGTTTGAAAATTGGAAACAGGCTCTTGTGCAAATAAGCATATTCATACTTGTAACTTTAATTCTTTTAGGCATTATAGTTTATTGTGTAATTCCCTGTGGAAAGAAACTTACCTCCAAAGGCATTGATAAGGCCCTGATGTACTATGATATAACCCCCAGTCCTGTCACCTCCTCTGATAGTAAGGGACCCGACGATTATGCCCAATATCTCAAGAACTGGAGGAACAAGAAAGGAGCCTCACTTAAGAATCATGTCATATAACAATCATGATTCTAAGAGGGGATTGAAGGGTTAAACATGCTATATGAATTGTTATGTGTTTGAATAGACACGTACGCACTCTCTACAAGATGCCTTTGTCTGTTCATATAATATAAGGCTTGTGTGTGTCTTATCTTCAAGGACAATTACATACTAGATCAAAACTGTTACTTCTGTGTGTTACTAAAATATCCCGCATGTAATGTCGTATGCTACTTCTATTTATCCAATCATATGCTTGCACATATTGTATACACCCATGTTTCTCTTCTATATAGTACGCTGTAATTTATTAAATAAACAGAGTGATTCTTAACTACATGGTGTCGTGTATTATCTGTAACGTTAAGGATTGCTCTCACTGACGTCAGTGGCCATCACATCGAGGTAATCAAAGAGAGGTAGGGATCCTTTCATGTAGCAGTACACGTCCGCACTGATAGGTGTTACTTTCACTATCTCCCCGAAATGCTTTTTCAAAAGTAGGCAAGTGTGGAGTATATATGAATTGCTACTTATTAAAGCTATACATCGCATCGAACTGATGCGATGTATAGTGATAAATAACAATTAATTTGTCGTTATCTACATGAACAGACCCCAATGCTAGTATTTGCAGTTAGAATTCTTAACATTAACTGTATTGTGTTGAAACATAAACACTCAATTTCAGAAGATTAAAGTATGAAAAAGAAAACCTGGATAGTATCCAATTTAGATAAAAACTCATAAAATGTTATCTAAAATATAGTCAGCTGCTGCGAGTAAAGAACATTTTGTAACTTTCATAAATATAGCACTAAATTGATAATTGTCCTAGCTTGGCAGTTGCTATGGCCAAGAAACAAGTTAAGCGTAATTACTTGAAAAGAATGTGTGTTCTGCTGCAACAATTCTGTTAATGAGCACTACTGCAGTCTTCTGCTATTTTATTACAGTTACTGCAGGGAGGAGCCACCTTCTTTATACACAGGGAATAGTCTACATTTATAAAATTATGACAGAATCATTGCTAGATAAATGAGACATACAAACAGACTGAGATTTTTTTTTCTGTAAAGAAAGTAAAATTAGATGAATGACAGGCGCCAGTGTTGGGATCTCCTGCCATGCAGGAGACACCCGCCTAAACCATACCCCTGGCCAGGGTGAACAGCAGGAGTTATGGGGCCGGATGTAATGAAGTCTGAGTTGGCCGGAGGTGCGTGTTCCCGGCCGAACTTTGACATTTTTTGAAAGCGGCAATCGTGTGCAAGGCAACACCATGCCTTGTAAATGATTGCTGCTTTAAAAAAAGTCTGCGTTTGGCTGGAAACCTGTACCTCTGGTTAACTCGGACTTCATTACATCTGGCCTATGGTTTCTTTACAACAGAGCATCCATCTGCCCATCCAGTCATTCCAGTAACTACAATATAGAACCTAGTCTGTTGAGTATTATATAAAGCAGACATCCAAGCCAGACTTGCCTACCCTCCCGCATTTAGCGGGAGGCTCCCGTTTTTTGCCGAAGTCCCCCGCTGCCCCGCAAATAGAGCTGCAGATCCCGGATTCCACTACACTCTCCGGCCCCCATTGGAGTCCGGACATGCACAGGGAGGCTGGTTACCTGCTGCCTCTGCCAATGTTCTCCCGTGGTACATGTTCTCTGCTGCTGACGTAGCTCTCCTCCTCCTTCTCTGTCTCACTGGCTGGCAGCTCCTCACTAGCAGGTGACGTCAGGTATAAAGGAGGCGTGAGAAGTGTCAGCGGGTGTACCAGCCCGAATCTCCGGGACCTGTTGTAACTCTAAACGGGGTCGGGTTGCAAAGCCACGCCCCCTCACAACACGGTCACGCCCCCTTTTGCAGGAGGAGCTGCTTCTGCTCTGTGTGTCACGGAGGTGACTCCTCTGCTCAGGTGCCTGGCTGGAACACTACTCAAAAGCTGGTAATTATGTGTGACAGCAGGGTTTCCTGTACTGCGGGACTCTACCTTGCATAATCTATATACTGTGCTCTGGATGGCGTAGTGTGTACAACGTGCTCTGCCTAGCGTAGTGTGTACAACGTGCTCTGCCTGGCGTAGTGTGTACGACGTGATCTGCCTGGCGTAGTGTGTACGACGTGCTCTGCCTGGCGTAGTGTGTACAACGTGCTCTGCCTGGCGTAGTGTGTACAACGTGCTCTGGATGGCGTAGTGTGTACAACGTGCTCTACCTGACGTAGTGTGTACAATGTGCTCTGCCTGGCGTAGTGTGTACAACGTGCTCTACCTAACGTAGTGTGTACAATGTGCTCTGCCTGGCGTAGTGTGTACGACGTGCTCTGCCTGGTGTAGTGTGTGCAACGTGCTCTGCCTGGCGTAGTGTGTGCAACGTGCTCTGGATGGTGTAGTGTGTACAACGTGCTCTACCTGACGTAGTGTGTACAATGTGCTCTGCCTGGCGTAGTGTGTATACTGTTCTCTACCTGGTGTAATGTGTATAATGTGTTCTACTAATTGTATATCCTACTAATTGGATGCAATTTGATGCAATGTACTAATGTGAACCCTCAATTTTTATATTTAAAAAAACTTTAAAGGGACAGGCAGACCTGCTCTTGTCACATATCCAGTGGGAAATAACACAACGCTTTCCAATCCCGCAAATCATAGACACAAAGTTTTTATTTTTTTACAATGGCAACTCTCGCCTTTATTTGTTAAAAGCCATTACCTCCAGGACTACTAAGGTTAAACGTAGCCAGCAGAACTATTTAACCTGCCGCGGCATAGCTAATGAGGCCCTCTGCATAGGAAACAAGAGGCCTGGGAGGAGGCTGGCACTGGCAATCACAGCACAGGAAGAGACAGTGGGCGAGATGTACCAATCATATGCGGTACATCCCACCACTTACCACAGTGTTATTAATCGCATATGTACTAACATACGTGATTAGTAACACAACATGCAGCTCTCCTGCCGGTCCCTGGACTTCTGGGATTATGACGCGGGACTCCGTCTGCTCTTGCATAGAGTGACGTGACGGCCGTGGGGGATGTTGAGAGGGATCCGATCTTCTCCCTGTGACAGCACTGATGTGGAAAGAAGCCCATAGGCTTCTATAGGATAATGCCAGGTATAGCTGATGTTAACCTCCGCGTCGGAAACCCGGCGTCTGGGTCTTAGGACATACAAGAAATGCTGTAAAAACCTGAAAAGGGGTTTTTACCACATTTTCCCGTTAGTACATCCCACCCAATAAATGAGAAGACTAAACTGTTATGGTTTACCCAAGAATCTTCACAGTTAGAAACTTTCATCCCTATACTGTAATTTTATCGCACACAGAATGTGTCTGTAAGCCCTATCCATCATAATGATTGGCAGCCAGGTGTCCTGGCAGAAGCAGGAAAACTCGGCTTCTCCACCCACCAGAGACAGCATTTAATACATAACATAAACCTGCTCTGGTGGTATGTTGCTCTTCATACTATAGTTTTCACCTACCGCTCAGGACACACCACTGAGTGGCAACAGACACGCCCATAGGTGGAGCTAGACACGCCCCTTGGGTGAAACATGACACGCCTTCTCAACGACACGATTTGTGCGGCGTATTCTGCTAACACCTGCAATCTCCCTGAAAGCAGTTTTCAAAAGTAGGCAAGTATGATCCAAGCTGGTGGCTAATGTTTCAAAAAGTTTTCCAGTCTGATGGCTGATGTTTTCTTACAGGCTACCTATTAGATCGCCTGTAAAAAAAAAATACATTATCTCCCAAAAACACACAGTTTCAGTGAAACCTGTGTGTTTTCGGTAGAAACAGACAAATTTTTCCATAAAAACTAGTCTGTTTCGGGAATTTGGTTTTGCCTGCCTGAGGCAAGCGAAACAAAATCCCTGATAACCGCAGCGACATGCAGTGTCCCTTGCCCACTGCAGCAGCAGCAGTCTGGGACTGCATGGAGTGCGTCGCGGCCCAGGAGCCAGCTCTGGGCCCTGTGACCCCAAGCGGGGAAGCCAGGGCAGCGCCATGACCCGCATCCCCGATCTTCCCCCACGCAGCGGTTACATGACAGGGGAGCAGTCATGTGACCGGGGGGGAAGCCGAAGGTACAGCGCTGCGTGGGGGGCTGTCATGAGCCAGCACTCTATGCAGCAACATGTAACCCCCGATAAGCCACCGTTCGTGTCGGCTTATCGGGGCTAATAGGATAGCCCCCGAAGGCTTACCATACTAACCCTTTAAACTGGGACACTAATGAGTTATACAGTTATGTGGCTGGCTGCCTACAAGCCAGCATTTCACTTGGTTTTATTCAGCCACAGAACCTGCGTAATCAATGAGCGTCCCAGTTTAAAGGAATAGTATGGTAAACCCATATATACTGTAGTCACAGACATAAGAGTATAAATAATTTAGTCAAAGCAGAGTTACTACCTAATCATTGTCAGATTCCCAATTAGAGGAGCATAACAAATGGGACCTGGGCAATACCGCAATATAGTTGCAACAATTTTACTGATGGGATTTCAGGCTCCCACATGCCCCTTTATATGATATCAGAGCCTCTAAGCCAGTGATGGCTAACCTTGACACTCCAGCTGTTGTTGAACTACACATCCCAGCATGCCCTGCTACAGTTTTGCTATTTGGCCATGCTAAAACTGATGCAGGGCATGCTGGGATGTGTAGTTCAACAACAGCTGGAGTGTCAAGGTTAGCCATCACTGCTCTAAACCCTTAATGGCGTTCTGGGGTTTTCCGGCCCAAAAAATAGGATTTTAATACCTACCGGTAAATCCTTTTCTCTTAGTCCGTAGAGGATTCTGGGGTCACATCAAGAACCATGGGGTATAGACGGGATCCGCAGGAGACATGGGCACTTTAAGACTTTCAAAGGGGTGTGAACTGGCTCCTCCCTCTATGCCCCTAATCCAGACTACAGTTATAGGAACTGTGCCCAGGGAGACGGACATTTAGAGGAAAAGGATTTATTGTTAATCTAAGGTGAGATACATACCAGCTCACACCTCAAGCACGCCGTACAACATGGCATTTAACATAACGCAAATCAACGGCATGAACAACATCAGCAACAGGCTGACTAAAACGTAACACAACCTGTGTTAAAACGTAACAAAAAACTGCAGATACAGTACGCACTGGGACGGGCGCCCAGCATCCTCTACGGACTAAGAGAAAAGGATTTACCGGTAGGTATTAAAAGCCTATTTTCTCATACGTCCTAGAGGATGCTGGGGTAACATCAAGAACCATGGGGTTATACCAAAGCTCTAGAACGGGCGGAAGAGTGCGGATGACTCTGCAGCACCGATTGACCAAACATGAGGTCCTCATCAGCCAGGGTATCAAACTTGTAGAAATTCGCAAAGGTGTTTGAACCCGACCAAGTAGCCGCTTGGCAAAGTTGTAATGCCGAGACCCCCCGGGCAGCCGCCAAGGACGAGCCCACCTTTCTGGTAGAATGGGCCTTCACCGATTTTGGTAACGGCAATCCAGCCGTAGAATGAGCATGCTGAATCGTATGACAGATCCAGCACGCAATAGTCTGCTTGGAAGCAGGAGCCCCAATTTTATTGTAAGCATACAGGACAAACAGAGCCTCCATTTTCCTAAACTGAGCCATTCTGGCGACATAAATTTTCAAAGCTCTTACTACATCGAGAAACTTCGATTCCAGCAAGGCGTCAGTAGCCACTGGCACCACAATAGGTTGGTTCAAGTGGAACGACGAAACCACTTTCGGCAGAAACTGCTGACGAGTCCTCAACTCTGCTCTATCTTCATGAAAGATCAAATAAGAGCTCTTGTGAGACAAGGCCGCCAATTCAGACACTCGCCTTACGGATGCCAAGGCCAACAGCATGACCACTTTCCAAGTAAGGAATATCAACTCTACCTTCTGTAAAGGTTCAAACCAATGAGACTGAAGGAATTGCAACACCACGTTAAGATACCATGGTGCCACAGGGGGTACAAAGGGAGGTTGGATGTGCAACATGCCTTTCACGAAAGTCTGAACTTCTGGAAGGGAGGCCAATTGTCTTTGGAAGAAAACCGATAAAGCTGAAATTTGTACTTTAATTGAGCCCATCTTTAGGCCCGCATCCACACCGGCTTGTAGAAAATGGAGAAAACGTCCTAACTGAAATTCTTCCTTAGGAGCCTTCTTGGATTCACACCAAGACATGTATTTTCTCCAAATACGGTGGTAATGTTTAGATGTTACCCCTTTCCTTGCCTGAATAAGAGTGGGGATGACTTCCTTGGGAATACCCTTTCGGGCTAGGATCCGGCGTTCAACCTCCAAGTCGTCAAACGAAGTCGCGGTAAGTCTTGGAACACGCACGGCCCCTGCTGTAACAGATCCTCCCTCAAAGGAAGAGGCCAGGGATCTCCTATGAGTAATTCCTGAAGATCTGGATACCAAGCCCTCCTTGGCCAGTCTGGAACAATGAGGATCGCTTGAACCTTTGTTCTTCTTATGATCTTTATCACTTTTGGAACGAGTGGGAGCGGAGTAAACACGTACACCGACTGAAAGACCCATGGTGTCACTAGGGCGTCCACTGCTATTGCTTGAGGGTCTCTCGACGTGGAACAATATCTCTGAAGTTTCTTGTTGAGGCGAGACGCCATCATGTCTATTTGAGGAATTCACCAAAGACTTGTCACTTCTGCAAAGACCTCTTGATGAAGACCCCACTCTCCTGGATGGATATCGTGTCTGCTGAGGAAGTCTGCTTCCCTGTTGTCCACTCCTGGAATGAAGATCGCTGACAGAGCGCTGGTATGCCTTTCTGCCCAACGGAGCACCTTTGTGGCCTCTGCCATTGCCGCTCTGCTCTTTGTTCCGCCCTGGCGGTTTATGTACGCTACTGCTGTTATGTTGTCCGACTGAATCAAGACGGGCCGATTGCGAAGAAGATGTTCCGCTTGCAGAAGGCCGTTGTGAATGGCCCTTAACTCCGAACGTTTATGTATAGACACATTTCCTGGCTTGACCATCTTCCCTGGAAGCTTTCCCCCTGTGTGGCTGCTCCCCAGCCTCAGAGACTCGCATCCGTGGTCACTAACATCCAGTCCTGGATCCCGAACCTGCATCCCTCTAGGAGGTGAGAGCTGTGCAGCCACCACAGGAGTGAGATTCTGGTCTTGTAAGACAGGGTTATCCTTCGGTGCATGTGCAGATGGGACCCGGACCACTTGTCCAACAGGTCCCACTGAAACACTCTGGCATGGAATCTGCAAAACTGAATGGCCTCGTAGGCCGCCACCATCTTCCCCAGCAACCGAGTGCATTGATGGATCGATACTCTTGCTGGTTTCAGAACTTGTTTGGCCAGGTTCTGAATTTCCAGAGCCTTTTCCACTGGAAGAAAAAATAAGAATTTACTTACCGATAATTCTATTTCTCATAGTCCGTAGTGGATGCTGGGGACTCCAAAAGGACCATGGGGAATAGCGGCTCCGCAGGAGACTGGGCACAAAGTAAAAGCTTTAGGACTAGCTGGTGTGCACTGGCTCCTCCCCCTATGACCCTCCTCCAAGCCTCAGTTAGGATACTGTGCCCGGACGAGCGTACACAATAAGGAAGGATTTTGAATCCCGGGTAAGACTCATACCAGCCACACCAATCACACCGTACAACTTGTGATCTGAACCCAGTTAACAGCATGATAACAGAAGGAGCCTCTGAAAAGATGGCTCACAACAACAACCCGATTTTTGTAACAATAACTATGTACAAGTAATGCAGACAATCCGCACTTGGGATGGGCGCCCAGCATCCACTACGGACTATGAGAAATAGAATTATCGGTAAGTAAATTCTTATTTTCTCTAACGTCCTAGTGGATGCAGGGGACTCCGAAAGGACCATGGGGATTATACCAAAGCTCCCAAACGGGCGGGAGAGTGCGGATGACTCTGCAGCACCGAATGAGAGAACTCCAGGTCCTCCTCAGCCAGGGTATCAAATTTGTAGAATTTAGCAAACGTGTTTGCCCCTGACCAAGTAGCTGCTCGGCAAAGTTGTAAAGCCGAGACCCCTCGGGCAGCCGCCCAAGATGAGCCCACTTTCCGTGTGGAATGGGCTTTTACAGATTTTGGCTGTGGCAGGCCTGCCACAGAATGTGCAAGCTGAATTGTACTACAAATCCAACGAGCAATCGTCTGCTTAGAAGCAGGAGCACCCAGCTTGCTGGGTGCATACAGGATAAACAGCGAATCAGATTTTCTGACTCCAGCCGTCCTGGAAACATATATTTTCAGGGCCCTGACTACGTCCAGCAACTTGGAATCCTCCAAGTCCCTAGTAGCCGCAGGCACCACAATAGGCTGGTTTAAGTGAAATGCTGAAACCACCTTAGGAAGAAATTGAGGACGAGTCCTCAATTCTGCCCTGTCCGTATGAAAAATTAGGTAAGGGCTTTTATAGGATAAAGCCGCCAATTCTGAGACACGCCTGGCTGAAGCCAGGGCTAACAGCATTACCACTTTCCATGTGAGATATTTTAAGTCCACAGTGGTGAGTGGTTCAAACCAATGTGATTTTAGGAATCCCAAAACTACATTGAGATCCCAAGGTGCCACTGGAGGCACAAAAGGAGGCTGTATATGCAGTACTCCCTTGACAAACGTCTGAACTTCAGGAACAGAAGCCAGTTCTTTTTGGAAGAATATTGACAGGGCCGAAATTTGAACCTTAATGGACCCTAATTTGAGGCCCATAGACAGTCCTGTTTGCAGGAAATGCAGGAAACGACCCAGTTGAAATTCCTCTGTAGGGGCCTTCCTGGCCTCGCACCACGCAACATATTTACGCCAAATACGGTGATAATGTTGTATGGTTACATCCTTCCTGGCTTTGATCAGGGTAGGGATGACTTCACCTGGAATGCCTTTTTCCTTCAGGATTCGGCGTTCAACCGCCATGCCGTCAAACGCAGCCGCGGTAAGTCTTGGAACAGACATGGTCCCTGCTGGAGCAGGTCCTTTCTTAGAGGTAGAGGCCACGGGTCTTCCGTGAGCATCTCTTGAATTTCCGGGTACCAAGTCCTTCTTGGCCAATCCGGAGCCACGAGTATAGTCTTTACTCCTCTCCTTCTTATGATTCTCAGTACTTTTGGTATGAGAGGAAGAGGAGAGAACACATACACTGACTGGTACACCCACGGTGTTACCAGAGCGTCCACAGCTATTGCCTGAGGGTCCCTTGACCTGGCGCAATATCTGTCCAGTTTTTTGTTGAGGCGGGACGCCATCATGTCCACCTTTGGTTTTTCCCAACGGTTCACAATCATGTGGAAGACTTCTGGGTGAAGTCCCCACTCCCCCGGGTGAAGATCGTGTCTGCTGAGGAAGTCTGCTTCCCAGTTGTCCACTCCCGGAATGAACACTGCTGACAGTGCTATCACATGATTCTCCGCCCAGCGAAGAATCCTTGCCACTTCCATCATTGCCCTCCTGCTTCTTGTGCCGCCCTGTCTGTTTACGTGGGCGACTGCCGTGATGTTGTCCGACTGGATCAACACCGGCTGACCCTGAAGCAGAGGTCTTGCCTGACTTAGGGCATTGTAAATGGCCCTTAGTTCCAGGATATTTATGTGAAGTGACGTTTCCATGCTTGACCACAAGCCCTGGAAATTTCTTCCCTGTGTGACTGCTCCCCAGCCTCTCAGGCTGGCATCCGTGGTCACCAGGACCCAATCCTGAATGCCGAATCTGCGGCCCTCTAGGAGATGAGCACTCTGTAACCACCACAGGAGAGACACCCTTGTCCTTGGAGACAGGGTTATCCGCTGATGCATTTGAAGATGCGATCCGGACCATTTGTCCAGCAGATCCCACTGAAAAGTTCTTGCGTGGAATCTGCCGAATGGAATCGCTTCGTAAGAAGCCACCATCTTTCCCAGGACCCTTGTGCATTGATGCACTGACACTTGGCCTGGTCTTAGGAGGTTCCTGACTAGGTCGGATAACTCCTTGGCTTTCTCCTCCGGGAGAAACACCTTTTTCTGTACTGTGTCCAGAATCATCCCTAGGAACAGCAGACGTGTCGTCGGAATCAGCTGTGATTTTGGAATTTAGAATCCATCCGTGCTGTCGTAGTACTACTTGAGATAGTGCTACTCCGACCTCTAACTGTTCTCTGGACCTTGCTCTTATCAGGAGATCGTCCAAGTAAGGGATAATTAAGACGCCTTTTCTTCGAAGAAGAATCATCATTTCGGCCATTACCTTGGTAAAGACCCGGGGTGCCGTGGACAATCCAAACGGCAGCGTCTGAAACTGATAGTGACAGTTCTGTACCACAAACCTGAGGTACCCTTGGTGAGAAGGGCAAATTGGGACATGGAGGTAAGCATCCTTGATGTCCAGAGACACCATATAGTCCCCTTCTTCCAGGTTCGCTATCACTGCTCTGAGTGACTCCATCTTGAACTTGAACCTTTTTATGTAAGTGTTCAAGGATTTCAGATTTAAAATGGGTCGTCCGGCTTCGGTACCACAAACAGCGTGGAATAATACCCCTTTCCCTGTTGTAGGAGGGGTACCTTGATTATCACCTGCTGGAAATACAGCTTGTGAATGGCTTCCAATACCGCCTCCCTGTCAGGGGGAGACGTTGGTAAAGCAGACTTCAGGAACCGGCGAGGGGGAGACGTCTCGAATTCCAATTTGTACCCCTGAGATACTACCTGCAGGATCCAGGGGTCCACTTGCGAGTGTGCCCACTGCGCGCTGAAATTCTTGAGACGGGCCCCCACCGTGCCTGAGTCCGCTTGTAAGGCCCCAGCGTCATGCTGAGGACTTGGCAGAAGCGGGGGAGGGCTTCTGTTCGTGGGAAGAGGCTGTTTGCTGCAGTCTTTTTCCCCTTCCTCTGCCCCGGGGCAGATATGAGTGGCCTTTTGCCCGCTTGCCCTTATGGGGACGAAAGGACTGAGCCTGAAAAGACGGTATCTTTTTCTGCTGCGAGGTGACTTGGGGTAAAAAGGTGGATTTTCCAGCCGTTGCCGTGGCCACCAGGTCCGATAGACCGACCCCAAATAACTCCTCCCCTTTATACGGCAATACTTCCATATGCCGTTTGGAATCCGCATCCCCTGACCACTGTCGCGTCCATAATCCTCTTCTGGCAGAAATGGACATCGCACTTACTCTTGATGCCAGAGTGCAAATATCCCTCTGTGCATCTCGCATATATAGAAATGCATCCTTTAAATGCTCTATAGTCAATAATATATTGTCCCTGTCCAGGGTATCAATATTTTCAGTCAGGGAATCCGACCAAGCCACCCCAGCACTGCACATCCAGGCTGAGGCGATTGCTGGTCGCAGTATAATACCAGTATGTGTGTATATACTTTTAAGGATATTTTCCAGCTTCCTATCAGCTGGTTCCTTGAGGGCGGCCGTATCAGGGGACGGTAACGCCACTTGTTTTGATAAGCGTGTGAGCGCCTTATCTACGCTATGGGGTGTTTCCCAACGCGCCCTAACCTCTGGTGGGAAAGGGTATAATGCCAATAATTTTTTAGAAATTAGCAGTTTTTTATCGGGGGAAACCCACGCTTCATCACACACTTCATTTAATTCATCTGATTCAGGAAAAACTACGGGTAGTTTTTTCACACCCCACATAATACCCTTTTTTGTGGTACTTGTAGTATCAGAAATGTTCAAAACCTCCTTCATTGCCGTGATCATGTAACGTGTGGCCCTACTGGAAAATACGTTTGTTTCCTCACCGTCGACACTGGAGTCAGTGTCCGTGTCAGTGTCTGTATCGACCTGAGGTAACGGGCGTTTTATAGCCCCTGACGGTGTTTGAGACGCCTGTACAGGTATTAACTGATTTGCCGGCTGTCTCATGTCGTCAACAGTCTTTTGTAAAGTGCCGACACTATCACGTAATTCTTTCCATAAGACCATCCAGTCAGGTGTCGACTCCCTAGGGGGTGACATCACTAACACAGGCAATTGCTCCGCCTCCACACCATTTTCCTCCTCATACATGTCGACACAGCGTACCGACACACAGCACACACACAGGGAATGCTCTGATAGAGGACAGGACCCCACTAGCCCTTTGGGGAGACAGAGGGAGAGTTTGCCAGCACACACCAGAGCGCTATATATATACAGGGATAACCTTATATAAGTGTTTTTCCCTAATATAGCTGCTGTATATATTAATATGCCAATTTAGTGCCCCCCCTCTCTTGTTTTACCCTGTTTCTGTTGTGCAGGACTGCAGGGGAGAGTCAGGGAGCCTTCCTCCAACGGAGCTGTGAGGAAAAAATGGCGCTTGTGTGCTGAGGAGATAGGCTCCGCCCCTTTTTCGGCGGCCTTTCTCCCGCTTTTTTGTGGAAAACTGGCAGGGGTTAAATACATCCATATAGCCCAGGAGCTATATGTGATGTATTTTTAGCCATTTAAGGTATTTTCATTGCGTCCTAGGGCGCCCCCCCCCCAGCGCCCTGCACCCTCAGTGACCGGAGTGTGAAGTGTGCTGAGAGCAATGGCGCACAGCTGCGGTGCTGTGCGCTACCTTATTGAAGACAGGACGTCTTCTGCCGCCGATTTTCCGGACCTCTTCACTCTTCTGGCTCTGTAAGGGGGCCGGCGGCGCGGCTCCGGGACCCATCCATGGCTGGGCCTGTGATCGTCCCTCTGGAGCTAATGTCCAGTAGCCTAAGAAGCCCAATCCACTCTGCACACAGGTGAGTTCGCTTCTTCTCCCCTTAGTCCCTCGATGCAGTGAGCCTGTTGCCAGCAGGTCTCACTGAAAATAAAAAAACCTATTTAAACTTTTACTCTAAGCAGCTCAGTAGAGCCACCTAGATTGCACCCTTCTCGTTCGGGCACAAAATCTTAACTGAGGCTTGGAGGAGGGTCATAGGGGGAGGAGCCAGTGCACACCAGCTAGTCCTAAAGCTTTTACTTTGTGCCCAGTCTCCTGCGGAGCCGCTATTCCCCATGGTCCTTTCGGAGTCCCCAGCATCCACTAGGACGTTAGAGAAACTCTCTGTAATTCTGTGTCCAGAATCATTCCCAAAAACGACAGCCGTCTCGTCGGAACCAACTGTGATTTTGGCAAGTTTAGGAGCCAACCATGTTGCTGCAGAATTGTCAGGAAGAGCGTAATGTTCTGCAGTACTTGTTCCCTGGATCTCGCCTTTGTCAGGAGATCGTCCAAGTACGGGATAATTGTGACTCCTTGCTTGCGCAGGAGAACCATCATTTCGGCCATTACTTTGGTGAAAACCCTCGGAGCCGTGGACAGACCAAACGGCAACGTCTGATATTGGTAATGACAATCCTGAACTGCAAACCTCAGGTAAGCCTGATGCGGAGGATAAATGGGAACATGTAAGTAGGCATCCTTTATGTCTACCAACACCATAAAATCCCCCTCCTCCAGACTGGAGATCACTGCCCGTAGAGATTCCATCTTGAATTTTAATTTTTTCAGGTAGAAATTGAGGGATTTGAGGTTCAGGATTGGTCTGACTGAGCCGTCTGGCTTCGGGACCACGAACAGGCTCGAATAAAAGCCTTCTCCCTGTTGTGACGGGGGAACCCTGACAATGACTTGATTGTGACACAATTTTTGTATTGCGGCGCATACCACCTCCCTGTCCGGAAGAGAAGCTGCTAAGGCCGATTTGAAAAAACGGTGAGGGGGAACGTCTTGAAACTCCAGCTTGTACCCTTAGGACACTATTTGTAAAACCCATGGGTCCAGGGCCGAACGAGCCCAGAATTGACTGAAGAGCTTGAGATGTGCCCCCACTGGTGCGGACTCCCGCAGATGAGCCCCAGCGTCATGTGGTGGACTTGGCAGAAGCCGGGGACGACTTCTGCTCCTGGGAACCGGCCACTGCCGGTGATCGTTTACCTTTTCCCTTTCCTCTAGTAGCAAGGAAGAAAGACCCTCGGCCCTTTCTGTATTTATTGGACCGAAAGGACTGCATCTGGTAGTAGTGTGCTTTCTTTTGTGGTGCAGGCACATAAGGTAAAAATGATGACTTACCCGCGGTAGCCGTAGATACCAAATCAGTGAGTCCGTCACCAAACAATACACCACCCTTATACGGTAGAGATTCCATAGCTTTCTTAGAGTCAGCATCAGCATTCCATTGATGAATCCACAATGCTCTCCTAGCTGGATCTGCCATGGCATTGGCCCGTGATCCCAAGAGGCCAATATCCCTCGCAGCATCCTTTAGGTAGACTGCAGCGTCCCTGATATAACCTAGTGTCAAAAGAACGCTATCCCTATCCAGGGTATCTGTTTCAGATGACAAGTTATCTGCCCATTTTTCGATAGCACTACTCACCCACGCAGATGCAATGGCTGGTCTGAGTAGCGTACCCGTGGTGACATAAATGGATTTCAATGTATTTTCCTGCCTACAATCCGCAGGATCCTTTAGGGCTGCTGTGTCAGGGGACGGAAGAGCCACCTTTTTGGACAGCCATGATAGAGCTTTGTCCACAATGGGGGGGTGACTCCCATTTTTCCCTATCCACAGAGGGAAATGGATACGCCACTGGAATCCTTTTGGGAATCTGAAACTTTTTGTCAGGATTTTCCCAAACCTTTTCACAAAGTGTGTTCAGTTCATGAGAGGGAGGAAATGTTACCTCAGGTTTCTTTCCTTTATACATACAGACCCTAGTATCGGGAACAGTAGGGTCCTCAGTGATATGTAATAAGTCTTTTATTGCCACAATCATGTACTGAATGCTCTTTGCCAGTTTTGGATCTAATCTGGCATCACTATAGTCGACACTTGAGTCAGTGTCCGTGTCGGTATCCGTGTCTGCCAGCTGGGTAAATTAACATTTTTGTGACCCCGAGGGGGTCTGGTGAAACAACACATCCTCTACGGATTTCTTCCATGGCTGGTTCTTTGATCTCTTATTTATCAGAGCCACATTAGCATTCAGAGCACTCGAAACATTCACCCAATCAGGTGTCGGCGGTGCCGACAGGGTCACTCCCCAAGCCGTTTGTGTCCCTAACATAGTCTCCTCCTGAGAAGAGCCCTCCGCCTCAGACATGCCGACACACATGTACCCAACACACGCAGACACACTGGGCCTATAGGGGACAGACCCACAGTAAAGCCTGTCAGATAGACACAGAGGGAGTTATTGCCAGCTCACACCCCAGCGCCCAATACGGTCTGAAACACCACAGAAATGCCCCAGACCTGCAGTGCTTTTATAATTTACCAATAATGCACCAAAATCACTGTGCCCCCCCCCCCCCCCCCATTTTTCACCCTGATACTTATGCAGCAGTGTCAGGAGGGACCAGCGTCTCTGCAGCCTTGTGTAGAGAAAATAACGCCGGACTGTGTGCTGTGAGGGCTAAGCTCCACCCCCCATAATGGCTCGCTAAAGACCCGTTCTTTTTAATTAAATTTTTATATTGGCAGAGGTCCGGACAGTGCCCTGGCACTATGTCCGCTCTTGCCAGTTAGTTATAGAGGTTAGATATGCTGCCTAGGGTGCCCCCCTCCCCCTCGCGCCCTGCACCCTGTAGTGCCGCAGTGTAGTGGGAGCATGGCGTGCAGCATGCGATCGCTGTGCGGTACCTCAAAGCCGTCACTGAAGTCTTCTTTTCTTCTTCTGCTCACCTGTCTTCTGACTTCTGGCTCTGCAAGGGGGGTGACAGCCGGCTCTGGGAATGAGCCCCTAGGCGTACCTAGTGATCAAACCCTCAGGAACTGATGGTGTCCTGTAGCCAAAGAAGCAGAGCCTTGAAACCCACAGAAGTAGGTCTGACTTCTCTCCCCTAAGTCCCACGAAGCAGGGAGACTGTTGCCAGCAGTACTCCCTGAAAATAAAAAACCTAACATAAAGTATTTTCAGAGAAACTCAGTAGAGCTCCTCAGAGTGCATCCAGTTTGCCTGGGCACAGATTCTAAACTGGAGTCTGGAGGAGGGGCATAGAGGGAGGAGCCAGTTCACACCCCTTTGAAAGTCTTAAAGTGCCCATGTCTCCTGCGGATCCCGTCTATACCCAATGGTTCTTGATGTGACCCCAGCATCCTCTAGGACGTATGAGAAATAGCCAGAGATAAAAACAAAACAGAGAGCGGAAAAGAGGAGAGAGAGGGGGAGGGACAGGAAACCAAGGGGTATATTCAATTGAAGTCGAAAGCTGCCGTCTGTCGAAAAGACGGTAGTTTTCGACTTTTTAAGGTCGAATCATGATTTGACCTATTCAATATAACCCCAAATTTTTCGACAAGTCGATGAATTCAACTTGTCGAAAAGCACGTGGATCGGCGGAATAGCTGCCGATCCACGTGCTTGTGTTGTTCTGGCCCCCTTTTCGACCATCTCAGATCGACTTTTAAAAAGTCGAGTGAGATGGGGAGACCAGCGCGGAGACGGGGAGAGCCGAGGCGGGGACAGGGTGAGCAGCGCTGGAGGATGTCACAGCCGCCGCTCACAGCAGCATCCACCCAGCTCCAGCAAGCGAGGTCTCGCTTACTGGTGCCGGGTGGATGCTGCCTTGAGCGGCGGCTGCGAGAGAGGGGGGGACGGGGAGCAGCGGCGGCTGTGACAGGGGGGATGGGGAGTGGTGGCTGTGACAGGGGGGATGGAGCGGCGGCTGTGATAGGGAGGGCGGAGCGGCGGCTGTGACAGGGGGGACGGAGCGACAGACATGGAAAGCAGCGCCGGAGGATGTGTCACAGCCGCCGCTTACAGCAGCGTCCACCCGGCACCAGCTATATATAGCCGCTGCTGTAGCGCTGCTCTCCCCTGTCTGCCCGCGGCTCTCCCCCGTCTCCCCTCCCGCATCTCAATTCAACTTTTTTAAAAGTCGAATTGAGAAGTCCATTGAATAGCCCAGGTCGGATCCATTCCGACAAATGAATGTCGGAATGGATCCAACTTCAATTGAATATACCCCAGAGAGAGAGAAGAGGGGGAGGGATAGGAAATAGAGTGAGAAAGTGAGAGGAGGTGAGAGGGATATGCAGAGGCGTATCTAGGGTAGGGCGAGTGGGGCCCGTGCCCTGGGCGCCTTGGCAGGCCCAGGAGAGGGGGGCGCCGCCGGCGGCAAGGGCATCATGCCCCACTCGCCCCCGTCAAGCCAAAATGTGAGGGGAGGAGAGCGCAGCGTCTCTAAAGTCATTATTGATAATATTTGAGTATGTAGTCAGCATATACAGCATGCGTGGCATGAGAACACACTATGGGGGTAATTCCAAGTTGATCGCAGCAGGAAATTTTTTAGCAGTTGGGCAAAACCATGTGCACTGCAGGGGAGGCAGATATAACATGTGCAGAGAGAGTTAGATTTGGGTGGGTTATTTTGTTTCTGTGCAGGGTAAATACTGGCTGATTTATTTTTACACTGCAATTTAGACTGCAGATTGAACACACCCCACCCAAATCTAACTCTCTCTGCACATGTTATATCTGCCTCCCCTGCAGGTCACATGGTTTTGCCCAATTGCTAACTAAATTCCTGCTGCGATCAACTTGGAATTACCCCCTATGGCAAGTTGCACTTAATATAGTATGTAATATATAGGTAAACTTATGGCTTAGATATATAACTGGAGTGGTACATATTAAGCATCAAATTATACCACTGGAAGCTTATGGTACACATAATTAGGATAATGTGGGGTTAAGGAAGATTAGATTAAGTGCAGTAGGTAATAGATCCTGGCAATAGAAGGTGGGAATGTTAATGATCTGTCTGTGCCTTACTTTACTCCTGAATTGTTTTTCTGTTTTTTTTTTGGAATGGTATCAAACGCTGGTGGGAAGAGGTTGGGGAGGGCAGAGTATTATGTTTGAGGTATGCTGGGCAGGGTATGGGTAATGGCTGGGATATATTTTTTAAAATGTATAAATTAATTAATATATGGGAATATGTATGTGTAATTGTGTACTGCAAAAATGAAATTTAATAAAGAAAGACTTAATAAAAAAAACATCAATGGTTGATGCGCTTGCTGCACAATTAGCAAATAATCGCACACGGCTGATGTTCGGGAGCATGGCCCCCGTAAACAATATTGCACGTCGGACCTGCATGCATCGTATCCTGTATCGAGTGTACACACTATACAATATCACAACGAACCGGCCAATATCAACCTGAAGTTTAACACTAATATGAGTAGGACCTGCAGTATAGTGGGATCACTTGCCAGGGGCTGCAGGCTTAAATGCATTGATCACTACATGAACTAAAGCTCCACTGTTTATTATTGTTAGTTAATATAGTGAGTGCAGAGCCCCTGTGATTTCTATGTAAACAATGTGGTCACATACCGTGTTGCAGCCCAAGTCTAGGAATAGGTGAGTGCCATGGATAAGTGCTTTTTCTTACAAGTACGATGTTTAGAGTTTTGCGCAGGCAATGTTGCTCTCAGCCCCCTGTCAACTGCAGCATGTCAATCATTTGGGGGACAGAAACCAGCACTGTTTCAATATGGAGGCATTTTGCCCTCGTTTTGTAGACGTGACTGTAGTGTTCACTCTAGGCTGTTTTAGCAGGGCGCCGCGCCCTGCCCGTTTTTTAGCAGGCAAAACCCGCCCTGCCCCTTTTGCGGCGCCCTGCTAGAACAGCCGCCCGCTCCCTGCCCTCCCGGCGTGTATATATGCCGTGCGTATGCGCGCGGCATCCATTCACGCATTGGGAGAGGGCTGGGGGAAGCCCAGCACCGACGGAGGTGCTGGGCACGCCCCCAACAGTGACGTCGCCGGCCACAGACGCTCTCTATAGTAGCGTCTGTGGGCCGCACCGCCCCCTGAAATGACTTAGGCGTGGCCACGCCCCCTAATTTACGTGGCCGTGCCCCCATGTGCCCCCGGAGTCTGGCGCCCTGCCCCTTTTCACTCCTAGAGTGAACACTAGACTGGTCCAGGGTCTGCATCATCGGTCGCAGACTTCCTAGACCTGGATGTTCGGATCCTACAGCCGGTCTGAATAACCTAAGCTATGCAGCCTAAACCTCAGTCTGCAAAACCTAAGCTTCAGGTTATGCAGAAAGACCAGTTTCTGCAACATTGTGAATCGCGACCTCAGACGTAGTACCCGGATCTCGCAAATGCATGCAGAAGGCGTCTCATCTCTTACAGACTCCTCCTGCTACATTTGAATTTTATTTGCACAGATGCTTCCCTGCGACTGTGCAATTCCTTACAAATCTGAATTAGTCCCTAGGTCATTTAAAGGGTTGCAGTGTTGTAGTTAGGTTGTTTAGTACGTGGGGTGACACTATTTAAAGTTAAGGTGGGTACACACTAGGCGATGTGCTCTATGAGTAACGTCGCCTAGTGTGTTTCTTCCCTGCCGGGGCGGTCAGCGGCAGTGCGTACACACTGAGTGATATACAAACGATATCGCTCAGTGACGTCACGCGGCGGCTGGGCCGTGCATGCAGTTTTTGGATGACAGTCCAAATTGAGCTGCTTGCATGGCCGACAGCGAGGCTTGTTAACAACCCGCAGGGCCGCGCATCGCTCATTGGCAGCGTCATACACACAGTGATAAAGTAAACAACGTTGCTCAGGAGGGGTCAAAATGAGCGACATTGTTTATCGCCAAGTGTGTATGGACCTTAAGAATAGAATTGCCTTGTGGTGGGAGTGTTCTGTTTCCCTCTGTAGGAGCATGAAGTGTTCCCTGATCAAGTTGACAAGTGAGCTGCTGGTGAGCATCTGATTCGTGTTTCTTGTGTTTCCTTTCCCCATCCCTTGCACTGACGGCTGAGACCGCAAGTGGCCAATATGATCATCCCATTTCCACAGCGTGACTCTTGCCTTGATGTCTGACCATGTATTGTCCCTCCTGTCTTTTCCACTGAGTTTGTTCCATTTGTTTGGAAAACTGTACCCCCATAGGATGGGTGGTCTTCACTATGCCGAATGGCGCCGGAATCCCGACACCCGGCATACCGACATATATTTTCCCTCGTGGGGGTCCACGACCCCCCTGGAGGGAAAATAAAATAGCGCCACCGAGCCCGCAAGGGGCTCATTTGCGCTCGCCACACTGTCGGTATGCCGGCAGTCGGGCTCCCGGCGCCGGTATGCTGGTCGCCGGGAGCCCGGCCGCCGGCATACCATACTACACCCCCATAGGATGCCTCTGTTTTGAATTTCTAATGTAAGCACTAGAGCTAGTACCTCCTGGCCTCCTTAAGCTGGGTACACACCAGGCGATATGTTGTCTGATCTGACGGATTGTACCGACATATCGGGCACATCGTCTAGCATTTACCTACTACTCCACAATCCTGCGGGTGCTGTCAGGCATGCTGCACGCCCCGACGGGACAACCCAACTAACGACGGTATACAGGTGAATGCAGGCGTGAACGATATATCGCACAATACATCAATACATCATTAAGTGTGTACCCAGCTTCACACTGAATGTTTGCCATTTAGGATTTTGAAATAATAGCTGTCTGAGGAAGTTCACAAACTTATTCAGTGCTCTTGTTGTCTTTTCTCAAACTAAATCTGGAGGAGTTGTGCGCCAAAGGAGCAAAACAAGAGATGGCAGATTGTGATTGGTCTTTCTGCTCACTCACCCCATTCTCCATCATTTAATGCGATGAGTATAATTGATTTTTAGGAAGAGCCATGGGATAAAACTCTGTATAGAGCAGCAAACAAGGCTCTAGTTAGGGGGAGAAATACATTGGCTAAGTAGGTGGGTAGCGTAGCATGAAAGTTCATCTCTTCCTCTGTGTTAGTATTACACAGCAACATTTTGTAAAACTGGAACTATATTTTATGTATGCATCAAGATTAATGGAAGTCTAGCTTTATACCTCTTTTCCTCTGTCACCCGGGAAAGTGCCAGGTCTCTCAACTCGGCAAATTCCAGGGTCTCAGCTCCGTGACCCTGGTCGGGAGCAGGGTTGGGGACCCTGGACTTAGTCTCAGGTAGTTTGCATTTACACTGACGAAAATCCCGGGTTTTGCACATTCACCTGCAAAAACATGGGATTTTGAAGTGAGTGGAAAAAAGGATATGAAATGCCTTTTCTGCTCTCTCAGTGGCTGTCCAGGGAACACAGTATAAGAAGCAAGTGGAAACAGCAGTGCTCCTTATAATTTTGCTTCAAGCCAGTTGTATTTAGAGTCTTCCCTTGAAATGTAACTTAACGTAATGCTACTGACCAGCCAAAATGTAAAGGGAGATTATCAAATTTTGGAGAGAGATAAAAAGAAGAAAGATAAAGTATCAGCCAATCAGCTTCTAGCTGTCATTTATCTAGCTGATTGGTTTCTACCATAGGTGTAGTAGCTACAGTGCCATAGGTGCAAGGAATGCAGCTGCTATGGGTCCGAGAGCTGAGAGGTGATACATTTATCACCATTGTATGGTACACAGGGGCAGGGCCGGTTCTACACCTTGTGGCAAGTTTCCACTGGCGCCCCCCGCGCCAAAACTGAGGCGTGGCCCCCAGTAGTTGTGCCCCCCTGTAGATTTGCCCCCAGTAGCTGTGCCCCAGTTGTTGTGCCCCCAGCAGCTGTGCCCCCAGTAGCTGTTCCCCCTGTAGCAGTGGCCCCTGTAGTTGTTCCCCTAGTAGTTGTGCTCCCTGTAGCTGTGCCACCTGTAGTAGTGCCCCCAGTAGCTGTGCCCCCAAGTGATTTGCCCCCAGTAGCTGTTCCCCCTGTAGCAGTGCCCCCAGTATGTGCCCCCTGTAGCTGTCCCCAGTAGTATTGCCCCCTGTATGTGCCCCCAGTAGTAGTGCCCCCTGTAGCCGCTTTGAAACCCTAAAAGAAATATCACAATACTTACCAGCCTCGCTCCTGCTTCCGGACCGCTGCTGCTGCTGTCTCCGGGCGTCGGCTCCTCTCTATGGGAGAGACGTCATGACGTCTCTCCCATAGCAGCGCCGCACTGACACTAGGGGTCAATTTTGACCTCTAGCGTGAGTCAGCGACGCCAGCTACAGCGGGTGCACACGGCGCTTGCTGCAGCCGGGGGCCGGTAGCGGGGAAGGAGGGAGGATAATTAGTAGCGGCTCTTGCCATGGCGGCGCACTCAGGGTAGCGGCGCCCCGGGCAAAAAGCCTGCTTGCCCGTGCCAAGAGCCGCTACTGCACAGGGGCCCTTATAAACTTTCTCCTTGAGGTCTGCAATATATCTACATATGCAAGGCCGTCTTTTCGTACGGGCTCAATGGGCTCTTGCCCAAGGGCCCCAGTAGTAAAAGGGCCCTAGGCTGATAGCTGAGGGACCCTCTTTCCAGGGGTACCAAATTTTTTTAAATTGGCCCTGGGGAACCGGAGATATCCGACTTCAAAGCAGTGGTCCCCATCCAAGCCTGTTAATTGCTCTTCCCAGCCAGATATCTCGGGTTCTGTCTGACTTAGAGTTTTTTTTGAGGGTATACTCTAAAAGCTGGGACTCTCCCCTTTTGGTGGAGTCTGGCAGCTTGTCTCTACTGTGCCCAGAACCAGAGATATCAGCTTTCCAGCAGCTGGTTCCTGCTCCAGCTCCACACGCCTGGTATGCAGTTTTATATTTTTATTGGTGGATTGCTCTGGCTCCTGAACTCTGATCCCCAAGTCCCCAGAACCTCCTGACAGGTTGGACTCTCTAGTTTTTTTATCCCATTAAAGCTAAGAAATCTATTTCCAGGAACTTGAGATATCTGCACTAAAGCAAGCTGCCCTCCCACCAGAAAATTATGAATATTAAGCCCACTCCAATATTGACCCCTCCCCTACGTATTAAACATCCCCTACTACCCTGGAAGTCACGTACCAGAGCCCATTAATTCAGCCCAATGCCCCCTTCTACAGTTTAGTGTTCTCCATCCTGCCCCATCTGTGCAGTAAAGGAGTAATTAGCAGAAATTATTTCTCCAGGTCCTACATGCTGAGCGGAAGATAGAACCCCCCCCCCCTTACCGTCTGCGGGACATCAAAGCTGCCACTGACAGCACCCACCACCCCTACTGCTGGAGGATGGGTAGGGGCCCCAGTGCATTGCTGTGCCCAGGGGCCTACACTGCTGTTAAGATGGCTCTGTACATATGTCCCTGGACCTGCTCATAGTAATGTGGTATAAAATGATCTTGATAATGTTACATAATATGAACTGGGTGCAGCATTGTAATGTGGCATATTATGAACTGGGGGCACTGTATGTCATAATGTGAATTAGGGATACTGTGTTGCATAAGGTGTACTGGCAGCCCTACAATGTGACTATACTGTAACGCATACTTTCCTACTCTCCCGGAAACTGCGGGAGGCTCCCTTTTTTGGGGTAGCCCCCGGCACCCCTGTAAGAGTAGGCAAGTCTCCCGCATCCTGCTCACATCCTAGTGATGCAGGGAGGGTGGAGAGATACTCTCCTGAGTTTGCGGGTCCGTGGAGTGGGGAAGGGGTTAAAATTACGCAAATCCCGTGGACCCGCTGAGTTTTCCGGGTGTGGGGGCGGGGCTTGATTATGTCACAGCCTGCCCCCACCCCCTGAAGTTTCATGCAGCGTCTCCTCTCCGGGCTTCTCCCGGAGAGGAGACATTCAAAGTAGTTAAGTATGCTGTAACGTGAACTGGGGCACTACTATGGTTCATAAAATAAACTAGCACACTACTATGGGGCATAATATTAAGGCACTAATATGATTCAGAAAATGTACTAAGGTATTATTATGGAGCATAAAATGAACAACTGTGTGCTGAGGAGAGGTGTCTCTCTAGAAGCATTGGGGCAGGAGCACCTTCAAAATGTTACTATGGGGCCCAAAAAGTTCTGGCTACGCCCCTGGGGCTAAATTTACTAAGTTGGGAGTTTTTTAGAACTGGTGATGTTGCCCATAGCAACCAATCAGATTCTATCTATTATCTTGTAGAAGCAGCTAGATAAATGTTAAGTAGAATCTGATTGGTTGCTATGAGCAACATCACCAGTTCTAAAAAACTCACACCGTAGTAAATTTACCCCCTGGTTGGCACATTATCTGTCTCAAATGTATCTGTCTCCAAGATATGATACATCTTCCCCTAAATCTGTTACTACTAATTGCTAAAAATTAGAGATGTGCACTTGAAATTTTTCGGGTTTTGTGTTTTGGTTTTGGGTTCGGTTCAGCGGCCGTGTTTTGGGTTTGACCGCGTTTTGGCAAAACCTCACCGAATTTTTTTTGTCGGATTCGGGTGTGTTTTGGATTCGGGTGTTTTTTTAAAAAAACACTAAAAAACAGCTTAAATCATAGAATTTGGGGGTCATTTTGATCCCAAAGTATTATTAACCTCAAAAACCATAATTTCCACTCATTTTCAGTCTATTCTGAATACCTCACACCTCACAATATTATTTTTAGTCCTAAAATTTGCACCGAGGTCGCTGGATGACTAAGCTAAGCGACCCTAGTGGCCGACACAAACACCGGGCCCATCTAGGAGTGGCACTGCAGTGTCACGCAGGATGGCCCTTCCAAAAAACACTCCCCAAACAGCACATGACGCAAAGAAAAAAAGAGGCGCAATGAGGTAGCTGTGTGAGTAAGATAAGCGACCCTAGTGGCCGACACAAACACCGGGCCCATCTAGGAGTGGCACTGCAGTGTCACGCAGGATGGCCCTTCCAAAAAACACTCCCCAAACAGCACATGACGCAAAGAAAAAAAGAGGTGCAATGAGGTAGCTGTGTGAGTAAGCTAAGCGACCCTAGTGGCCGACACAAACACCTGGCCCATCTAGGAGTGGCACTGCAGTGTCACGCAGGATGGCCCTTCCAAAAAACACTCCCCAAACAGCACATGACGCAAAGAAAAAAAGAGGCGCAATGAGGTAGCTGTGTGAGTAAGATAAGCGACCCTAGTGGCCGACACAAACACCGGGCCCATCTAGGAGTAGCACTGCAGTGTCACGCAGGATGGCCCTTCCAAAAAACACTCCCCAAACAGCACATGACGCAAAGAAAAAAAGAGGCGCAATTAGGTAGCTGTGTGAGTAAGATAAGCGACCCTAGTGGCCGACACAAACACCGGGCCCATCTAGGAGTGGCACTGCAGTGTCACGCAGGATGGCCCTTCCAAAAAACACTCCCCAAACAGCACATGACGCAAAGAAAAAAAGAGGCGCAATGAGGTAGCTGTGTGAGTAAGCTAAGCGACCCTAGTGGCCGACACAAACACCTGGCCCATCTAGGAGTGGCACTGCAGTGTCACGCAGGATGGCCCTTCCAAAAAACACTCCCCAAACAGCACATGACGCAAAGAAAAAAAGAGGCGCAATGAGGTAGCTGTGTGAGTAAGATAAGCGACCCTAGTGGCCGACACAAACACCGGGCCCATCTAGGAGTGGTACTGCAGTGTCACGCAGGATGGCCCTTCCAAAAAACACTCCCCAAACAGCACATGACGCAAAGAAAAAAAGAGGCGCAATGAGGTAGCTGTGTGAGTAAGATAAGCGACCCTAGTGGCCGACACAAACACCGGGCCCATCTAGGAGTGGCACTGCAGTGTCACGCAGGATGGCCCTTCCAAAAAACACTCCCCAAACAGCACATGACGCAAAGAAAAAAAGAGGCGCAATGAGGTAGCTGTGTGAGTAAGATAAGCGACCCTAGTGGCCGACACAAACACCTGGCCCATCTAGGAGTGGCACTGCAGTGTCACGCAGGATGGCCCTTCCAAAAAACACTCCCCAAACAGCACATGACGCAAAGAAAAATTAAAGAAAAAAGAGGTGCAAGATGGAATTGTCCTTGGGCCCTCCCACCCACCCTTATGTTGTATAAACAGGACATGCACACTTTAACCAACCCATCATTTCAGTGACAGGGTCTGCCACACGACTGTGACTGAAATGACGGGTTGGTTTGGACCCCCACCAAAAAAGAAGCACTTAATCTCTCCTTGCACAAACTGGCTCTACAGAGGCAAGATGTCCACCTCATCATCATCCTCCGATATATCACCGTGTACATCCCCCTCCTCACAGATTATCAATTCGTCCCCACTGGAATCCACCATCTCAGCTCCCTGTGTACTTTGTGGAGGCAATTGCTGCTGGTCAATGTCTCCACGGAGGAATTGATTATAATTCATTTTAATGAACATCATCTTCTCCACATTTTCTGGAAGTAACCTCGTACGCCGATTGCTGACAAGGTGAGCGGCGGCACTAAACACTCTTTCGGAGTACACACTTGTGGGAGGGCAACTTAGGTAGAATAAAGCCAGTTTGTGCAAGGGCCTCCAAATTGCCTCTTTTTCCTGCCAGTATAAGTACGGACTGTGTGACGTGCCTACTTGGATGCGGTCACTCATATAATCCTCCACCATTCTTTCAATGGGGAGAGAATCATATGCAGTGACAGTAGACGACATGTCCGTAATCGTTGACAGGTCCTTCAGTCCGGACCAGATGTCAGCATCAGCAGTCGCTCCAGACTGCCCTGCATCACCGCCAACGGGTGGGCTCGGAATTCTGAGCCTTTTCCTCGCACCCCCAGTTGCGGGAGAATGTGAAGGAGGAGATGTTGACAGGTCGCGTTCCGCTTGACTTGACAATTTTGTCACCAGCAGGTCTTTGAACCCCAGCAGACTTGTGTCTGCCGGAAAGAGAGATCCAAGGTAGGTTTTAAATCTAGGATCGAGCACGGTGGCCAAAATGTAGTGCTCTGATTTCAACAGATTGACCACCCGTGAATCCTTGTTAAGCGAATTAAGGGCTCCATCCACAAGTCCCACATGCCTAGCGGAATCGCTCCGTGTTAGCTCCTCCTTCAATGTCTCCAGCTTCTTCTGCAAAAGCCTGATGAGGGGAATGACCTGACTCAGGCTGGCAGTGTCTGAACTGACTTCACGTGTGGCAAGTTCAAAGGGCAGCAGAACCTTGCACAACGTTGAAATCATTCTCCACTGCGCTTGAGACAGGTGCATTCCACCTCCTACATCGTGCTGAATTGTATAGGCTTGAATGGCCTTTTGCTGCTCCTCCAACCTCTGAAGCATATATAGGGTTGAATTCCACCTCGTTACCACTTCTTGCTTCAGATGATGGCAGGGCAGGTTCAGGCGTTTTTGGTGTTGCTCCAGTCTTCTGTACGTGGTGCCTGTACGCCGAAAGTGTCCCGCAATTCTTCTGGCCACCGACAGCATCTCTTGCACGCCCCTGTCGTTTTTTAAAAAATTCTGCACCACCAAATTCAAGGTATGTGCAAAACATGGGACGTGCTGGAATTTGCCCAGATTTAATGCACACACAATATTGCTGGCGTTGTCCGATGCCACAAATCCACAGGAGAGTCCAATTGGGGTAAGCCATTCCGCGATGATCTTCCTCAGTTGCCGTAAGAGGTTTTCAGCTGTGTGCGTATTCTGGAAACCGGTGATACAAAGCGTAGCCTGCCTAGGAAAGAGTTGGCGTTTGCGAGATGCTGCTACTGGTGCCGCCGCTGCTGTTCTTGCGGCGGGAGTCCATACATCTACCCAGTGGGCTGTCACAGTCATATAGTCCTGACCCTGCCCTGCTCCACTTGTCCACATGTCCGTGGTTAAGTGGACATTGGGTACAGCTGCATTTTTTAGGACACTGGTGACTCTTTTTCTGAGGTCTGTGTACATTTTCGGTATCGCCTGCCTAGAGAAATGGAACCTAGATGGTATTTGGTACCGGGGACACAGTACCTCCAACAAGTCTCTAGTTGGCTCTGCAGTAATGATGGATACCGGAACCACGTTTCTCACCACCCAGGATGCCAAGGCCTCAGTTATCCGCTTTGCAGCAGGATGACTGCTATGATATTTCATCTTCCTCGCAAAGGACTGTTGGACAGTCAATTGCTTGGTGGAAGTAGTAAAAGTGGTCTTACGATTTCCCCTCTGGGATGACCATCGACTCCCAGCAGCAACAACAGCAGCGCCAGCAGCAGTAGGCGTTACACGCAAGGATGCATCGGAGGAATCCCAGGCAGGAGAGGAATCGTCAGAATTGCCAGTGACATGGCCTGCAGGACTATTGGCATTCCTGGGGAAGGAGGAAATTGACACTGAGGGAGTTGGTGGGGTGGTTTGCGTGAGCTTGGTTACAAGAGGAAGGGATTTACTGGTCAGTGGACTGCTTCCGCTGTCGCCCAAAGTTTTTGAACTTGTCACTGACTTATTATGAATGCGCTGCAGGTGACGTATAAGGGAGGATGTTCCGAGGTGGTTAACGTCCTTACCCCTACTTATTACAGCTTGACAAAGGCAACACACGGCTTGACAAATGTTGTCCGCATTTCTGTTGAAATACTTCCACACCGAAGAGCTGATTTTTTTGGTATTTTCACCAGGCATGTCAACGGCCATATTCCTCCCACGGACAACAGGTGTCTCCCCGGGTGCCTGACTTAAACAAACCACCTCACCATCAGAATCCTCCTTGTCAATTTCCTCCCCAGCGCCAGCAACACCCATATCCTCCTCATCCTGGTGTACTTCAACACTGACATCTTCAATCTGACTATCAGGAACTGGACTGCGGGTGCTCCTTCCAGCACTTGCAGGGGGCGTGCAAATGGTGGAAGGCGCATGCTCTTCACGTCCAGTGTTGGGAAGGTCAGGCATCGCAACCGACACAATTGGACTCTCCTTGTGGATTTGGGATTTCGAAGAACGCACAGTTCTTTGCGGTGCTTTTGCCAGCTTGAGTCTTTTCATTTTTCTAGCGAGAGGCTGAGTGCTTCCATCCTCATGTGAAGCTGAACCACTAGCCATGAACATAGGCCAGGGCCTCAGCCGTTCCTTGCCACTCCGTGTGGTAAATGGCATATTGGCAAGTTTACGCTTCTCCTCCGACAATTTTATTTTAGATTTTGGAGTCCTTTTTTTACTGATATTTGGTGTTTTGGATTTTACATGCTCTGTACTATGACATTGGGCATCGGCCTTGGCAGACGACGTTGCTGGCATTTCATCGTCTCGGCCATGACTAGTGGCAGCAGCTTCAGCACGAGGTGGAAGTGGATCTTGATCTTTCCCTAATTTTGGAACCTCAACATTTTTGTTCTCCATATTTTAATAGGCACAACTAAAAGGCACCTCAGGTAAACAATGGAGATGGATGGATACTAGTATACTTATGGATGGACGAGCGACTGCCGACACAGAGGTAGCTACAGCCGTGGACTACCGTACTGTGTCTGCTGCTAATATAGACTGGATGATAATGAGATGAAATCAATATATATATATATAATATCACACTAGTACTGCAGCCGGACAGGTAGATATATTTATTATGTAATGACTGATGACGGACCTGCTGGACACTGTCAGCTCAGCAGCACCGCAGACTGCTACAGTAAGCTACTATAGTAGTATGTATAAAGAAGAAAGAAAAAAAAAAAACACGGGTAGGTGGTATACAATTATGGATGGACGAGCGACTGCCGACACAGAGGTAGCTACAGCCGTGGACTACCGTACTGTGTCTGCTGCTAATATAGACTGGATGATAATGAGATGAAATCAATATATATATATATAATATCACACTAGTACTGCAGCCGGACAGGTAGATATATTTATTATGTAATGACTGATGACGGACCTGCTGGACACTGTCAGCTCAGCAGCACCGCAGACTGCTACAGTAAGCTACTATAGTAGTATGTATAAAGAAGAAAGAAAAAAAAAACCACGGGTAGGTGGTATACAATTATGGATGGACGAGCGACTGCCGACACAGAGGTAGCTACAGCCGTGGACTACCGTACTGTGTCTGCTGCTAATATAGACTGGATGATAATGAGATGAAATCAATATATATATATATAATATCACACTAGTACTGCAGCCGGACAGGTAGATATATTTATTATGTAATGACTGATGACGGACCTGCTGGACACTGTCAGCTCAGCAGCACCGCAGACTGCTACAGTAAGCTACTATAGTAGTATGTATAAAGAAGAAAGAAAAAGAAAAAACCACGGGTAGGTGGTATACAATTATGGATGGACGAGCGACTGCCGACACAGAGGTAGCTACAGCCGTGGACTACCGTACTGTGTCTGCTGCTAATATAGACTGGATGATAATGAGATGAAATCAATATATATATATATAATATCACACTAGTACTGCAGCCGGACAGGTAGATATATTTATTATGTAATGACTGATGACGGACCTGCTGGACACTGTCAGCTCAGCAGCACCGCAGACTGCTACAGTAAGCTACTATAGTAGTATGTATATAGAAGAAAGAAAAAAAAAATACCACGGGTAGGTGGTATACAATTATGGATGGACGAGCGACTGCCGACACAGAGGTAGCTACAGCCGTGGACTACCGTACTGTGTCTGCTGCTAATATAGACTGGATGATAATGAGATGAAATCAATATATATATATATATATATATATATATATATAATATCACACTAGTACTGCAGCCGGACAGGTAGATATATTTATCATGTAATGACTGATGACGGACCTGCTGGACACTGTCAGCTCAGCAGCACCGCAGACTGCTACAGTAAGCTACTATAGTAGTATGTATAAAGAAGAAAGAAAAAAAAAAACCACGGGTAGGTGGTATACAATTATGGATGGACGAGCGACTGCCGACACAGAGGTAGCTACAGCCGTGGACTACCATACTGTGTCTGCTGCTAATATAGACTGGATGATAATGAGATGAAATCAATATATATATATATATATATATATATATATATATATATATATATAATATCACTAGTACTGCAGCCGGACAGGTATATATATTTATTATGTAATGACTGATGACGGACCTGCTGGACACTGTCAGCTCAGCAGCACCGCAGACTGCTACAGTAAGCTACTATAGTAGTATGTATAAAGAAGAAGAAAGAAAAAACAAAAAACGGGTAGGTGGTATACAATATTATATATATATTATATACAATTATATATATATATATATATATATATATTAAACTGGTGGTGATTATTAAACTGGTGGTCAGGTCACTGGTCACACTATCAGCAACTTGCAAGTAGTACTCCTAAGCAGACAATCACAATATATATTATACTGGTGGTCAGTGTGGTCACAATGGCAGTGTGGCACTCTGGCAGCAAAAGTGTGCACTGTACGTTATATGTACTCCTGAGTCCTGCTCTCAGACTCTAACTGCTCCCCACTGTCAGTGTCTCCCCCACAAGTCAGATATACATTATACAGTCACACTATCTATCTATCACTTCAGCAAGTAGTAGTACTCCTCCTAATGCTCCCCAAAATTACTACTGTGTCTCTCTCTACTCTAGTCTCACTCTCTTCTCTATAAACGGAGAGGACGCCAGCCACGTCCTCTCCCTATGAATCTCAATGCACGTGTGAAAATGGCGGCGACGCGCGGCTCCTTATATAGAATCCGAGTCTCGCGAGAATCCGACAGCGGGATGATGACGTTCGGGCGCGCTCGGGTTAACCGAGCAAGGCGGGAAGATCCGAGTCGCTCGGACCCGTGTAAAAAAAACTGAAGTTCGGGCGGGTTCGGTTTCCGAGGAACCGAACCCGCTCATCTCTACTAAAAATATACATTTACAGTAGTTATAAATCACTGTGACATGGAAACATTGCCATCTAGTGGCTAACTGGAGATAAAACAAGCAAATTATATGTACAAGATTTCACTTATTTATTTACACCTGATACATATACAAGACTTGCTGTTGCAGAGTGGCTTAATATCCAAGGACATCAAAAATAAACAACTAAGCAATATAATAAATAAAGGCAGAGATATAATAACAGAACATTAACATGAACATTTTGTTATAACATGATACGCAATTAAAATAGTGTGCAGAAGCTAAGTGAAACAAAATAGTAAAATAAACACAGCAGAAAGGCTATCTCAACTTCAGATGACCTCTGTGTCAGGTTGAGTGACCAATATAAACAATTTACATAGACAAAACATAATTAAAATCTTATTAGAAAATTTCAAATCTTGGATTAAAGATATAGATATATAGATATAATTGTTGCTAGGTGATGCCATACTATATTTTATTGTGACATAATAATGTATGTTTAAACTACTCACCACAGCTCCTCCGACAATGAAATTAACCCATACTTGCCTACCTGACCCTCTTCATGAGGGAGAAAATGCTCTGTTCCTGGACTTTCCTGGTAATGTATGATTGCCATCACCTGTGGTGAAAATAAGAATTTACTTACCGATAATTCTATTTCTTGTAGTCCGTAGTGGATGCTGGGAACTCCGTAAGGACCATGGGGAATAGCGGCTTCGCAGGAGACTGGGCACAAAAGTAAAGCTTTAGGACTACCTGGTGTGCACTGGCTCCTCCCCCTATGACCCTCCTCCAAGCCTCAGTTAGGATACTGTGCCCGGACGAGCGTACACAATAAGGAAAGATTTTGAATCCCGGGTAAGACTCATACCAGCCACACCAATCACACCGTACAACTTGTGATCTGAACCCAGTTAACAGCATGATAACAGAGGAGCCTCTGGAAAGATGGCTCACAACAACAATAACCCGATTTAGTTAACAATAACTATGTACAAGTATTGCAGACAATCCGCACTTGGGATGGGCGCCCAGCATCCACTACGGACTACGAGAAATAGAATTATCGGTAAGTAAATTCTTATTTTCTCTGACGTCCTAGTGGATGCTGGGAACTCCGTAAGGACCATGGGGATTATACCAAAGCTCCCAAACGGGCGGGAGAGTGCGGATGACTCTGCAGCACCGAATGAGAGAACTCCAGGTCCTCCTCAGCCAGGGTATCAAATTTGTAGAATTTAGCAAACATGTTTGCCCCTGACCAAGTAGCTGCTCGGCAAAGTTGTAAAGCCGAGACCCCTCGGGCAGCCGCCCAAGATGAGCCCACCTTCCTTGTGGAATGGGCTTTTACAGATTTTGGCTGTGGCAGGCCTGCCACAGAATGTGCAAGCTGAATTGTACTACAAATCCAACGAGCAATAGTCTGCTTAGAAGCAGGAGCACCCAGCTTGTTGGGTGCATACAGGATAAACAGGGAGTCAGATTTTCTGACTCCAGCCGTCCTGGAAACATATATTTTCAGGGCCCTGACAACGTCAAGCAACTTGGAGTCCTCCAAGTCCCTAGTAGCCGCAGGTACCACAATAGGCTGGTTCAGGTGAAACGCTGAAACCACCTTAGGGAGAAATTGTGGACGAGTCCTCAATTCTGCCCTGTCCGTATGAAAAATCAGGTAAGGGTTTTTATAAGATAAAGCCGCCAATTCTGACACGCGCCTGGCCGAAGCCAGGGCCAACAGCATGACCACTTTCCATGTGAGATATTTCAAATCCACAGATTTAAGCGGTTCAAACCAAAGTGATTTTAGGAACCCCAAAACTACATTGAGATCCCAAGGTGCCACTGGAGGCACAAAAGGAGGCTGTATATGCAGCACCCCCTTGACAACGTCTGAACTTCAGGAACTGAAGCCAGTTCTTTCTGGAAGAAAATCGACAGGGCCGAAATCTGAACCTTAATGGATCCTAATTTTTAGGCCCATAGACACTCCTGTTTGCAGGAAATGCAGGAATCGACCCAGTTGAAATTCCTCCGTTGGGGCCTTCATGGCCTCGCACCACGCAACATATTTCCGCCAAATGCGGTGATAATGCTTTGCGGTCACATCCTTCCTGGCTTTGATCAGGGTAGGAATGACTTCTTCCGGAATGCCTTTTTCCTTCAGGATCCGGCGTTCAACCGCCATGCCGTCAAACGCAGCCGCGGTAAGTCTTGGAACAGACAGGGTCCTTGCTGGAGCAGGTCCCTTCTTAGAGGTAGAGGCCACGGGTCCTCTGTGAGCATCTCTTGAAGTTCCGGGTACCAAGTCCTTCTTGGCCAATCCGGAGCCACGAGTATAGTTCTTACTCCTCTCCGTCTTATAATTCTCAGTACCTTGGGTATGAGAGGCAGAGGAGGGAAACACATACACTGACTGGTACACCCATGGTGTTACCAGAGCGTCCACAGCTATTGCCTGAGGGTCCCTTGACCTGGCGCAATACCCGTCCAATTTTTTGTTGAGGCGGGACGCCATCATGTCCACCTTTGTTTTTTTCCAACGGTTTACAATCATGTGGAAGACTTCTGGGTGAAGTCCCCACTCTCCCGGGTGGAGGTCGTGCCTGCTGAGGAAGTCTGCTTCCCAGTTGTCCACTCCCGGAATGAACACTGCTGACAGTGCTATCACATGATTTTCCGCCCAGCGAAGAATCCTTGCAGCTTCTGCCATTGCCCTCCTGCTTCTTGTGCCGCCCTGTCTGTTCACGTGGGCGACTGCCGTGATGTTGTCCGACTGGATCAGCACCGGCTGACCTTGAAGCAGAGGTCTTGCTTGGCTTAGGGCATTGTAAATGGCCCTCAGCTCCAGGATATTTATGTGAAGTGATGTCTCCAGGCTTGACCACAAGCCCTGGAAATTTCTTCCCTGTGTGACTGCTCCCCAGCCTCGCAGGCTGGCATCCGTGGTCACCAGGACCCAGTCCTGAATGCCGAATCTGCGGCCCTCTAGAAGATGAGCACTCTGCAACCACCACAGGAGAGACACCCTTGTTTTTGGTGACAGGGTTATCCGCTGATGCATCTGAAGATGCGATCCGGACCATTTGTCCAGCAGGTCCCACTGGAAAGTTCTTGCGTGGAATCTGCCGAAAGGGATTGCTTCGAAGGAAGCCACCATTCTTCCCAGGACCCTTGTGCATTGATGCACTGACACTTGGCCTGGTTTTAGGAGGTTTCTGACTAGTTCGGATAACTCCCTGGCTTTCTCCTCCGGGAGAAACACCTTTTTCTGGACTGTGTCCAGGATCATCCCTAGGAATAGAAGACGTGTCGTCGGGATCAGCTGCGATTTTGGAATATTGAGAATCCAACCGTGCTGCCGCAACACTACTTGAGATAGTGCTACCCCGACTACCAATTGTTCCCTGGATCTTGCCCTTATCAGGAGATCGTCCAAGTACGGGATAACTAAAACTCCCTTCCTTCGAAGGAGTATCATCATTTCGGCCATTACCTTGGTAAAGACCCGGGGTGCCGTGGACAAACCAAACGGCAGCGTCTGAAACTGATAGTGACAGTTCTGTACCACAAACCTGAGGTATCCTTGGTGAGAAGGGTAAATTGGGACATGGAGGTAAGCCTCCTTGATGTCCAAAGACACCATATAATCCCCTTCTTCCAAGTTCGCAATCACCGCTCTGAGTGACTCCATCTTGAATTTGAACCTGTGTATGTAAGTGTTCAAGGATTTCAGATTTAAAATAGGTCTCACCGAGCCGTCCGGCTTCGGTACCACAAACAGCGTGGAATAATACCCCTGTCCCTGTTGCAGGAGGGGTATCTTGATTATCACCTGCTGGGAATACAGCTTGTGAATGGCTTCCAATACCGCCTCCCTGTCGGAGGGAGACGTCGGTAAAGCAGACTTTAGGGGAGTGCCTGAGTCCGCTTGTAAAGCCCCAGCGTCATGCTGAGGACTTGGCAGAAAACGGGAGAGGGCTTCTGTTCCTGGGAACTGGCTGTTTGCTGCAGCCTTTTTACTCTCCCTCTGCCACGGGGCAGAAATGAGGAGCCTTTTGCCCGCTTGCCCTTATGGGGCCGAAAGGACTGCGCCTGATAATACGGCGTCTTCTTATGTTGAGAGGCTACCTGGGGTAAAAATGTGGATTTCCCAGCAGTTGCCGTGGCCACCAGGTCTGATAGACCTACCCCAAATAACGCCTCCCCTTTGTAAGGCAATACTTCCATATTCCTTTTGGAATCAGCATCACCTGACCACTGCCTCGTCCATAACCCTCTTCTGGCAGAAATGGACAGCGCACTTACTCTTGATGCCAGTCGGCAAATATCCCTCTGTGCATCACGCATATATAGAAATGCATCTTTCAAATGCTCTATAGTCAGTAATATACTGTCCCTATCTAGGGTATCAATATTGTCAGTCAGGGAATCCGACCAAGCCACCCCAGCACTGCACATCCAGGCTGAGGCGATTGCTGGTCGCAGTATAACACCCGTGTGAGTGTATATACATTTTAGGATATTCTCCTGCTTTCTGTCAGCAGGTTCCTTAAGGGCGGCCCTATCAGGAGACGGTAGTGCCACCTGTTTTGACAAACGTGTGAGCGCTTTATCCACCTTAGGGGGTGTTTCCCAACGTGCCCTATCCTCTGGCGGGAAGGGGTATGATGCTAATAACCTTTTAGGAATTATCAGTTTTTTATCGGGGGAAACCCACGCTTCATCACACACTTCATTTGATTCCTCAGATGCAGGAAAAACTACATGCAGTTTTTTCTCACCAAACATAATACCCTTTTTAGTGGTACTTGTATTATCAGAAATATGTAAAACATTTTTCATAGCATCAATCATGTAACGTGTGGCCCTACTGGAAGTCACATTCGTCTCTTCATCGTCGACACTGGAGTCAGTATCCGTGTCGGCGTCTGTATCTGCCATCTGAGGTAACGGGCGTTTTAGAGCCCCTGATGGCTTTTGAGACGCCTAAACAGGCACGAGCTGAGTAGCCGGCTGTCTCATGTCATCAACCGTCTTTTGTAAAGAGCTGACACTGTCACGTAATTCCTTCCATAAGCTCAGCCACTCAGGTGTCGACTCCCTAGGGGGTGACATCTCCATTACAGGCAATTGCTCCGCCTCCACACCATTTTCCTCCTCATACATGTCGACACAATCGTACCGACACACAGCACACACACAGGGAATGCTCTGATAGAGGACAGGACCACACTAGCCCTTTGGGGAGACAGAGGGAGAGTATGCCAGCACACACCAGAGCGCTATATATATACAGGGATAACCTTATAGAAGTGTTTTTCCCCTTATAGCTGCTGTTTTATTTATACTGCGCCTAATTAGTGCCCCCCTCTCTTGTTTTACCCTTTTCTGTAGTGCAGGACTGCAGGGGAGAGTCAGGGAGACGTCCTTCCAGCGAAGCTGTGAGGGAAAATGTGCTGAGGAGATAGGCTCCGCCCCCTTCTCGGCGGACTTTTCTCCCGCTTTTTGCTGTATTCTGGCAGGGGTTAAAATACATCCATATAGCCCTGGGGGTTATATGTGATGTATTTTCGCCAGCCAAGGTGTTTCTATTGCTGCTCAGGGCGCCCCCCCCCCCCAGCGCCCTGCACCCTCAGTGACCGGAGTGTGAAGTGTGCCTGAGGAGCAATGGCGCACAGCTGCAGTGCTGTGCGCTACCTTGGTGAAGACTGATGTCTTCTGCCGCCGATTTTCCGGACCTCTTCTTGCTTCTGGCTCTGTAAGGGGGCCGGCGGCGCGGCTCTGGGACCGGACTCCGAGGCTGGGCCTGTGTTGGGTCCCTCTGGAGCTAATGGTGTCCAGTAGCCAAGAAGCCCAAGCTGGCTGCAAGCAGGCAGGTTCGCTTCTTCTCCCCTTAGTCCCTCGATGCAGTGAGCCTGTTGCCAGCAGGTCTCACTGAAAATAAAAAACCTAAAACTAAACTTTTACTAAGAAACTCAGGAGAGCCTCCTAGAATGCACCCTTCTCGGCCGGGCACAAAAATCTAACTGAGGCTTGGAGGAGGGTCATAGGGGGAGGAGCCAGTGCACACCAGGTAGTCCTAAAGCTTTACTTTTGTGCCCAGTCTCCTGCGGAGCCGCTATTCCCCATGGTCCTTACGGAGTTCCCAGCATCCATTAGGACGTCAGAGAAACACCTTTCTTATCAATTAACTAGCTCACCACAGGTGATGGCAATCATACATTACCAGGAAAGTCCTGGAACAGAGCATTTTCTCCCTCATGGAGAGGGGCCGGTAGGCAAGTATGAATTAACCTAATCACCAACCACTTATTCCTGTTGTTGGCGCTTTGGTGACATAGGGATATAATGATTCCTTTCCCTCATTTACTGACTAATCAAATCTAATCGTCAGCATTAACATACCTGGTTACAACTTTTTTAATGCATGAAATAACCACTATAGTTTTGGCAGAAGTGAATTGAAAACATTGGGGTCACTTCAATTAGGTGCAACCTAGTCACAGCTGTGAGCAATTGCTGCATACAAATATCCACAAGTCCGGGCCAAGACTAGGCTGTGACTAGGCCAAGTTGCGGTGCCAGTGGCGGTGTTTCCATGCCATTACAGTGGCAAGGGGAGGGACTGGGGGTAAGAGCAAGACCAGCTGACCTCAGAACAGCATGAAAGTGAATGGAATTTGAGTACTGAAGTTAGTGGCCCAAGGTTCCCATACTGTAGTAAAAGACTTTGAATAGATATGAAGAATACTTGGCAGTCATATACTCCATTTGTTAGATGTGCATATTCGATTGAATGGCCGGCTGTGGGGATCCCAGCGCCCAGCATACCGGCAGCGTGGTGAGCGCAAAAGAGCTCCTTATGGGCTCGTTGCTCTCTCCACGCTGCGGCACGGTGGCGCGCCACGCTATTTATTCTCCCTCCAGCGGTGTTGTGGACACCTCAAAAGGGAGAATAGTCGTCGGTATACCAGTGGTCGGGATCCTGGTGCCGGTATGCTGAGCGCCGGGATCCCGACAGCCGGTATATCGAGTTCCACCCTTGATTAATAACCATCTGTGTGGATAATGTGGAAGACTGCAACAACGTCAATGCAATTTGACACGTGGCCGCTGATATAAAACAATAAATCTAATTTATTATGATGCTTGGTGGTGGTGGGGCATTTACTGAGGGAAGAATCTGGGAGAGCAAGATCTGCAGTTTTAGAAGACTGGATAAGTGACATCTGATATCTGACCAGAAAACGAGATTTATGGTAAGAACTTACCGTTGTTAAATCTCTTTCTGCGAGGTACACTGGGTTCCACAGGGAATAACATCAGGGTGTAGAGTAGGATCTATGATCCGAGGCACCAAAAGGCTAAAAGCTTTGACTGTTCCCAAGATGCTCAGTGCCGCCTCCTCTATAACCCCGCCTCCGTGCACAGAAGCTCAGTTTTGTTAACCAGTCCAAAGCAGTGGCAGGTAAAAGAGACGACAACCGTTAGTAGCCAGTTACACCACATTCTCACGACAAGAGAAGGTATCAGCGGCTAATGCCATACAAACCCAAAGAAGCTAAGTGCGTCAGGGTGGGTGCCCTGTGGAGCCCAGTGTACCTCGCAGAAAGAGATTTAACAATGGTAAGTTCTTACCATAAATCTTGTTTTCTGCAGTGGGGTACACTGTAGTCCACAGGGAATAACATCGAGGATGTCCTAAAGCAGTTCCTCGAGGTAGGGGACGCACTGTAGCGGGCACAAGAACCCGGCGTCCAAAGGAAGCATCATGGGAGGCGGATGTATCGAAGGCATAGAACCTTATGAACGTGTTCACTGTGGACCACGCAGGAGTACAAGTGGGCGGGTACGGGTGGGATCAGCGTACCCTTAAGAATTTATCCGCGGGTACGCTGTACCCACACCGACGGGCCGCCGCTCCCTCCCTCCGCTGCTGCTGCTCACCGCCGCTGCATGAGGGGAGGAGAGCGTAGCATGCGCCTCTCCCACCCCTCAGTGACTTCAATTCAGTGCCAGCCCGTGAGCCAATCAGAGCTCGCGGACCGGCAGCCAAGGCTCCTGATTGGCTGCCGGACCGCGAGCCTTGATTGGCTCACGGATCGGCGCTGAATTGAAGGTAGAGACCCGCACCGCCGCCGGAGACTGAGGGGCAGGAGAGGCGCATGCTGTGCTCTCCTCCCCTCACACACAGCATTGCACAGCAGCAGCGGTGAGCAGCAGGGGAAGGGGGGGGGGGGGGGCATGTGTACCTGGCACTGGGGTCATATCTGGCACTGCGGGGACATGTGTATCTGGCACTGGGGACATTTCTGTATCTGGCACTGGGGGCATATCTGGCACTGGGGGGACATGTGTATCTGGCACTGGGGACATTTCTGTATCTGGCACTGGGGGCAAATCTGGCACTGGGGGGATATGTGTATCTGGCACTGGGGACATTTCTGTACCTGGCACTGGGGGCATATCTGGCACTGGGAGCATATCTGGCACTGGGGGCATCTCTGTATCTGGCACTGGGAGCATATCTGGCACTGGGGAGACATGTGTATCTGGCACTGGGGGCATATCTGGCACTGGGGGCATCTCTGTATCTGGCACTGGGAGCATACCTGGCACTGGGGGGAACATGTGTATCTGGCACTGGGGACATTTCTGTAGCTGGCACTGGGGGCATATCTGGCACTGGGGACATTTCTGTATCTGGCACTGGGGGCATATCTGGCACTGGGGCATCTCTATATCTGGCACTGGGGGCATATCTGGCACTGGGAGCATATCTGGCCCTCTGGGGGCATTTGTGTATCTGGCACTGTGGGGCAATGTGTATCTGGCACTCTGGGGGCATTTGTGTATCTGGCACTGTGGGGCAATGTGTATCTGGCACTGTGAGGCAATGTATATCTGGCACTCTGGGGGCATTTGTGTATCTGGCACTGTGGGGCAATGTGTATCTGGCACTGTGGGGCAATAAGTACAGTATCTGGCACTGTGGGGCAATGTGTACAGTATCTGGCACTGTGGGGTAATGTGTATCTGACACTGGGGCAATGTGTATCTGGCACCGTGGGGCAATGTGTATCTGGCACTCTGGGGGCATTTCTGTATCTGGCACAGTGAGGCAATGTGTATCTGGCACTGTGGGGCAATGTATATCTGGCGCTGTGGGGCAATGTATATCTGGCACTATGGGGCAACGTGTATCTGGCACTATTGGGGTCACATGTGTATCTGCCCGTCCCCTCATATGTGTATCACGCCCCATTTTCATTGGCCATGCCCCATGTGGCATTTGGTCACACCCATTTTTTTGGCGCGCGCACTCAGTACCTGTAAGACATTTTTTCTACTTGCTCCACCTGGAACACGTAGCCACCTTGCACCAATTGTTCAAAGGTCGCACCACGTCTGGTCGCCCAAGAAGGTCCAACAGACCTAGTAGAATGGGCCTTGATAGTAGCAGGAACTGGACGACCAGCCTGTATATAAGCATGTGCAATCACCATTCTAATCCATCTGGCCAGGGTCTGCTTGTGAGCAGGCCAGCCACGTTTGCGAAAACCAAACAGTACAAAGAGAGAATCAGACTTCCTAATGGACGCTGTCCTCTTTACATAGGGGGTCATTCTGACCCGTTCGCTCACTGCGTTTTAACGCAGCAGAGCGAACGGGTCCCTACTGCGCATGCGCTGGCGCTGTAGTGTGCCGGCGCATGCCAGACGGCCGAAGGTCAGAGCAGGGATACGATCACCTCTGCCTGATTGACAGGCAGAGGCGATCGCTGGGCGGGAGGGGGCGGAATGGCAGCGTTTGCCCGCTGTTTCGTGGGTTTGGTCCGGCCAACGCAGACGTGGCCGGACTGAACGGGGGCGGGCCGCATCGGCTGCGTGACGTCACACGCAGCCGCTGCGGGCCGGGGAGTGATGAGTAGCTCCCGGCCAGCACGCTAAAGCTGCGCTGCCCGTGAGCTACTCTTGAAGTGCAAAGGCATCGCCGCTGTGCGATGCCTTTGCACTTCTGCGAGGGGGGCCAGACTGACATGCGGGGTGGGCTAGCCCTGTGCTGGGAGTCCCCCCGCATGTTAGGGAAGAAGATCGTAGCTATGCTAAATTCAGCACAGCTACAATCAACTCAGAATGACCCCCATAGATACGGAGAGCCTGTACCAGATTCAAAGACCGCTCTCTGGAAGATAATTCAGGAGAGACAAAGGCCGGAACTACAATCTCCTGATTAAGGTGGAAAGAAGACACCACCTTAGGTAGGTACCCAGGACGTGTCCTAAGAACCGCCCGGTCACGGTGAAAAATCAGATGGGGGGACCTACAAGACAAGGCACCCAAATCCGACACCAGTCTAGCAGAGGCAATAGCCAGTAGAAACAATACCTTAAGAGAAAGCCACTTAAGGTCTGCTGATTCAAGAGGCTCAAATGGAGACCCTTGTAATGCCTCCAGAACCACAGACAAATCCCAAGGAGCCACAGGCGGGATGTAAGGAGGTTGAATCCGCAACACACCCTGAGTGAATGTATGAACATCAGGTAGAGTCGCAAGTTTTCTCTGAAACCAAACCGACAAGGCAGAAATATGAATCTTGATGGAGGCCAGACAAAGGCCCAAGTCCAGGCCCTGTTGCAGAAAGGCCAAAAGTTTGACCGTACTAAACTTGTAAGAGTCATGATTGTTAGATGCGCACCAACCAAAGTAAGAATGCCAGACCCTATGACAAATCCGGGCAGAAGCCGGTTTCCGGGCCTTCAACATAGTTTGAATGACCGCCTCAGAAAAGCCTTTGGTCCTCAGGACCGAAGCTTCAAGAGCCATGCAGTCAAAGCCAACTGGGCCAAATCCTGATATACACAAGGGCCCTGAACGAGGAGATCCGAGCGCTGAGGAAGTAGAAGGGGACGCTCTCTCTCTCTCTCGAGAGAGACCCTGAAGGTCTGAGAACCAATGTCGTCTGGGACACGCTGGGGCTATCAGAAGCAAGAGGCCTCCTTCTTGCTTGAACTTCCTTATTACCCTGGGCAGAAGTGACATCGGAGGGAACACGTAGGGCAGCCGAAAGTTCCATGGAATTGCCAGTGCCTCCACGAACGCTGCTTGAGGATCCCTTGTTCTTGCTCCGAAGACCGGAACCTTGTGATTGGGTTGAGACGCCATCAGGTCCACATCTGGAAGGCCCCACTAGTCCACTAGGAGTTGAAATACTTCTGGATGGAGGCTCCACTCTCCGGCATGTACGTCCTGAAGACTGAGGAAGTCCGCTTCCCAGTTTAGGACCCCCGGAATGAACACTGCCGATATGGCCGGTAGATGGCGTTCCGCCCACAGAAGAATCCTTGATACTTCCCTCATTGCCATGCGGCTTCGAGTGCCGCTTTGATGATTTATGTATGCCATTGTGGTGGCGTTGTCCAACTGTACTTGCACCCAACACAGTAGTGCTCCATATGAACCCAACACAGTAGTGCTCCATATGCCCCTCACCACAGTGGTGCCCTATATGCCTAGTCAAAAATTAGGGACATACTGTAGAAGTTGGATACATGAGGGTAAGTGCACACAATACAGTGTGTTAGTGCATACAATTCTAGTGCGTTAGGTTGAATATGGAAAGGAGTGAACATGAGGTACTACATCTTGGTACAAGTAGCTCTGTCCAATACAACTTCAGATGGGAAATAAGAGGCAATATCCAGCGGGCATATGGCGACCCAGGGTGTTAGTTCAGTTCAAGAGGAGAGGGCTCTGGAGGGCTTCATACTGTAGCTTTCCCCTCTGACTACATGGTCAAGAGTAGTTGGGACACAGATCTACTATCCATCATCAAAGGGAGCACAACTGCAGTGATCCAGGAATGCACAGCTGGAATCATTGCTTTGGCACCTGGGTGAAGCATGACCACGATATATAGGTGGGAGGCAGCAGTGTTGGGGTGCCAATGGGAGCATTCTGGTATAGGTTAGGGGTGGGAGAAGCGTTCTGGCAGAGGTGCCAAGATATCAGGGAGAAGGGGGGTAGTCAGGAGCTCACTAGCAGTGGTGCCAGGGTATTGGAGGAGTGTTCTGCGGTGCAGGGATACCAGGGGAAGTGCGGAGGGATTCTGGGTGAGCAATCAGACAGCTGTACCAGGATACCTGGTGAGACACAGCCCGAAGTCCTGGGAAAGTTGGATGCTGTTAATACTCAACCCCTTGTGTCACACTCACGTTCCAGCTCATGAATGATCTGTTTTCGATCTGAGCATGGAAGCACAACCTACCCCTGGTTCTCCCTCTGGAGCTAGGTCACCAAAGGCAAGTGCTTGGGTTATGGGTTAAATCCAGGGTCGTCCATGGCACCAGCTGTGCCGCCCCCAGCAAGTGGCTCCCCTAGGCATGTGCCTCATGTGCGTAGTGGGAAATCCGCCACTGGTAGGTATACCAATCATGCTGGGGGAGCAGTGACAATGACACATATGGCAGCTGTGGGGAGGATAGTACAGTAGAAAGATGACATATGACAGCTGGGGGATAGTAGTAACAGTAGTAGTAGTGACACTAATGACAGCTGGGGTTAGTACTAGGGATATAGCTTGAAGATAGAGGAGGTAACAGCTCAGAGTAGTACAGGTTCACGGGATAATGGGACTATCCTGCGAGGTAGACAATACCTGCAGCTCTTCTGGAAGCCTGGATACAATGTACTCCATCAACGTGAAGTCCCATTACATCAGCTCACTGCACCTGGATGTACTGATCCGGCTCAGCTGTAGGATGTGAGCCCGTTCCTAATCCCGACTCTCAGGCTCACTGCGTGCTGCAGCTCTTGCCTTATCTCCAGGCCACCAGAAGAGGTTTCTTCAAAATTATTCAGAGAATACCATCCAAAGCCAGAACAATGTTTCTAACCCCTACACATCAGTCCGTTATGCAACATAATGTTCCTATAAGGTTCTGCCTTCTGTATACCATGGGAGCTTTGCAGCCTGCCTCATTCCAAAATGCACCACATAGGCAGCCACAGACCATATGGGGTTCAAGCCTGGGGGATACATGCCCCTCTGCCGCCATGCCTAATCTGCCCCTAATAACGTCTCTTCTTCAGTGTAGTGGGAGCCAGGTTTTACAGAATGTGAAGATTATGACCTGAATATGGTACCTGTACAACAGTAATATTTCTTAAGCTGGGTATACACTAGACTAGACAATATTTTAAACAATTGTCCCAGTTTCGATGGATTCAAGTGTGTGCGCTCTATTTGCACGCCCACATGGTTGTTAGCGATGTCTTCTGGCCGGCCCTACATGCAGCTCATTGTGAGAATATCGTCAATGACTGCATACTCCTGGATGTGGCCACTGACAATATAACTGTATATTGTATATAAGAGTATACGCACTGTGGGGGTTATTCAGAGTTGTTAGCACACCAAAAACGCACACTAGTCGGCAAAACCATGTTGCACTGCAGGTGGGGCAGATGTAACGTGCAGAGAGAGTTAGATTTGGGTGGGGTGTGTCCAAAATTAAATCTAAATTGCAGTGTAAAAATAAAGGAGCCAGTATTTACCCTGCACAGAAACCCACCTGCAGCGCAACATGGTTTTGCCTATTAGTGTGCTTTTTTTGTTTTGGCTTTGGATGGTGCTTTTATGGTTTGCTAACAAACCTGAATAAGGCCCTATACTTTTTGTTTAGGAGTTCAAGGGAAATCGTTGACGACATTGCATCATTTGCCTATCATCTAGTGTGTACCCGGTTAAAGAGAACTCGTGATCAGAGCCAGATTTAGACATCATTGGGCCCTAGGCAGGATACCGGTTTGGGGCACCCCTCCCTCAACCAATCCATAGCACTATATTTTCTCTAATACCCTAACCCAAATCCCTAAACTATCCCTAATACCCTAACCCAAACGACTACACCAACCCTAATACCTTATCCATAATACCCTAACCCAAATCCCTAAACTAGCCCTAATGGTGGTATTCAATTGTTATGTTGCGCCCGATCTACCATCTAAAGTGACATGAGATCACGAGGCGATATTCAACTGTTATTTTTTATTGCACCTATCGTGTCCATAGAGGTCCGGTTTAGCTGTGTAAAGCAACTAAACCCGAACAAAACAAATGGAGCAACATGAAAAGTCCCACTTACATGCTGAAATGGGTCACTTTTCACACGTCAGCTCGCCTCCCCCCTAGCGAGAAAAACAATTGAATCTCGCCCTAATACCCTAACCACTACACCAAACCTAATACCCTATTTGTAATACCCTAACCCCTAAACTAGCCCTAACCCAAACCCCTCAACTAACACTAATATCCTATCCTTAATACTCTAACCCAAACCCCTAAACCTTAATACCCTAACCACTACTCCAACCCTAATACCTTACCCCACGTATACCACACAGTAGTGGCCCTTATTTACGTTACGCCACACAGTAGTACTCCTTATACACGTTATGACACAAACTAGTACTCCTTATACACATTATGCCACACAGTAATACTCTATATACACCTTACATCACACAATAGTACTTCTTATCAGAGTCGGCCCTAACCAATATGATGCCCTAGGCAAGATTTTGGCTGGTGCCCCCTAGCACCACCGCTGGTTCCGCTTCTGACCTTGCACCTCTTTCCCAGCACCATCACCCCTCACCCATAGCAGTCCTTATTTTGGTGTTTATACCCCCTATATTTTAAATAGGAACAGTTTGCACATTTGGCGCACAGCCCAAAAAGGGGTGTGTTTTTGCTGGCAAGGGGCATGGCCACACAATAGTAACCCCAATTCCAATTACGCCACTCAATACTGCAACTTCATTCACATTTGATCATGCGATAGTGTTCATAATTCATATTACATCCCACAGTAGTATCACTTTACCTTATAAACGTTACTCCTCACAGTAGAGCCCCTTATTCACATTACATCACACCGTATTGCTCTTTATTCAAATTAGACAACACAGTAGTGCCCTTTCTATACGCAACGCCACATAGTAGAGCACCTTATACAAATAATGCCACACATTAGTAATGCATTTATATACATAATTCCACACAGTAATGCCCCTTACACATATGAGACACATTATTAATGTCCTTATAAACATAATGCGCCTTACACATTATGACAACCTTTATTAATGCCCTTTCTCTAACGTCCTAGAGGATGCTGGTCCGTAAGGACCATGGGGATAGACGGGCTCTGCAGGAGACATGGGCACTTTAAGAAAGACTTTGACTCTGGGTGTGCACTGGCTCCTCCCTCTATGCCCCTCCTCCAGACCTCAGTTTGATACTGTGCCCAGAGGAGCTGGGTGCATTTCAGGAGCTCTCCTGAGTTTCCTGTAAGAAAGCATTTTTGTTAGGTTTTTTATTTTCAGGGAGCCTGCTGGCAACAGACTCCCTGCATCGAGGGACTGAGGAGAGAGAAACAGACCCACTTCTCTGAGTTTCAGGGCTCTGTTTCTTAGGCTACTGGACACCATTAGCTCCAGAGGGAGTCAGAACACAGGTCTCACCCTGGAGTTCGTCCCGGAGCCGCGCCGCCGTCCTCCTCACAGAGTCGGAAGATAGAAGCCGGGTGAGTATGAGAGGAAAAGATCTTCAGAGGCGGCAGAAGACTTCATTGATCTTCACTGAGGTAACGCACAGCACTGCAGCTGTGCGCCATTGCTCCCATACACCTCACAAACGGCAGTCACTGTAAGGGTGCAGGGCGCAGGGGGGGGGGGGGGGGCGCCCTGGGCAGCAATATAAACCTCTTATTTGGCAAAAGAGAGCATATATACAGCTGGACACTGTATATATGCATGAGCCCCCTGCCAATTTTACACTTTTAGCGGGACTGAAGCCCGCCGCCGAGGGGGTGGGGCTTCTCCCTCAGCACTCACCAGCGCCATGTTTTTCTCCACAGCACCGCTGAGAGGAAGCTCCCCGGACTCTCCCCTGCTTATACCACGGTAGAAGAGAGGGTTTTAAAGAAGAGAGGGGGGCACATAATTCGGCGCAGATAATAATAACAGCGCTATGGGGTAAACATTAAATTGCTGTGTTTTTCCTGGGTCATATTGCGCTGGGGTGTGTGCTGGCATACTCTCTCTGTCTCTCCAAAGGGCCTTGTGGGGGAACTGTCTTCAGAAGAACATTCCCTGAGTGTGTCGTGTGTCGGTACGTGTGTGTCGACATGTCTGAGGTAAAAGGCTCTCCTAAGGAGGAGATGGAGCAAATGTGTGTGTGTGTGTGGTGTCTCCGTCGACAACGCCGACGCCTGATTGGATATGTGAAATTAAGTGCTAAGATGAATTTATTACACAAAAGATTAGAGAACAGACAGGGAATCTACCCATGTCTGTCCCTATGTCACAGAGACCTTCAGGGTCTCACAACGCTCACTATCCAAAAATAAGAGACACTGATATCGACACGGAGTCTGACTCCAGTGTCGACTACGATAATGCAAAGTACAGCCAAAACTGGCAGAAAAGTATTCAATATATGATTATTGTAATAAAAGATGTTTTGCATATCACTGATGACTCATCTGTCCCTGACACGAGGATACACATGTTTAAGGGGAAGAAAGCTGAGGTAAATTTCCCTCCTCTCATGAAGAAAAAGAGCGGGAATCTCCAGACAAGAAGCTGCAGCTTCCCAAAAAGAATTCTCAGGGAGTATCCTTTCCCTAATGGGGCCAGGATACGATGGGAATCTTCCCCTAGGGTGTACAAGGCATTGACACGTTTACCCAAAAAAGGTACCGTTGACTTTACAGCTATCCTCAGGGATCCTGCAGATAGCATGCAGTAAAAGTACTTTGAAGTCCATTTACACACATTCTGGTACACTACTCAGACAGGCGATTGTGTCGGCATGGGTTTATAGCGCTGTAGCAGCGTAGACAGATACCTTATCAGCGGAGATTGAAACCCTAGATAAGGATACCATGTTATTGTCCCTAGTGTATATATATATATATATATATATATATATATTTATATGTAAAAGATGTTGTCTTATATATATATATATATATATATATATATATATATATAAGACATGCCCAAAGAGACGTTAGTCTACTGGGTTCTAGAGTCAACGCTATGTCGATTTCTGCTAGACGTGTCCTGTGGAACATGCAATGGACAGGTGATGCCGACTAAAAGAGGCATATGGAGTTGTTGCCTTACAAGGGTGAGGAATTGTTCGGAGAGGGCCTCTCGGATCTCGTCTCCATGGCTACGGCAGGTAAATCAATTTTTTTGCCATATATTCCCTCACAATCTAAGAAAGCGCCTCATTATCGAATGCAGTCCTTTCGTTCCAATAAAAGCAAGAGAGCACGTGGATCGTCCTTTCTTGCCAGAGGTAAGGGCAGAGGGAAAAGCTGCACAACACAGCTCGTTCCCAGGAACAAAAGTCCTCCCCGGCCTCTGCTAAATCCACCGCATGACGCTGGGGCTCCCCTGAGGGAGTGAGCTCCTGTGGGGGCACGTCTTCGACTGTTCAGCCACGTCTGGGTCCACTCACAGGTGGATCCATGGGCAATAGAAATTGTTTCCCAGGGTTACAAGCTGGAATTCGAAGAAGTGCCTCCTCGCCGGTTTTTCAAATCGGCCCTACCGAAACAACCCCTGGAAAGGGAGATAGTGTTACATGCGATTCACAAATTGTGTATGCAACAAGTGGTGGTAGAGGTTCCCCTGCTTCAAAGAGGGCAGGGGTACTACTCAACTCTGTTTGTGGTTCCGAAACTGGACGGTTCGGTCAGACCCATTTTAAATTTAAAATCCCTGAACCTTTACTTAAAACGGTTCAAGTTCAAGATGGAATCACTCAGGGCGGTCATCGCCAGCCTAGAAGGGGGAGATTTTTTGGTATCTCTGGACATAAAGGATGCATACCTGCATGTCCCCATATATCCTCCTCATCAGGCGTACCTGAGATTGGAGGTACAGAATTGTCATTACCAATTTCATTCAGACGTTGCCGTTTGGGCTTTCCACTGCCCCGAGAATTTTCACCAAGGTAATGGCGGAAATGATGGTGCTCCTGCGCAAGCAGGGTGTCACAATTATCCCGTACTTGGACGATCTCCTCATAAAAGCGAGATCACGGGTGAAGTTGCTGAGCAGCGTATCACTTTCACTGAATGTGTTACAGCGACACGGCTGGATTCTCGATATTCCAAAGTCGCAGCTGAATCCTACAACTCGTCTGCCCTTCTTGGGCATGATTCTGGACAGAGACCAGAAAAGGGTTTTTCTTCCGAAGGAAAAAGCGCAGGAACTCATGACTCTAGTCATGAACTTGTTGAAACCAAAACAAGTGTCAGTACATCATTGCACTCAAGTTCTGGGAAAGATGGTGGCAACATACGAAGCCATTCCATACGGCAGAGTCCATGCAAGAGCCTTCCAATGGGACCTATTGGCCAAATGGTCCGGGTCGTATCTGCAATTTCATCAGCGAATCACCTTGTCCCCCAGGGCCAGAGTATCTCTCCTGTGGTGGCAAAACAGTGCTCACCTTCTAGAGGGCCGCAGGTTCGGCATTCAGGACTGGATCCTGGTGACCACGGACGCGAGCCTCCGAGGTTGGGGAGCGGTCACACAGGGAAGAAATTTCCAAGGACTTTGGTCAAGTCAAGAGACTTGTCTTCACATCAACATCCTGGAACTAAGGGCCATATACAACGCCCTACGTCAAGCGGAGATCTTACTTCGCAATCGACCAGTTCTGATCCAGTCAGACAACATCAACGCAGTAGCTCATGTAAAACGCCAAGGCGGCACAAGAAGCAGAGTGGCAATGGCGGAAGCCACCAGAGTTCTTCGCTGGGCGGAGAATCATGTAAGCGCTCTGTCAGCAGTGTTCATTCTGGGAGTGGACAACTGGGAAGCAGACTGCCTCAGCAGACACGATCTGCATCCGGGAGAGTGGGGACTTCGTCAGGAAGTCTTCGCGCAGATTGCACCAAATAGACATGATGGCATCCTGTCTCAACAAAAAGCTACAAAGGTATTGCGCCAGGTCAAGAGACCCTCAGGCGGTAGCTGTGGACGCCCTAGTGACACCGTGGGTGTTCCAGTCGGTATATGTGTTTCCTCCTCTTCCTCTCATACCCAAGGTGTTGAGGATAATAAGAAAAAGAGGAGTGAGAACAATTCTCATTGTTCCAGATTGGCCACGAAGGACCTGGTATCCGGATCTGCAAGAAATGCTCACAGAAGATCCGTGGCCTCTTCCTCTAAGGCAGGACTTGTTACAACAAGGTCCCTGTCTGTTCCAAGACTTACCGCAGCTGCGTTTGACGGCATGGCGGTTGAACGCCGGATCCTAGCGGAAAAAGGTATTCCGGATGAGGTCATTCCTACGCTAATAAAGGCTAGGAAGGACGTGACATCTAAGCATTATCACCGAATATGGAGAAAATATGTTTCTTGGTGTGAGGCCAGGAATGCTCCTACGGAAGAATTCCACCTGGGCCGTTTTCTTCACTTCCTACAAACTGGAGTGAATTTGGGCCTAAAATTAGGTTCCATTAAAAGTTCAGATTTCGGCCTTATCCATTTTCTTTCAAAAGGAATTGGCCTCATTACCTGAAGTACAGACTTTTGTGAAGGGAGTACTGCATATTCAGCCTCATTTTGTACCTCCGGTGGCGCCTTGGGACCTTAACGTGGTGTTAAGTTTCCTTAAGTCACATTGGTTTGAACCACTTAAGACAGTGGAGTGGAAATATCTCACCTGGAAGGTGGTCATGTTGTTAGCCTTGGCTAGGCGAGTTTCGGAATTGGCGGCTTTATCACATAAAAGCCCCTATCTGGTTTTCCATATGGATAGAGCGGAATTGCAGACCCGTCCTCAATTCCTGCCTAAGGTGGTCTCATACTTTCATATGAACCAACCTATTGTCGTGCCTGTGGCTACACGTGACTTGGAGGATTCCGAGTCCCTTAATGTGGTCAGGGCTTTGAAAATTTACGTGGCCAGAACGGCTAGGATCAGAAAAACAGAAGCACTGTTTGTCCTGTCTGCAGCCAACAAAGTTGGCGGCCCTGCTTCAAAGCAGACTATTGCTCGCTGGATCTGTAACACGATTCAGCAGGCGCATTCTACGGCAGGATTGCCGTTAACAAAATCGGTTAAGGCCCATTCCACTAGGAAGGTGAGCTCTTCTTGGGCGGCTGCCCGAGGGGTCTTGGCACTACAGCTGTGCCGAGCTGCTACTTGGTCGGGGTCAAACACCTTTGCAAAGTTCTATAAGTTTGATACCCTGGCTAAGGAGGACCTCCTGTTTGCTCAATCGGTGCTGCAGAGTCATCCGCACTCTCCCGTCCGTTTGGGAGCTTTGGTATAATCCCCATGGTCCTTACGGAGTCCCAGCATCCTCTAGGACGTTAGAGAAAATAAGATTTTTAACCTACCGGTAAATCTTTTTCTCGTAGTCCGTAGAGGATGCTGGGCGCCCGTCCCAAGTGCGGACTACTTCTGCAAGACTTGTATATAGTTATTGCTTGCATAAGGGTTATGTTATAGTTTCATCGGTCTTGGACTGATGCTATGTTGTTTTTCATACTGTTAACTGGGTATTATATCACAAATTATATGGTGTGATTGGTGTGGCTGGTATGAATCTTGCCCTTGGATTACAAAAATCCTTTCCTTGTACTGTCCGTCTCCTCTGGGCACAGTTTCTCTAACTGAGGTCTGGAGGAGGGGCATAGAGGGAGAAGCCAGTGCACACCCAGAGTCAAAGTCTTTCTTAAAGTGCCCATGTCTCCTGCAGAGCCCGTCTATCCCCATGGTCCTTACGGAGTCCCAGCATCCTCTACGGACTACGAGAAAAAGATTTACCGGTAGGTTAAAAATCTTATTTTTACACATAATGTCCCTTACACATAAGCCGCACATTATTAATGCCCTTATACACATAATGACACACATAGTGCCCCTACACATTTGCTGCACATTATTAGTGCCTCTATACACATAATGACACACATACAGTAGTACCCTTTTACACATATGCCGCACATTATTAATGCCCTTATACACATAATGACACACATAGTGCCCCTTACACATATGTTGCACATTATTAATGCATTTTTACATGACACACATAATGCTCCTTACACATATTCCGAACACTACTGCAAAACCAACCCACTCACATGCACACAGCAATCACACTGCCACTAACACTGTGACCTCTGCCTCTGCTTGGATACAGATGTGTCCTCATAAATATTGCCTCAATTCTAACAACTGGCACATTTGTTTTAATGAAAATGCATCTTATTTGCATTGCAATGTGGCTAGGATGCGCAAGCAGCTTTTACTGCTTAAAATGATATGCAGCATGCCTATATACTGTGTGAGACTGTGGCTGTATCTGCATATGAAATGCTACACACAGAATATAGGCATGCCGCATATCATTTTAATCAGCAGAAGCTGCTGATGCCCCTAGGCATATCAAATGCCCTAGGCAATTGCCTAGTTTGCCTATGCCTAAGGCCGGCTCTGCTTCTTATACACGATATTCCACACTGTAGTGCCTCTTAAACATGCCGCACAGTAGAAGTGCCCTTTATACATTACGCATACACAGCAGTAGTGCTCTTTACACATTACACCCACACAGTAGTAGTGCCCTTATACATTATGCCCACACTGTAGTAGTATGTGGGATGCATACATAAACATGTAGAATGTACATGTTAATACTTTACATGTACGGTGCTGTCATATCAGCAGTGTCCGCAGAGTGGCATCAGAAGAATGTATTTTTGACTCACCAATCAGGAAGTGGAGGCAATGACACGGCCAGAGTCTGTGCTCTTTGATGGTGGCCAGGTCTGTGCATATGCATATGGGGAAGGAGATGGGGCAGATGATGCACACTATGGGCACTATGGACAAATAGCCTGGTGCCCGGACAATGGGTAGGAGCACTATGTGTAATGAGCGGAGTTACAACCAGCAAGGGACAGGGGCCCTCACCTTTCAGCACGCTCCTCTTCCCCAGCACCATGTGCACCTGCGGATCAGACAGGAGCTCATCTGCTCCAGAGCCCTCTTCCCCACCAGAGCAGCCTCCAGGGAGGTCGGCCGTCACTGCCATCTTCCAGCAGCAGTGGCATCAGCTTCTGGATGTGCTTCTGCAGCACTGAGGGGTTTGCAATGTTCTGCACTGTGGGTGACACATCCACGTTGGCACTGCTGTCAAGTCCCCCGGCCGGGTCCGACATCTCCACCAGTGACTGGAGAGCGGCTTAGGCTGTTGGGGCAGTGACCGGGGAGCGGCGGAGGCTGATGGAGAGTGACCGGGGAGCGGCGGAGTCTGTGGGGCAGTGACCGGAGAGTGGCGGAGGCTGACTGGCAGTGACTGGGGAGCAGCGGAGGCTGTGGGCAGTTACCGGGAAGCAGTGGATGCTGTGGCACAGTGATGGTGGGATGTACTAAGCTTAGAAAAGTGATAATTTCACTGTTATAGAGTACCAAAAATCACCTCCTAACTGTCATTTTTCAAACCCAGCCATGGCAGTTAGGAGCTGTTTGGCTGGTACTTTATCACAGTGAATTTATCACTTTTATAAGCTTAGTAGTCCGAGCGACAGTCACCAGAGAGAGTGCTTCAGAGCCTCTGACTGACAGACTGGGGGTCGGCAGGCGCTTCAGGGCAGTGACAGGAGTGACGTGTGACATAGGCCGAGGGAGAGTGAGAAAAAACTGCTCTTCTAGGGGGGTCATACCGAGTTGATCGCTAGCTGCCGTTGTTCGCAGCACAGCGATCAGGCTAAAAATCTGCATTTCTGCGCATGTGTATGCACCGTAATGCGCACGCGCGACGTACAAGTACAAAGTCCTTTGTGATTTTGCACAGGTTCTAACGAAGCTTTCAGTAGCACGGCAGAACGCAGGAAGATTGACATGAACTGGGCGTTTCTGGGTGGCAACCGACCGTTTTCAGAGAGTGCTTAGAAAAACGCAGGCGTGTCGGGGAAAACGCAGGCGTGGCTGGGCGAATGCTGGGCGAACGCTGGGCGGGTGTGTGATGTTAAAAGCTGTCCCTCCGTCGTTAGAATCAACACACATGAAGAGCAACTACAGGGCTGGTCTTATTTTGCACAAAATGATTTTGCAGCCGGCTGCTAAAAGTAGCTAGCGAGCGATCAACTCGGAATGACCCCCTAGAAACGGAGTTTTGTGGGAACAGATTTTGTGAGGCTCATCCACGGGCCCTAGGCAGACGCTGCGGTTGCCTTGCAGGAAATCTGCCCCTGCTTGGGATCTTTAATTTAAAAACCCCCCACTTAACTGGACTATGAAGTTGTTCTAGCAAAGGTCTGGAATGGAGAGCTCGGTGGGCATTGGTCTGGTTTGAGATCCAAATAAGAAGCTTCTAGGAGATATTGAATAAAGACCCATTTGAGATACAGTATTTACTGTAGGTGGTGGTTTATGAAGCATGGGATTGTAAAACCATACTTGTCTACTTTAAAAAGCATTTCTGGGAGATTGTGAACTCTTATCAATGCGGATGTGTACTGCTACATCTGACAGCCGTGTCATGAAAATGACTGACATCCAAATGTAAATAAGCCCCAGGGTTAGTAAGATCTACTTGTTGAAGAAAACGAGTTTTATGGTAAGAACTTACCTTTGTTAAAACTTTTTCTTTGAGGTACACTGGGCTCCACAAGGAATGGACAATGGGGTGTAGAGTAGGATCTTGATCCGAGGCACCAACAGGCTCAAAGCTTTGACTGTTCCCAGAATGCAGAGCGCCGCCTCCTATATCACCCTGCCTCCCTGCACAGGATCTCAGTTTTTAGTTAACCAGTCAATGCAGTAGCAGGAAAAGAGACGACAACGGTTAGTAGCCACAACACCGCATTCTCATGACAGGAGACGTGTCAGCGGCTAATGCCATACCAACCCACAGAAGCTAAGTGCGTCAGGGTGGGCGCCTTGTGAAGCCCAGTGTATCTCGCAGAAAGAGTTTTAACAAAGGTAAGTTCTTACCATAAAACTCGTTTTCTGCTGCGGGGTACACTGGGCTCCACAAGGAATGGACAATGGGGATGTCCTAAAGCAGTTCCTTATGGGAGGGACGCACTGTAGCGGGCACAATAACCCGGCGTCCAAAGGAAGTATCGAAGGCATAGAACCTTATGAACGTGTTCACAGAGGACCACGTAGCCGCCATGCACAATTGTTCAAGGGTCGCACCACGTTGGGACGCCCAAGAAGGTCCAACAGACCGAGTAGAATGGGCCTTAATGTGATCAGGAGCAGAGAGACCAGCCTTCACATAAGCATGTGCAATCACCATTCTAATCCATCTGGCCAGAGTTTGCTTGTGAGCAGGCCAGCCCCGTTTGTGAAACCCAAACACAACAAAAAGAGAATCAGATTTCCTAATAGGAGCAGTTCTCTTCACATAGATACGGAGAGCCCGTACCACATCCAAAGACCGCTCTTTGAAAGACAGATCAGGAGAAACAAGTGCCGGAACTACAATCTCCTGATTAAGGTGGAACGAAGAAACCACCTTAGGTAGATAGCCGGGACAAGTCCGAAGAACCGCCCGGTCACGGTGAAATATCAGATATGGGGAACTACAAGACAAGGCACCCAAATCCGACACTCTTCTAGCTGAAGCAATAGCCAGCAGAAACACCACCCTAAGGGAAAGCCACTTAAGGTTAGCTGAACCAAGAGGTTCAAACGGAGACTCTTGTAACGCCTCCAAAACCTCCGACAAGTCCCAAGGAGCCACAGGCGGGAGATAGGGAGGTTGGATACGCAACACGCCCTGAGTAAAGGTATGCACATCAGGTAAGGTCGCAATTTTTCTCTGAAACCACACCGACAAGGCAGATATTTGAACCTTGAGGGAGGCCAGACGCAGGCCTAAGTCCAGGCCCTGCTGAAGAAAAGCCAACAACTTGGCTATACTAAACTTGGAAGCGTCATTATCGTTAGATGCGCACCAAACAAAGTAAGAATGCCAGACCCTATAGTAAATCCGAGCCGAAGGCGGTTTCCGGGCCCGCAACATAGTTTGAATGACCGCCTCAGAAAACCCTTTAGCCCTCAAGACGGAAGCTTCAAGAGCCACGCCGTCAAAGACAGCCGGGCTAGGTCCTGGTAGACACAGGGGCCCTGAACGAGGAGGTCTGGGCGTTGTGGAAGTAGAATTGGATGCTCTGACGATAGGCATTGCAGGTCTGAGAACCAGTGCCGTCTGGGCCACGCTGGAGCTATGAGAAGCAGAATTCCTTTTTCTTGCTTGAACTTCTGAATTACCCTGGGCAGGAGTGACACCGGAGGGAACACGTACGGCAGCCGAAACCTCCACGGTACCGCCAGCGCATCCACGAATGCTGCTTGAGGATCCCTTGTCCTTGCTCCGAAGACCGGAACCTTGTGGTTGTGTCGAGACACCATCAGAGCTACGTCTGGAAGGCACCACCTTTCCACTAGGAGTTGAAACACTTCTGGATGGAGGCCCCACTCGACGGCATGCACGTCCTGATGACTGAGAAAGTCCGCTTCCCAATTCAGGACTCCCGGAATGAATATTGCCGATATGGCCGGTAGTTGGCGTTCTGCCCACTGTAGAATCCGTGAGACTTCCTTCATTGCTAGGCGGCTTCGAGTGCCGTCTTGATGATTTATGTAAGCCACTGGTGTGGCGTTGTCTGACTGTACTTGAACAGGACGGTTCTGAATTAAATGCTGGGCTAGGTTCAAGGCATTGAAGACCACCCGCAACTCCAGAATATTGATCGAGAGGAGGGACTCCTCCTTGGTCCACCGCCCCTGAAGGAAGTGTTGCTCCAGCACCGCGCCCCAACCTCTTAGACTGGCATCTGTCGTCAACAGGACCCAGTCGGATATCCAGAACGGACGGCCCCTGCACAGTTGTTGGTCCTGGAGCCACCAGAGCAGCGACAGACGGACCTCCGGAGTCAATGAGATCATTGAGACCTGATCCGGTGAGGCAGGCCATCCCATTTGGCTAGAATCAGCCTCTGGAGAGGGCAAGAGTGAAATTGAGCGTACTCCACCATGTCGAATGCTGACACCATGAGGCCCAGACACTTGCGGACGAGATAGGAATCAACGAATCCTGTCCTGAAGTTTCAGGACTTTCAGGAGTGTCCAATAGTGCTCCCAGATGCACCATGCTCTGAGCAGGGATCAGGGATGACTTCTTCCAGTTGTTGAGCCACCCGTGGGCTTGCAGAAACTGGACCATCACATCTAGATGACGCAGGAGAAGTTCTGGGGAATTTGCCAGGATTAACAAGTCGTCCAAATACGGCAGTATCCTGACCCCTTGACGGCGGAGTACCACCGTCATCACCGCCATGACTTTTGTAAAGACTCGAGGAGCCGTTGTTAAACCAAAAGGTAACGCCTGAAACTGGTAATGGCAGTTGCCAATCGCAAATCTCAGGTATTGCTGATGAGACACTGCTATAGGAAAATGCAGGTAAGCATCCTGTATATCCAGGGAGACCATGAAGTCCCGAGGTTCCAAGGCCAGAACTATAGAGCGAAGGGTTTCCATCCGGAACTTGGAAACCTTCACAAACCTGTTCAATGCCTTGAGGTTGAGAATGGGCCGGGAGGACCCATTCGGTTTCGGGACTAGAAACAGCAGAGAATAGTACCCCCGGCCCCTCAGCGCAAGAGGCACCAGGAGGTGTATCCAGGAGGGTCTGTACCACCGAATGTAGAGTGTTTGCCTTTGTCTTGTCCAACGGGACATCTGTCTGGCAAAATCGATGAGGGGGGCGGTTTTTGAAGGCTATGGCATAACCTCGAGTGACGACTTCCCGTACCCAGGCATCTGAAGTGGTCTTCAACCATTCCTGGGTATACCCTAGAAGCTGGCCCCCCACCCTGGTATCCCCCAGAGGAAGGCCCACAGCATCATGCGGCAGGCTTATCGGTCTTGGTAGCTGGCTGACGGGCCGCCCAGGCTCTTTTGGGCTTAGGTTTACCAGGTTTGGAAGTGCGGACCTGCTTGTTGTACGCCTGACCTTTTGCTTTACCTGAAGGACGAAAGGGGCGAAAGGAAGTACCTTTAACCTTCGACACAGAAGGAGCAGTTTTGGCAGTAGCCAAGTCAGCCACAATCTTATTTAAATCCTCCCCAAACAGAATATCTCCCTTAAAAGGGAGTACCTCCAGGGTTTTTCTAGAGTCCAGATCCACAGACCAGGATCGCAGCCACAATATCCGGCGAGCCAGGACTGACGTAGTAGAGGCCTTGGCTGCCAGGATACCAGCATCAGAAGCCGCCTCTTTAATATAACGAGAAGCTGTGACAATATAAGACAAGCATTGTCTACCATGCTTCAATGGCCTCTGCAGCCCAAGAAGCTGCAATATTGGGCCTTTGTGCAGCACCCGTGAGGGTGTTAATCGCTTTCAGACAACCCTCCACACGTTTATCCGTAGGCTCTTTTAGAGACGTGACGGTGGTGACCGATAGAGCTGAGGAAACCACCATCCTAGCCACATGTGAGTCCACTGGAGGAGGCGTTTCCCAATTCTTAGACAGCTCCGGCGCGAGGGGATAGCAAGCCAGCATCTTCTTTTGAGGCACAAACTTCGTACCCAGGTTTTCCCAGGGTTCCTAACGTATATCAATTAGGTGGTCAGAGTGAGGTAAAACTTGTTTAATCACCTTCTGACGCTTGAACCTATCTGGTTTCTTAGGAGGAACGGATGGCTCGGGATCATCCGTAATCTGTAAAATTAACTTAATAGCCTCCAAAAGATCAGGAACATCCACATGTGAACCACCCTCCCCATCAGCCGTATCTGAGTCAGAACCTGTGGGGTCAGTGTAAGTGCCATCTTCATCCGACGAGGTGTCAGTGACAGCAGTGGATTGTGAGGAGACAAGCGTTCGCTTAGAGGACCCCTTGGACGTAGGCGAGCGATGGTCAGACTTTTTAGAAGTCAGGGACTGGTTCAACTTCTTTATTTGAGCAGATAAATCGTCTGCCCACGGCGGGTTAGCTGCAGGGACCACAAACGGTTGCACCGGCATTGGGGGTCCCATAGGGGGTGTTAGTTTATGAACTAGCGTATGCAGAAGCGTGGAAAAAGCGGCCCACGGCGGGTCATTATTTGCCCCTGTTGCCACCGTCCCACTGGGGGGCAAAGAGCCCCCAGAACCAGAGCCCAAAGCTGCTATATTCTCCTCATAGGGATCTGCGGCTTCAGCAACACCGGCAGTGTGTTCAGCCCCAGAACCGTTACCCTCAGAAGCAGACATGATATAACTTGCAGTATCAGGTAACACAGTACAATTTGTCAGCAGCACAATACCTCTAGCCCAAACCCCTGTGCAGTGTAGTCAGCACCAGCAGAGATAAAGGAGAGATATGGTGACTAAATCACAGAGAAAAATACGTAATACAGTATATCTTTGTGAAAATCCTATATTAGATAAAACCTGACGCACCAAGCCCCCTCAGGTTATAGAATATAGGGATAGCAGGTTGAGTGAAAGACACGAAATGGACACCACTCAGCTATCAAATGCACACACAAATAGTCACAGTCTGTACAATGCAGAGGTTATTACTAACAATAATACTGCATTGGACTAGCTTACACAGCTATATAACAATAGATATAACAGTACACAGTAAGAACTGGATGTATATCACAGGGTAATTTTACTAGGAAACCCTGACTAAGTGCACTCTTTCTTACTAACACTGACTAAAAAAGGCAGGTAGAATACTTAAGTGTCTTGTAAAGTCACAGCACTGACAACCAGGCGGCTTTACATAGGAGGATTTGCCCAAGCATTCCCAGGAACAGTGAGCTGAGGGATAATGGCGCCGCAGACACTGCCAGGGAGTGAGGGAGAGACAGATTTGCAGCTCCAGGGCGGGAACATTTGCAGAAAATGGCACCCTGGGGCTGGAGGAGGGGCTACAGGTCCAAGCTCTATCCCCCTGCTGGCAAAACCACCGGGTACTGCGGGCTCTAATAAAACAGTTTATAGAGAAAACCTGACCTGTCCCATGCCCTGAAGATCTAGTGGGATCGCCTGTACTGCCACAGTGTCCACCGCCTGTTCGCGCGGCCCACCTCCCACTGACCGCGCCAGATCGCGTTAAAGACGGTTCCCGCAAGCGGGACCCACCTACCACCTCCCGAAGCGCAGCCACGCGATCCCGGAGAGCCCCCGTCGTGTGTGCCTGACAAGAAGAAAACCGGAGCCTCCTGCTGTAGTTACCCGGCAACCAGGGCTCGGGAGTGTACAGCGCGGCTGGGGAGAGCCGGAGCTGCAGCCGTGAATGTCCACTGACATGTAACTCTGCTGCTGCCCTTAAAGTATTCACTTTTTACCTCAGAAAAAAGCTCTTCTTAGGGCTGCCTGAAGCAGCCCTTCTGTTAAGTGCCTGCTGCTGCAGCACCAACTACAAAACTGAGATCCTGTGCAGGGAGGCGGGGTGATATAGGAGGCGGTGCTATGCATTCTGGGAACAGTCAAAGCTTTGAGCCTGTTGGTGCCTCGGATCAAGATCCTACTCTACACCCCATTGTCCATTCCTTGTGGAGCCCAGTGTACCCCGCAGCAGAAAAGACACTGATATTTTGCAGGAATGTCTGTGTATTGTGTTTTACAAGAGGTTCCATACTGTAAGGGGATGTAGTTGGAATCCCGGCAGTCGGAATCCCGACTGTCAAAATAACGACGCCGGAATCTCGACTGCCAGAATGCCGGCAGCACTACCACAGCTATCCCCACTCCTGGGTGTCCATGACACCCATGGAGTGGGAATAGAACCTGTGGCAAGCAAAGCGAGCCACCGAGCCCGCAGTGTGGCGAGCGCAGCGAGCCCGCAAGGATCTTTGTTCCACTTGTCCCCCTGCCAGCATTCTGACGGTTGGGATTCTGGCATCAGTATTTTGCCTGCCAGGATTCTGACCGCCAGGGTCCCATACCCAACCCTCTGTAAGTGGCCACGAGAAACCTTATTTAAAATGCATGTAGCCATAGGGATCATTGTGCCTTATAACCAATGCAGGGAAATGGCACTGATGATCCCATTTGAATGTATTTATCTCTGATTTTTCCACCAAGAATGTAACAGCGATATCATGGGAATGAGATTACTGGACTATTCAGGGAGTGAGGGAGATTGCTGCTATTTCCGGGAGTCTCCTGCAGAATGAGGGAGGGTAGGCAACTACGTGTAAAACCCAGCGCTTCTGATTGTGTTTCTGTCCAATATTTAAAAGGGCAATGCTTTTACAAGCAAGGGACCACTGGCGGTATTTATAATGGGTGCAGTGTGTGCGGTGCACACAGGCCCCTTAGGTCCAGAGGGGCCCACAGCCAGAGGCGGATTGGCCATAGGGTTTACAGGGAAGATTCCCGGTGGGCCGACGCACCTGTGGGGCCTGTTTTGTTTGAGGACATGTGGTCCTTTTTAAAGACATAATGAATAAGATGCAAAATAAATTGCATATATGAAAATGACTTTGCCACTTAGCCTGTGATTGCAGATGATCTACTGTATGCTCTGTCTGCCTGCTTGGCTGACATATAAGATTGAGTGAATAGTGATTGGGATACGGTTGGTGTAATAAGCAAGAAAATATATCTTTCTAAAGAATGATATAGTTTCCTAAATTCTGAAGGTGTATCATAATGTGCTCATAACATTTAATTTTCTTTTTAACTTCCCCCCTTGGTGCTGGACATGCCCACTATCTGGAAAGTCTTGGGGGGGAGGGTGCTGCTGCCATGGCCCATGGCTAGACCTTACACCTCTGGTGCTGCCCATGTGGGGCCACTAGTACAAATTTTTCCAGGGCCGCTTTTTGTTCCCAATCCGCCCCTGCCCACAGCGCACACTCTGCACCCATTATTTGTAATACTTACCCTCCGGAGTCCCGCAGCGAAGCAGCAGCACTTCAGAAATCACTGGAAAAATGGTGCAGTGTCATTTTTCTGGTGTTTCGCTCATGCGCAGTAGGAAAATCACAGGGAAAATGGACACTGCACCATTTTCCCGGAGATCTGCGCATGCACTCTAGACTCTGGGACAGCGCTAGGGTCCCTAGTGCCCAGAGTCACAGCGCTGCCACCTGCTAGAGAGGATGGGGCCCTGACGGAGCCTGCACATGGGCATCCTCCTCTCTAGATACATCCCTGCAAGGGACAGCTAGTAAAAGCATTGCCTTAAATATCAGCCAATATCAGAAGAAGTACCAGGGATTTGCAACCCAATACTTTATAAATAAACTGATAGGAGTAAATATGCTAAAGCTTCTAAAACAGAAAAATAATGATGTTGCCAATAGCAACCAATCAGATTTTGTCTATCATTTTCTAAGATGCAATAGAGAAATGATAGACAGATTCTAATTGGTTGCTATGGACAACATCACCACATTTCAGTTTTAGAAGCTTTAGTAAATTTACCCATTAAGGTCAGTTTCTAGCGCCACACTTTCAGTTTTTAAAGTGAATACTGTTGCGTTGGGATATTTTTTCTCTTTCCTCTATTTACTCGGTCATACTTTCAACGTCTTAATGAACCGCTGCTTGGATATTTCCTGGTTTTGCATTTATTCTGCTAATTGTATATTGAAAATATGCGATAAGTGTGTGTACATTATTTGTTCTTGAATATTACACCTAACTTGTTTGATCATGTCTGATTTAAAGCTGCTACAGGTTGAGTATCCCATATCCAAATATTCCGAAATACGGAATATTCCGAAATACGGAATTTTTTGAGTGAGAGTGAGATAGTGAAACCTTTGTTTTCTGATGGCTCAAAGTAATCAAACTTTGTTTAATACACAAAGTTATTAAAAATATTGGCTAAAATGACCTTCAGGCTGTGTGTATAAGGTGTATATGAAACATTAATGCATTCTGTGCGAGGCGTGGCTTGGCCGAGCATGGAGTAAGGAGCTAGGAGTTAGAGCTCCGTCTATCCTGCTGTCTTTATCCTGATTCCCCTGCTGGTGATCGCTCCTGACCTGGCTCACCCTTTGTGTCTCTTGGCCCTGCACATTTTGAGGGGTCTGCGGGACTGTGTCTCTGCCCTGGGCGGCCGCTGGACGGATCGTGGCCTACACCGCTCTGCCTCACTCCTTCTGTCTAACCGGAAGTGCGGCGCCATATTGAGAACTAACAGCGGAGGCCGGGGACGCGCTGGGCCGGAGCTCCCTTCGCCCGTGCCCTCTGCTGCTTCTGCTGATCCGGAGGTCGGCGTGTGCCCCTGTCTCCCTCCACCTTGCGACTGGCGGGCTGACTGTCCCTGTGTGGCGGTGATTGCTGCTGACAGTGCGGGGGTGCATCTGTCCTCCTGACGACCCCTGCCTCCCTGCACTGCTGGTTGGAGCCTCCCTGTCTGCAGTACTCTGCCTGCGGGTCTGCCTGGACACCTGCAGCTATCCTACTCTGCCTACATTGCTGGTTGGCGCTTCCCTATCTACACTACTCTCCATGAGGGTCCACTTGAAAGCCTGCTGCTGATTATACAGCCTGACTGCTGCCGCTAAGGATTTCCTTTTCCCTGCTTGTGTTCATTCACCTAAGTGAGACTCTGGAAGGCTGAAGATTTTACAGCTTGTGGTGAGCACGTATTGTTTGTTTTATATCATCGCTACGGGAGTCCTCTCTCTGCATTACTTCAGTAGCTTTGCTCTCGCACTTGGCATCTACTGTTATTGCTATTTCTACCTCCACCACCGTGTTCCACCCGTGTCCCGTCATGGTGTGTGGGGGCAGTGCTGCTGCTGCTACCGCTGCTGCTAAGCTTGAAAAATTTGCTAGAGGCTCTCAGTCTTCCTCCCAACTCACCCGGCGTACTGCTCCCCCATCCCCTCCTTCCCCCATGGGGACACCTCCTCGAGAGGATGACACATCCCAGTCGACGCAGCAAATTCTTTTAGCCATATCCACGTCCGAACACAGAGTCATGGATAAAATCGGCCAAGTACAGGTGGATATCACTTTAATCAGACATGATATGCAAAAGATTCGTGAGCGGGTGGGGGAAGCGGAGCACCGTATCTCCGACTTAGAAGACGTCACCAATCCTCTTAAAGATACGGTTTCCAATCTCACAACTCAAATGTCGGCAGTTAAGGCGAAGCTCTCTGATATTGAAGGAAGACTACGTCGTAATAACGTCCGCTTTGTGGGCCTCCCGGAGAGAGCAGAGGGCTCCTCCCCAGAATCGTTCCTGGAAACATGGCTTCTCCGATTATTTCAACGTGATGACTTTGGTCCTCAGTTTTCTGTGGAGAGGGCGCACCGATTACCTGCCAGGGCTCCTCCCCTGGGCGCACCTGCACGCACTTTCATAGCCCGTTTCCTACACTACAGGGACCTGGATGTGGTCCTGCGGTTGGCCCGCACACAGGGTCCTTTGAAATTTGACAACCATGATATTTCTGTTTATCCGGACTTCGCCGTAGATGTCCAGAAGTCGCGTGCGCAGCTCCTTCAGGTCAAAAGGAAGCTTCATGACCATCAAATCCAATATGCCATGTTGTTTCCGGCACGTTTGAGGGTGGTGTATGATGGCTCCACACACTTCTTCAATACCCCTCAAGAGGCGGAGGCCTGGCTGGAGCGTAGACCTCGGGACCCTAACTTAGGACTGTTTCTCTCTCAGGGGTCGCATTGTTTGCTGAATGCTAGGATATAGCCTTTTTGTAGAGGCAATACTTGTCTCTACTCCCTGGGGTTGCTATAGGTTTTCAGCTTTAGTTTAGTTGTTTTTTTGGGATCCAGGCGTGTCTAGTTTGGGATGGATATACAGGGAGGGGGGTGTTTGGGCTGTTTTGGGTTTGTTTGTTTTTTCTTGTATATGTATTGCTCCATGTGTCACTGTTATTTTTTTTCTTGAATTGCAATGTGTCTATGTTTTTTCTTATATGTGCCTTTTGGTCTCCGGATGCTCTACCTGCTTGCTGGTGGAGGGCCGCAGTGGTCCCTTTGCTCCTTCCTTCTCTACACTCCGGGTTCCTCTCTGTTACGTGCCCTGCTTGCCTTGAATATTCCTCTTCTTCTGCCTCTCCATATTCGCCCCTTGCTTCTTTTCTCCTTCTGTCCTTTCTTTCTTATACTCATGGCTGCAGGGGTTGATGGACTCCGCATACTCGGCTGGAATGTGAGGGGCCTGAATGACCGCATCAAGCGGGCTCTGGTTTTATCTCAGGTGAGGAAGTATAAGGCAGATGTCATATGCCTCTCCGAAACACACTTGGTTGGTACTAGAACCTTGGCTCTCAGGAAACCCTGGGTTGGGCTCTCCTATCATTCAACCTTTTCTGCTAATTCCAGGGGGGTTTCAGTTTTGGTGCGGAAGTCGGTTAATTTCTATTTAGTTCATAGTCAAATTGACCAATATGGCAGGTATGTATTCCTTAGGGCTTATGCTAACCGTACACTTTTGCATATACTTGCTGTTTATATCCCCCCCCTACAATAATGAAGTACTCCGACAGGCAATGTCGTTTATTGCTACTTCTCCCTCAGCACCGGTCCTTTGCATCGGAGATTTCAATAATGTTTTAGATAAAGTTTTAGATCGGTGGGCTGAGCTTCCCCCTTCTCTACCCTCTACTTCCCCGTCCCCCACACCGTTTGCGAGGCTGGTTGCCGAGCTTGGGCTCCTGGATATTTGGAGGCTGAGACACCCTAAACAACTACAATACTCTTGCCACTCGGCCAGTTTTCACACGTTCTCGAGAATAAATTTGGCCCTCGTTTCCCCTGATCTCACTGCTTGAATACTAGATGTCCAGTACCTACAGAGGGGAATCTCGGACCACTCACCCTTGCTGGTGGCCCTAAATTCTGTGCCTGTCTGTGGGGCTAAACTTTGGAAGTTGAACCCCTTTTGGTTGACCTTGTTGACTGATCATGAGGCCTTGGTTCGTGAATGGAGTGATTTTGAGGTTCATAATGCATCCTGTTCTGATCAACTGGTTAAACATGACGCATTTAAGGCTTCGCCACGGGGCTCCTTCATCCGACAAATAGCTAGTGTCAAAAAATCTAGTAGGGAGGAGGAGGTACGCCTGGAGCTTGCCTGTTCCCAATCTGAGTCTGTTTACCTTTCTACTAAGACCCTTAGTGACCGAGTGAGGTGGGATTTGGCCAGGAAAGCCTGTTCTGACCATTTACTTGATAAATCAAGGCGCAAATTACTTTTCTCCCAGCATACCCTCTATTCACAATCGGACACGGGGGGTAGTTACTTGGCTTTTCTAGCTCGGGGGGAGAGAACTGGAGGTTCCACTCAGCAGATCTGTGATGCCCAGGGCGAAATGGTCTATGCCACTCCTGAGATAGCCCAGGTTTTCCAGTCCTTTTATTCCTCGCTGTATGCCTCTAAAGTCACTTATACCTCCAGTCAACTACAGCAATATCTTTCATGTATTGTCCTACCACAATTGTCCCAACAATCTATAGATTTTCTAGATGCTAGTATCACTCCAGAGGAAGTTGAGGCAGCTATTGCCTCCTTCCCTAATAAAAAGACCCCGGGTAGCGACGGTATACCGGTTGAAGTCTATAGACAATATCGTGCATACTTTGTCCCTTATTTTTTGACTCTCTTTAATGCTTTACTAGAGGGTGCTCGTTTGCCTCCTTCTATGTCAGAAGCTATTATTGTGGTGATCCTCAAACCAGGCAAGGACCCTACGGCCCCAGAATCCTACCGCCCAATCTCATTGCTACCTACTGATGTCAAAATTTTGGCCAAAATTCTGGCACTTAGACTCAATAGTGTTATCACTTCGATCATTCATGATGATCAGACAGGATTTATGCCAGGCAAGTCTACTCTCCAAAATTTGAGGCGACTGTTTTGTCACCTGCAGATGGGGGACCAGTCCGAGTCGGGGGCTGTGATTGTTTCCCTGGATGCTGCCAAAGCCTTCGACTCTGTGGAATGGGAGTATTTGTGGGAAGTCCTTAGACGATTTGCTTTTGGCCCCAAATTCATACGCTGGGTACAATTACTCTATTCCTCCCCCGTGGCTCGAATATCTGTCAATGGCTATGTAACATCCCCATTTGCTTTGTCTCGTGGTACTAGACAGGGCTGCCCACTGTCCCCTGCCCTTTTTGCCCTGGCTGTGGAACCATTGGCGAGTTTCATTAGAGCGTCCCCTGATGTTAGGGGCATTACTATTGACAGACATGAGGATGTTATTGCATTATATGCCGATGACATGCTTTTGTTTCTCAGTGACCCTGATGCTTCCCTGACCTCCCTTCTAAGTATTGTTGATACATTTGGCCTCTATTCCGGCCTGAATATCAACTGGAATAAATCTAATGTCTTTCCCATATATGGTATTCTTCCTGACCCATTGCCTATTGTGTCCTCCTTGCACTGGACACTTCGCTTTCAGTATCTTGGTGTCTGGATCACTCCTAATGTTAAGTCTTTTGTACATCGAAACATTGACCAGGTCACGGTGGATCTAAGGCGACGGATCCATGTATGGAAGAAGCTTCCCCTTGACTTCCCCATTAACTTGATCAAGATGGTGATACAACCAAAATATCTTTATCTATTGCAGCACTCTCCTACTTATATCCCCAAGAAAATTTTTACTAGCATTGATAGTGTGCTTTCCTCTTTTGTTTGGGGCGACAAAACGCCTAGGGTTGCCCTGAGAGCTCTGGTTAGGGCTAAATTGGATGGAGGTTTGGGTTTTCCCAATCTGCGGGCCTATTATCTAGCTGCCCAACTTGCGCATTTGTCTAATTGGATTCTCAGTAGGGATAGTCCCACACTTGAGAGATTCTTTGCCGAGTATGTGGGGTCTCACTTCTCCCCTGTCCAGTTCCTTCTTTCTGCCTCTTCTACTGCTGGTCTTCCTCCTTTACTCCATCAGTCGCTACTTGTATGGCGTCAAACTCACTCCTATTATGCATGGCGAGGTACAGATTCTGACACGCCACTTTGGTTAACCCAGCGTATAGGGAGTTATTGCAGCTCTCACAGGACAATATATGGATTGGGGCGGGCCTTACCACAGTTTCACAACTGTCTGATAATGGTGTTTTTAAATCTTTCACACACCTGCGGGAGGAGCTTGAAATATCCAATAGATCCTTTTATCGTTATCTACAGCTCCGCCATGCGGTGCAGGCACAGTTTGGGGCCTCGCCTCCGTCCATTTCTGATTCCCCGATTAAAGACATGGTTATGAATATGGGTACAAGTCACCAAGTTTCCACTTTATATGTTAGTCTTAATGCCCACATCTGCCCGAATATATTTGACCAACTTAAAAGTGGGAGCAAGACATTGGCCCACTTACAGATGACCAATGGCTCCAGGTGTTGTGCTCTCTTAAATATACTACTCAGTGTGTCAAGTACCAGCAGGTTTATTTCTTTGTTTTACATAGGACGTATAGAACTCCAGTTTCTTTATGTAAAGCAGCTCTACGGCCTACTACCTGCCCAAGATGTGGAGCCCCTGAAGCTACCTTTTGGCATCTACTATGGCTGTGGCCCACTGTATATGCCTTTTGGGAAGCAGTCTGGTCGGACATTCTGCTTACTGAACCTACGCTGCCCCCCCTTTCTCCTACACTGTGTATGTTTGCGCTAGACTTAGAGGAATCCTACTGCCCGGCATTGTACAAATATGTTCTTTGCCTGACTACCTTAGCTAAGGTGATTATAGCGCGTTACTGGTTTGCTACTTCTTCCCCTAATGTGTACAATTGGCGAGCTCTAGTGAATGAGGTGTCAGGACATGAGAGGTTTACACATAGGTCTAGAGGGACCCTACCCCATTACCTCAGCAAGTGGGATAGGTGGAATACCTCCCAACTGGCTGCAGCTGGGGCACTATTCTCTAACTGATTGAGGTTTAGTATGTGAATTTGCGAGATTGTCGTGACACTTATTATCTTTATCTATGTGACACTGTGACACAGATTACATTATTTGCTGTATTTTTCCTGTACCTTTTTTTTTTGTTTTGTTTGGTGTTTTTGTTTTGTTCTGTATTTAATGTTTTTTGTTTTTCCCTGAAAAACTTCAATAAAAAAATTACACAAGTAAAAAAAAAAAATGCATTCTGTGCTTAGACTTAGGTCCCATCGCCATGATATCTCATTATGGTATGCAATTATTCCAAAATACGGAAAAATACCATATCCAAAATACTTCTGGTCCCAAGCATTTTGGATCAGGGATACTCAACCTGTATTAAAAAAATGTTTGTGGGTCCTACTGAATCCGACGGTAAAGAGTTACTTGTGAGCAATTCATGTGATTTTTTTTTCTCTTCTTTTGTTTCTACAGCTTAAGAGATCTCGATCAGTCAGTTATTGTGTTTTTATGACATCTTAGTTTGACCTTGTAAGAATGTATTAATATATTATCTTCTATTTGCTCTAAATACATTCTATTTATACCTTATATTTATTATAAATTCCTTCTATTTATAGCTTCTTTGTGTTTCTTTATCAGAAAGAATGCAGCTGGAAGAGGCAATAAGAAATGACATCTGTGTATACACGGTTGCAACTGTTGGAAATGATGGGTGTGCAGGAGATGTTGTAGAGCAGGGGTGGGGAACCTTTTTTCTACCAGGGGCCATTTGGATATTTATAAAATCCTTCGGGGGCCATACAAAAATGATCAACTTAAAAATGAGCCTGCCCCCAGTTATACCCCATTAGATATGCCCCCGGTCAGTTGATATGCCCCATTAGATATGCCCCCAGTCAGTTGTTATGCCCCATTAGATATGCCCCCAGTCAGTTGCTATGCCCCCTAGTAGCGCCGCTTACACACATATTAAAAGAAAAAACCCCCACAATACTCACTAGCCTTGGTCCTGTTTCCGGACCGCTGTCTGCCCGCTCCTTGGAACTATGGGAGCGCTGCACATGTACACTGCCTGAGCTGGAAGCTGGAGTTCAGGAGTGAGCTCCTGCCTCCGGCTGCTGATGAGGAGAAGGAGCCAGGCGCCCACGGGTAACAAAATATCAGCAGGTGCCCAGCATCTCCCTCGATTAGGTGAGCCTGGCCGGGCCTGATCAAGTGGCTTTGCGGGCCTTATACGGCCCGTGGGCCTGAGGTTCCCCACGCCTGTTGTAGAGTTAAATAAGCATCCACCAGCAGTTGACTCAAACGATGAACAGCCCGATTACTGAGCCAGTGGTGTTGGTTTATTGAAGATAAAGGGTACAGTCGTACTCACTGTTACATGTACACTGGTGATGGACTACGGCTTGAGCATAACAGGGTTTCATAAGCTGCTGAGTGTATACTGCAAACAGGAAGCAGTGAAGGGATGCTGGAACAGGTATTAACCAGGTCTCGCCAAGGAGTATGAGCCTAATTCAGATCTGATCGCAGCAATGTGAGAGTGGCGGTGCGGTGTAGTGCCTGCTGCCATGCAGGCAGAGCCGGCCCTAACCAATATGATGCCCTAGGCAAGATTTTGGCTGGTGCCCCCCTAACACCGCCGCTAGTTCCTCATCTCACACTGCACCCCTTTCCCAGCACCATCACCCCTCACCCATAGAAGTCCTAATTTTGGTGTTCCTACCCCCTATATTTTAAATAGGAACATTGCACATTTGGCGCACAGTCCAAAAAGGGTAGTGTTCTTGCTGTGAAGGGGCATGGCCACAAAATAGTACCCCCCAATTCAAATTATGCCACACAGTAGTGCAACTTTATTTATATACATAATGCTAAAACTGTGACCTCTGCCTCTGCTTGGATACAGATGTGTCCCCATACATCTTGCCTCAGTACGCCATGCAGCAGGAGATGCCTGGCGTGAGTCAGCTGGCAGCTCTGCTAACGTTGGGTGCCTTTGTTTATGAAAATGCATCTTATTTGCATTACTATGTGGCTAGAATGCACAAGCAGCTTCTGTTGATTAAAATGATATGCGGCATGCCTATATTCTGTGTGCAACTGTGACTGTAGCTGCATACAAAATGCTAAAGTACAGTGATTTCCAGGAATACACTGTAATGTAGCATTTCATATGCAGATACAGCCGCAGTCACACATAGAATATAGGCATGCTGCATCTCATTTTAATCAGCAGAAGCTGCTTGTGCCCCTAGGCATACCAAATGCCCTAGGCATTTGCCTAGTTTGCCTATGCCTAAGGCCGGCTCTGCATGCAGGTGTAGACTCACTACTTACCAGGCGCAGCAGCCTCCCACCTTCAGGTCATGGAAACTCCGACAGACCTGGAACTCCAAATGGACCCGGACATGACGACCTAGGGTGAAGGAGATGGTTGAGTGCCGTTCCTCCTAACTGGGGACTGAAACACCCTCCGAAACCGAGGGAAATAGAGCTTTCGGGCTAGGTGTAGGTCATCCATTGCACTCGGCCTCAGAGCCCGAATTTCACCTATCGGTACTCTCACACCAGGTGTAAATTTAAACTTGCACCAGTGTGCAAGGTCCACCGTTCACCCTGAAGGAAGGGAGACAGATAGGGACAAACACACACAAAAAGGGACACTCGTACAGAGAGGTTTCTCACCGTCACAAATCTTGCACGCTGAACTTCTTCTTCCTCGCTTACAGGTCCCTGTACGGAGATAAGAACCACACTACCGTGCAGGGCCTAGCCTAGTGTATACCACTACACTAACTACAACAACAGAGCCCTCCAACTAACTGTGTGTGTGTGTGGTGCAACAAACTCTAAACACAACTATAATGAGATCCGCCCTGAACGTAACCAACATTCATCACAATATCACAGTACAAGACTATATAATAGTGTTGTCCATTTAAATGCCTATCTGCTGTTATGACTACGTGTGTAGAGCTGGCCTGCTCCACCACACTGGGGAAAATACTATTTTAAATTACTGGAGAGTGGGCGCCGAACAGCCTGCCCATCTCCCCACACACTTACTTGGGTCTACTGCTCCCCCTAAATGCACACAGGCCGGAGGCCTGACTTTACCCACGGGCCTAGCGCCCGCCTATCGTGGGGCCGGGTGGAGTGACCTGGGCCTAATGTCCAGATCACTCTTATACAATGGGGCTCAGGCTTACAAGCCTGCCTACTGTGGGCTTATTCTTGGTGATCTGGGCCTAGTGCCCAGAGTCACCTTATACCTCCTACTGGGGCACACTTCAACTAGGGCCTAATGCCCTCTACTGTGGGGACAGGCCTAATTCCTGGGATTAGCCACGGGCCTATTGCCCGCCACAGGCCGGTGACCTGACTATGCCCATGGGCCTAATGCCCGATGGTCTGGGGAGGAGAGGGGGGGGGGGGGTGAGTGACAGGCGCCTTCACAGAGGGCCTACTTGTCCCGGTGGGAGAGGCACCAGGGGGGAGCTTTGTTAGCTCTTTTGCTTCCCACCCCTGGTGACCTCTCCGGCACTCCTCTTCACTCTTCTGCTGCTAGCCCGTCCTGGCCAGCGGCACCGCAGCCGCTCTTCTGCGTCCAGCCGCCACTGGACATCTTCTCCGCCGATGCCCGCATCTTCAGGCCTCTTCCGCGGCCTCAGGAACAGCTTCCGCTGCGACTTCCGTCTTTTGGCGCCGCCCGGCTCTTCTGTGCTCTTCGGCGCGGTCTCCTTTCTCTTCGACTCCCGTCCGGCGTCTGCCGTCAGAGGCCGGTGGCGGGGCCAGTTGCGGCGTGGCGAGCTCCGATTGGCTCGCTGCGGCCGCTTCCTATTGGCTGGAGCTCCGCGAGCCGAGAGTTTGGCTCACAGAGGGCACAGGATTTGAAGTGCCGCTTCTACGGCACTGCCCATCGCCGCAAGTCCGGTGCCAGGAACCCACAGAGGTTCCAAGCACCGGACACCTGCCGGTGCTGTACTTTCAGCGCTGGGGACAGAGGGATCCGATCTCTAAGTTGACAGTAACTAGGTCGACAATGTCTAGGTCGACCACTATTGGTCGACAGTAACTAGGTCGACAGGGTGTCTAGGTCGACAGGGTCTTTAGGTCGACATGTTCTAGGTCGACAGGTCAAAAGGTCGACATGAGTTTTTCTTTTTTTGAACCTTTTCATACTTAACGATCCAGGTGGACTACGATTGGAACGGTAATCTGTGCCGAGCGAAGCGGTAGCGGAGCGAAGGCACCATGCCGAAGCATGGCGAGCGAAGCGAGCCATGCGAGGGGACGCGGTGCACTAATTGGGGTTCCCAGGTCACTCTACGAAGATAACGACACCGAAATAACATAAAAAACCCATGTCGACCTTTTGACCTGTTGACCTAGAACATCTCGACCTAGTTACTGTCGACCAATAGTGGTCGACCTAGACATTGTCGACCTAGTTACTGTCGACTTTCCATACCACACCCGGGGACAGACACACCACCCCAGCGCTGTCTGCTACTGTGTCCTTCTGGGGACACAGCTCCTTCTCCGCCAGCTGCCCTAATGTGCCCTGCAATACAGGGCACATCTCCACAGCAGCAAATTTGTTAGCTAATGGGCAAAACCATGTGCACTGCAGGGGTAGCAGATATAACATGTGCAGAGAGAGTTAGATTTGGGTGGGTTATATTGTTTCTGTGCAGTGTAAATACTGGCTGCTTTATTTCTCTGACGTCCTTGTGGATGCTGGGAACTCCGTAAGGACCATGGGGAATAGACGGGCTCCGCAGGAGACTGGGCACTCTAAAAAAAGATTAGGTACTATCTGGTGTGCACTGGCTCCTCCCTCTATGCCCCTCCTCCAGACCTCAGTTAGAATCTGTGCCCGGCCAGAGCTGGGTGCTCCTAGTGGGCTCTCCTGAGCTTACTAGAAAAGAAAGTATTTATTAGGTTTTTTATTTTCAGTGAGCTTCTGCTGGCAACAGACTCACTGCTACGTGGGACTAAGGGGAGAGAAGCAAACCTATCTTTTTGCAGCTAGCTAGCTTGTGCTTCTTAGGCTACTGGACACCATTAGCTCCAGAGGGTTCGAACACAGGCACCTGTCCTCGATCGTCCGTTCCCGGAGCCGCGCCGCCGTCCCCCTTGCAGAGCCAGAAGAACAGAAGCTGGAAGACGACGAAATCGGCGGCTGAAGACTCCTGTCTTCATTAAGGTAGCACACAGCACCGTAGCTGTGCGCCATTGCGCCCAGCACACTTACACACTCCGGTCACTGTAGGGTGCAGGGCGCTGGGGGGGGGGCGCCCTGGGCTGCAATTGAGGTACCTTTGGCACAAAAACATACATATATACAGTCTAGCACTGTATATATGTAAAACCCCCCGCCATTTTTTACATGAAATGCGGGACAGAAGCCCGCCACTGAGGGGGCGGGGCCTTCTTCCTCAGCACACCAGCGCCATTTTCCCTTCACAGCTCCGCTGGAAGCAGCTCCCCAGGCTCTCCCCTGCAGTATTCAGGTACAAGACGGGTTAAAAAGAGAGGGGCGGCACATAAATTTAGGCGCAAATCAATACAAAAAAGCAGCTATTGGGAAAATCACTTATTAGCAGTGAAAATCCCTGTGTTATATAGCGCTGTGGTGTGTGCTGGCATACTCTCTCTCTGTCTCCCCAAAGGACTTTGTGGGGTCCTGTCCTCAGTCTGAGCATTCCCTGTGTGTGTGCGGTGTGTCGGTACGGCTGTGTCAACATGTTTGATGAGGAAGGTTACGTGGAGGCGGAGCAAGGGCAGATAAGTGTGGTATCGCCCCCGTCGGGGCCGACACCTGATTGGATGGATATGTGGAAGGTCTTAAATGACAATGTGAACTCCTTACATAAAAGGTTTGATGATGCTGCAGCCTTGGGACAGCCGGGGTCTCAGCCCGCGCCTGCCCAGGCGTCTCAGAAGCCGTCAGGGGCTCATAAACGCCCTCTATCTCAGATAGTTGACACAGATGCCGACATGGAGTCCGACTCCAGTGTCGACGATGATGAGGCACATTTACAGTCTAAAATGACCAAGGCCATCCGATACATGATTATTGCAATGAAAGATGTATTACACATTTCTGAGAGTAACCCGGTTAATACCAAGAGGGTTTATATGTTTGGGGAGAAAAAGCAGCCAGTGACTTTTCCCCCATCTGATAAATGAAATGAATTGTGTGAAGAAGCGTGGAGTTCCCCTGATAAGGAATTAGTCATTTCTAAGAGGTTACTGATGGCGTACCCTTTCCCGCCAACGGACAGGTTACGTTGGGAAACATCCCCTAGGGTGGACAAGGCGCTGACACGCTTATCTAAAAAGGTGGCACTGCCGTCTCAGGATTCGGCCGCCTTAAAGGAGCCTGCGGATAGAAAGCAGGAAGCTATCCTGAAGTCAGTGTATACACACTCTGGTACTCTACTGAGACCTGCTATTGCTTCAGCCTGGATGTGTAGTGCTGTAGCAGCGTGGACAGATACTCTGTTAGACGACATAGATTCCCTCGACAGAGATACTGTTTTGCTAACCCTGGGCCATATCAAAGACGTCGTCTTATATATGCGAGATGCTCAGAGGGACATTTGCCTGCTGGGCTCTAGAATTAATGCTATGTCCATTTCTGCCAGGAGGGTCTTATGGACTCGGCAATGGACAGGAGATGCTGATTCTAAAAAACACATGGAGGTTTTGCCTTATAAGGGTGAGGAGCTGTTTGGGGACGGTCTGTCGGACCTCGTGTCTACAGCGACAGCTGGAAAGTCCACTTTCTTGCCTCAGGTTTCCTCACAGCCTAAGAAAGCACCGTATTATCAAATGCAGTCCTTTCGTTCCCAAAAAGGCAAGAGGGTCAGGGGTGCATCCTTTCTTGCCAGAGGCAAGGGTAGAGGTAAGAAGCTGCACCATGCAGCAAGTTCCCAGGAACAAAAGTCCTCCCCTGCTTCCACTAAGTCCACCGCATGACGTTGGGGCTCCACAGGTGGAGCCAGGTGCGGTGGGGGCGCGTCTCCGAAACTTCAGTAGCCAGTGGGTTCGTTCACAGGTGGATCTCTGGGCTATACAAATTGTATCTCAGGGATACAAGCTGGAATTCGAAGTGACTCCCCCCCGCCGTTACCTCAAATCAGCCTTGCCAGCTTCCCCCATGGAAAGGGAGGTAGTGCTGGCGGCAATTCACAAGCTGTACCTCCAGCAAGTGATTGTCAGGGTCCCCCTCCTTCAACAGGGAAGGGGTTACTATTCCACAATGTTTGTGGTACCGAAACCGGACGGTTCGGTGAGACCCATTCTGAATCTAAAGTCCTTGAACACTTATATAAAGAAATTCAAGTTCAAAATGGAATCGCTCAGAGCGGTTATTGCAAGCCTGGAAGAGGGGGATTTTATGGTGTCGCTGGACATCAAAGATGCTTACTTGCATGTCCCCATTTACCCACCTCACCAGGAGTACCTCAGATTTGTGGTACAGGACTGTCATTACCAGTTCCAGACGTTGCCGTTTGGCCTGTCCACGGCACCGAGAATATTTACCAAGGTAATGGCCGAAATGATGATACTCCTTCGGCAGAAGGGAGTTATAATTATCCCGTACTTGAACGATCTCCTCATAAAGGCGAGGTCCAGGGAGCAGTTGTTGATCAGCGTAACACTCTCTCAGGAAGTGTTACTACAGCACGGCTGGATTCTGAATGTTCCAAAGTCGCAGCTGATTCCTACGACGCGTCTGCTCTTTCTGGGCATGATTCTGGACACAGAACAGAAGAAGGTGTTTCTCCCGGTGGAGAAGGCCCAGGAATTAGCATCTCTGGTCAGGGACCTCCTGAAACCAAAACAGGTATCGGTGCATCACTGCACGCGAGTCCTGGGTAAGATGGTGGCTTCTTACGAAGCCATTCCCTTCAGCAGGTTCCATGCAAGGATCTTTCAGTGGGATCTGTTGGACAAATGGTCCGGATCGCATCTTCAGATGCATCGGCTGATCACCCTGTCCCCCAGGGCCAGGGTGTCTCTTCTGTGGTGGCTGCAGAGTGCTCACCTTCTCGAGGGCCGCAGGTTCGGCATACAGGACTGGGTCCTGGTGACCACGGATGCAAGCCTCCGAGGGTGGGGGGCAGTCACTCAGGGAAGAAACTTCCAAGGACTGTGGTCAAGTCTGGAGACTTCTCTACACATAAATATACTGGAATTAAGGGCCATTTACAACGCCCTGAGTCAAGCAGAGCCCCTGCTTTGAAACCGGCCAGTGCTGATTCAGTCAGACAACATCACGGCAGTTGCCCATGTAAACCGCCAGGGCAGCACAAGAAGCAGGATGGCAATGGCGGAAGCCACAAAGATTCTTCGATGGGCGGAGAATCACGTGCAAGCACTGTCGGCAGTGTTCATTCCGGGAGTGGACAACTGGGAAGCAGACTTCCTCAGCAGACACAACCTCCACCCGGGAGAGTGGGGACTTCATCAGGAAGTCTTCCAACTGATTGCAAACCGATGGGAACTGCCACAGGTGGACATGATGGCGTCCCGCCTCAACAAAAAGCTAAAAAGATCTTGCGCCAGGTCAAGGGACCCTCAGGCGATAGCTGTGGACGCCCTAGTGACACCGTGGGTGTACCAGTCGGTATATGTGTTTCCTCCTCTTCCTCTCATACCAAAAGTACTGAGAGTAGTAAGAAAGAGAGGAATAAGAACAATACTCATTGTTCCGGACTGGCCAAGAAGGACTTGGTACCCGGAACTGCAAGAAATGCGCACAGAGGACCCATGGCCTCTGCCTCTCAGACAGGACTTGCTGCAACAAGGGCCCTGTCTGTTCCAAGACTTACCGCGGCTGCGTTTGACGGCATGGCGGTTGAACGCCGGATCCTAGCGGAAAAAGGCATTCCGGATGAAGTTATTCCTACGCTGATAAAAGCTAGGAAAGACGTGACAGCAAAACATTATCACCGTATATGGCGGAAGTATGTTGCTTGGTGTGAGGCCAGGAAGGCCCCTACAGAGGAATTCCAGCTGGGTCGATTCCTGCACTTTCTACAGTCAGGGGTGACTATGGGCCTAAAATTGGGGTCCATAAAGGTCCAGATTTCGGCCCTATACATTTTCTTTCAAAAAGAACTGGCTTCACTGCCTGAGATTCAGACATTTGTTAAGGGAGTGCTGCATATTCAGCCCCCTTTTGTGCCACCAGTGGCACCCTGGGATCTTAACGTTGTGTTGGATTTCCTGAAATCCCACTGGTTTGAGCCACTTAAGACCGTGGAACTAAAGTATCTCACGTGGAAAGTGGTCATGCTGTTGGCCTTAGCATCGGCTAGGCGTGTGTCGGAATTGGCGGCTTTGTCATGTAAAAGCCCTTATCTGATCTTCCATATGGACAGGGCAGAATTGAGGTCTTATAAGTGAGTGGTTTAATATAAGGATGTGTGCATGAATATGTCGCATATCTCCTGGGGAGCGGAGAAATGTACATGTCTTATACATACCAGCTTGCTACAGATACAGCATCGGCATAGCCTCCAACTGTGCCTTTTTCGCAGGTACAGTACCTTTTTTTTTATGGTCTATACCTGCCAAAAAGGGCTTTGTACCGATTTTTGACTCTCCAAATTAACATTGAAAGTATAGGGAAGGGGGCTTGGCCACGTCCTCTTTCCTAATTTGTACCGGTTTTCATGTGAAAAATGTTGGAGCGAATGCATCGTTATGCCTCAATATGTTGTATTCTCATGTACATTGTCCCTGTGTTTATTATGTCTTGTGATATACTGTATAACTTCTAGTTGGCAGCAAAATCAAATTGAATTTAATTCAGTTGCTAATATTGGTCTGTGCTTTGGATACTGGTGAGCCTGTCAGATCTGGTAACGGTTATTTACAAGCAAGGCCCCACAACCATTTTGGTTGGGGGGACAAGATATTATTTAATTTTGGGGCCCCCATATCGCTGAATGTTGCACCCCTCAGGGCAGCTGGACTTACCCGCCACACCACCTACCTGATGATAGATATCTATCTATATGGGCAGCACGGATGGTGTAATGGTTAGTATTTCTGCCTCACAGCACTGAGGTCAATGGTTCAATACCCACCAATGCACTAACTGTGTGGTGTTTGTATATTCTCTCCCGTTTCCTCTCACAATCCAGAAATATACTGGTAGGTTAATTGGCTCCCCAAAAAATTAACCCTAGTGTGAATGTGTGTGCTGTGCATGTGGTAGGCAATATAGATCATAAGCTTCACTGGGGCAGGGTGTTGAATTTGTGTGACCGGCGGTCGGGAAGGGATCGGTATGTAAAACCGGCGGCTGGGATGCCGAACGTCAGTATACCAACAGCGGGATCCCGGCCACCAGGATACCGGCAGCGGTGTTCGCCACAGGTTCTATTCCCACTCTATGGGTGACGTGGACACCCACGAGTGGGAATAGTCCCTGTTAGTCGACATGCCGACTGTCAGTATTGTGAGCGAACGGGATCCCGGCGTAGGTATTGTGACCGGCGGTCTCCTGACCGCCAGTCACATAACTACATCTCCTGACCACCGGTCACATGACTACATTCCAGGGCAGGGACTGATTTAAATGACCAAATATTCTCTGTAAAGCGCTGTGTGCGCTATATAAATAACTGGTAACAAATTATCTGTCTATCTCTGTTGCCGCTATTTGGCAATAAGAAATACATTTCTGCCAAGATGTATTAAAATTCACATCTAGGGACAGGTGCTCCGATAGGAGCCCATCCTAGCAAAATGTAAACTAAAGTGATTGCATCAGGGTTCACTTTACTGCGCATGCGTGGTCATTAGATAGTGAATGCACCAGTTGCTGTTACCACGGAGGGATCCGGGCAATGGGGGTAATTCTGAGTTGATCGCAGCAGGAACTTTGTTAGCAGTTGAGCAAAACCATGGGGGTGATTCCGAGTTGTTCGCTCGCTAGCAGATTTTAGCAGCATTGCACGCGCTAGGCTGCCGCCCTCTGGGAGTGTATCTTCGCTTAGCAGAATTGCGAACGAAAGATTAGCAGAATTGCAAATAAATCATTCTTAGCAGTTTCTGCGTAGCTCCTCACCTACTCACGATTAGCGATCAGTTCAGTCAGTTTCGTTCCTAGTTTGACGTCACAAACACGCCCTGCGTTCGGCCAGCCACTCCCCCGTTTCTCCAGACACTCCCGCGTTTTTTCCTGGCACGCCTGCGTTTTTCCGCAAACGCCATGAAAACGCTGAGTTTCCGCCCAGAAAAACCCACTTTCTGTCAATCACACTACGATCACTTCAACGATGGAAATTCTTCATTCTGCCGTGAGTAAATCTACTAAGTTTTGAGCTAAAATACTTAGCGCATGCGCACTGCGTACCATGCGCATGCGCATTTTCGCATTAATCACTCCGTTGCGAAAATCGGCAACGAGCGATCAACTCGGAATGACCCCCCATGTGCACTGCAGGGGAGGCAGATATAACGTGCAGAGAGAGTTAGATTTGGGTGGGTTATTTTGTTTCTGTGCAGGGTAAATACTGGCTGCTTTATTTTTACACTGCAATTTAGATTGCAGATTGAACACACCACACCCAAATCTAACTCTCTCTGCGCATGTTATATCTGCCTCCCCTGCAGTGCACATGGTTTTACCCAATTGCTAACAAAAATCATGCTGCGATCAACTTGGAATTACCCCCATGGTTTTGCCCAACTGCTAACAAAGGGGGTCATTCTGAGTTGTTCGCACGTTATTTTTTTGTCGCAACGGAGCGAATAGTCACTAATGCGCATGCGCAATGTCCGCAGTGTGACTGCGCCAAGTAAATCTGATATGCAGTTAGGAATTTTACTCACGGCATTACGAGGTTTTTTCTTAGTTCTGGTGATCGTAATGTGATTGACAGGAAGTGGGTGTTTCTGGGCGGAAACAGGCCGCTTTCTTGGAGTGTGTGAAAGAACGCTACAGTTTCTGGGAAAAACGCGGGAGTGGCTGGAGAAATGGAGGAGTGTCTGGGCGAACGCTGGGTGTGTTTGTGACGTCAAACCAGGAACGACAAGCATTGAACTGATCGCAGATGCCGAGTAAGTCTGGAGCTACTCAGAAACTGCTAAGAAGTGTCTATTCGCAATTCTGCTAATCTTTCGTTCGCAATTTTAATATGCTAAGATTCACTCCCAGTAGGCGGCGGCTTAGCGTGTGCAAAGCTGCTAAAAGCAGCTTGCGAGCGAACAACTCGGAATGACCCCCAAAGTTCCTACTGCGATCAACTCAGAATTACCCCAATACCTCTACCGGCATATTGGGGGTAATTCCAAGTTGATCGCAGCAGGAATTTTGTTAGCAGTTGGGCAAAACCATGTGCACTGCAGGGGAGGCAGATATAACATGTGCAGAAAGAGTTAGATTTGGGTGGGTTATTTTGTTTCTGTGCAGGGTTAATACTGGCTGCTTTATTTTTACACTGCAAATTAGATTGCAGATTGAACACACCACACCCAAATCTAACTCTCTCTGCACATGTTAAATCTGCCTCCCCTGCAGTGCACATGGTTTTGCCCAACTGCTAACAAAATTCCTGCTGCGATCAACTTGGAATTACCCCCATTGTGCTATGTAACCCATAGACTACAATGGCTAATGCTATTGCAATGGGATACAGGGAAAGTGCAGCAGTTATCTTTGACATCTGCTGCAGACCCCTTGTAATATTTTCAGGGGATACTTACATTTTAAGGGTATCCTAATTGTTTGGGTGATTTCCTACAAAGTGACTATATTAAATATGCACTAAAAACATAATTGTAACATATGAGTGACTTTATATAGCCTTGTTTCCCTTAATACTTAATATTTCCAAAACAGAGTTAATTATATTTCCACCGGCCAATAGCAGTTACCAACCTTATATTTCTTTTTTTTTTTCAATCACAAATTTTTATTGAGAAAATATCAACAATAACAAGTAAAGAGAATAGATACAGTTGAAATGCAGCAAAGATAGGTACAAATTGATGTAAACTGGAACCTAAATAAGAACATTGTTTTGTACACTGAATTATATAGGCTAGAAAATCATACACTCTGAATATTCAGCAAGAAACAAAAAAAAAGTACTGAAAAAGTACATCCGTAAGGGCCAACCAGTGGAACCCCCAGGAGAACTTGAAAAGAAAATATAAGAACAGATGAAGAAAAGAAAGGGTAAGATTGAGGAAAGGAAACGAATAGAGGGAGGGAAAGAGGAAAAAACAAGAAGAGAAAAGAGAGGATAGAAAAGAGTAAAGCAGGGAGCAAGTCGGAGGGAAAGAAGAACGAGTGAGAGGGTAGGGAGAATTACCGGAGGCCTGGAAGAGCCACATGGAATTTGGCATACCAGGGTGACCAAATGCCGTGAAATTTGTCCACTGTGTTGTTCATCAGGGAGGAAAGGTATTCCATCTTTGCTACAAACCAGATACGACTCAGAAGTTCATGACGGGTGGGAGGGGTGGATTGTTTTTAGATTTAGATAGCTGACAGGCTGGGGCACACAAGAGGAGTGTCTTGGGGGGGGGGGAGTGGGGGGCAGTCACGTGTGACTGACTTAATAAGTATATGGCCCAAGGACCAAAAGGTAGCGATCTTAGGGCAACTCCACCAAATATGAAAATAAGAGCCTATTTGACCACAGTGGCGCCAACAGAGGGTTTGACGTGTTGGGATATATTTGGTGTAAGCGTTGTGGAAAGAGATAACAGTGTGTGTAGATTTTGTAGGAGTTCTCCTTGATGGAGACACTGACAGAGCATTTAGAAATATTCAATCGTATAGAGTCCCAAGCGTCGTCATCAAGAGAAGTCCCCAAGTCAGTTTCCCATGCCAGTTCATGTGAAGAACGGGGGGGAGAGTCTGGCAACAAAATGGACTGATATAGGATAGAGCGCACAGTGTGTGTATCTTGTTTAAGGGGGCTGCTGGTATCTGAAGAGTTGTCCAGACTGTAAGGCTAGTGTTATTGTACAGGTTTTGGATACCTGCGCTCACCCTCTATTTGGTGTTTGTATGTGAGAAATAATGTATCTCTATGATCTGTAAATACCTTTATAAGTCACAATGCTTAGTATAACAGATGGTACAATAATTCATATATAATCGATGATATTGTGATTACACATAAATGCCCTTATTTGCAATAGTAACATGCATATTGTGTGAACATCTGATATATAGGGAAAATAAACACAAGATGAAATAAAGTATGGTATTGCCGCGTGATGAATATCCTAAAGAAAAGTCTTGTGAGAAAAGGAGTATCTTTGTTCCAGATATATAAGAGTCAGTCTTTATCTGAAGGGATTTCCTTTCCCCTCAGTTTGAGTCTAAGCAGTGTGCCCAGAGGCGGTTCTTTGTCAATAATTGATCGTAGGTGGAGGTCGTGTTCTGGGAGGCCGGCGTCCCGGCCTGCCAGGTGCAACTTACCCTCACGATGTGATGTTTAGTTCTCTTTGTCCACTCTGTAGTGAGTGATGATGTGGCCGCTTGCGCTGTTTCCGCTGTATCCGTCCCCGGTGGTGCTCCTCAGAAGACAGAGCTGGAAGCCTTCCTGGCTCTGCGGCTAGGCTGCCGGGTCCCGCCGGAAGCCGCACTGAACAATCGGAAGTTGCGTTGCCGCAACGCTCCGCTTCTTCCTATGTCCTGTGCGGTCTCAACGGCCGCTCCACTCGCCGGCCGGCGAGGAGTCTTGTGGATGTAGTTTGCGGTGATGTGCTGGCAGGCTTGAGGTGTTTGCATGGATCTGTTGCCAACGCGTTTCGGCCGCAAATGGCCTTCTTCAAGGATTCAGAGTGCTGTCCCATGGGGTTCTTTTATTGGTCTTTCTGACCAATCGGATGCGGTGAGTGTGGTTCCAAATGGGTGATTGATGTTGTGGTGGGTGTGGTTCCAAATGGGTGATTGATGTTTCCATGGAATTTCTTCACTTAGTGCATCTGTTCATTTCAAACAGTAGTGTGCCAGACTTTTTTACTTTTATGGTATGGTGTTTGATGACAACGTATATGTCCCATATATAGATAGTGGTTTCTTGGTCATATGTATCAACATACATGAATAGTAGTTCTACGGTTAAGTAAAGATATAATTTTCTACAAACATATCACATTTGCATATGTATTCATGTCTATGTATAAGTGGATATGGGTGTCTGGTTTTCCAATGTCCGATAGTGTGCTCCAACCTGTAGTAATTGTTTGGCTAGTATGCTGTTATTAAAGTCAATGTTGAGACCTTTCGGTGCCATGGTTTTGAGATTAAAGATCCATTTTAATTCGTTCCTATCCAATGTTTTATTGAAATCCCCTTACTTTCACATGAGACTTCATGTCTGATTTTGAATGACTCATTTATCGTGGAGGAGTGGAATTCCTCTATTCTCTTTGTGGTGGTCTTGTGTGTGTTCTTGCAGCCTGAGCATTTGCCACAATAGTGAAAGCCTGTATGGTGTTCTGTGTATGGTAACGTAGTTTGTACCTTTGCTGATGGTTTGAGATGGTTCCTTACCAATTTCTGCTTAATGTCAGGGTCTTTCCTGTAGACTATGTGTGGTCTGTCATCCAATATTTTATTGAGGTCCTCATCTTTCCTTAGTATACTCCAATGTGTTTGCAATGTCTTCTCTATTTGTTTGGCTGCTCTGTTATATTGGGTTATGAAGTAGGTCCTCTCTCCTGGGGAATTCCGTGTTTTGGTTTTGTCCTGTAGCAGTGTTTGTCTGTCTAAGTGTAATGTTTCTGCAAATGCTTTGTCTACCAATTCGGGGGCGTATTTCTTTTTCAAGAATTGGTCCCCCAGCTGTTTCCCTTGTGTCTTAAAATCACCCACATCTGAGCAATTTCTCCTAATTCTCATGAATTGCCCCTTAGGTATGTTTTGAAGCCATGTGTTGTGGTGTCCACTGGTTGCTAGGATGTAACTGTTGACATCCACATCCTTCCTGAATGTTTTTGTCTGTAATGAATTGTCTTTAATGAAGATCTCTAAATCCAGAAATTCAACCTTCTCCTTGCTAGTGTGAGTTGTGAATGTGAGATTCCTGTCATTGTTATTCATGTGTTGGATGTATGAATTCAGGGAGTCCTGTGTCCCTTTCCAGATGAAAATTATGTCATCAATGTAGCGCCGCCATAGGACGAGGTTGGCGCCAAAGTCATGCCCTCTCCATATGCTCTCTTCCTCCCATTTGCCCATGAAGAGGTTGGCATAACTTGGTGCCACCCTCGATCCCATGGCGGTCCCGGTCATCTGCAGGTAGTAGGTGTCGTTGAACCACACATAGTTATGGTTCAGTATGAATTCGGTAGCTGTGACAATAAAATCAGTTTGTTCTGGATCCAGAGTTCCGTCTGTCTGTAGAAAATGTTTTATGCTTTCAAGCCCTTGGTTGTGTGCAATTACTGTGTATAGTGATGTCACGTCGCTGGTCGCCAGTCAGTAATCTGGTTGCCACTCTACCGTCTGTAATGTTCTAATTATGTCCGTGGTATCCCGTATGTATGATGGCAGGTTTTTTACTTTCTCTTTTAAGAACGTGTCTATATATTTTGAGAGGTTTGAGGTGAGTGAGTTGATTCCTGAGATAATTGGGCGTCCGGGAGGGTTTGTCTGATGTTTGTGGATTTTAGGGAGGTAGTAAAATATGGGAATGACTGGGTGGTTGTTGGATAGAAATTTAAATTCTTGTTTGTTCAATATACCTAATTCCTGTCCTTGTTTGAGGAATTGATCCAGTTCTTTTTTATATGTCTGTGTTGGGTCAGTTGGTAATGTCCGGTATGTGTCTGTGTCTCCCAGGATTCTCAATGATTCCTGAATGTATTCTGTTTTGTTCAGGACAACTATACCCACCCACCCCTTTGTCTGCTGGCTTAATTATTATGTCCTTGTTTTTCTCCAGATCTCTCAGTGCCTTGGTGTCATTATTGGTGAGGTTATTGCGTCTATGTGTTCGTGTCCTTATGTTCTCCTGATCCAATTTGTCTAAGTCCTCCGTCATGAGGGCTTTAAAAGTTTTAATGTAGTGATTTTTGAGGTGGCTGGGGTAAAATGTGGACTGGGGCCTATGTGGTGTGTGGGTGTATTTGTCCATGTCCCTATCATTGGCATTTCTGATTACTGGATTACTAGCAAAATATTTCTTCAGTGTCAGTTTTCTTATGAATGTCTGGAGATCACAGTATACATCGAATTTGTTAGGTTGTTTGGTAGGTGCGAACTTGAGCCCTTTGTTCAGTACTGTTTTGTGATGTTCCGTAAGTTCCATTTGACTGAGATTAAAGATGTTGGTACTGTTTATTTTTGGTTCAATGTTTGGTTGTCCCTTTGTTTTGCCTTTTTTGGCGTTCTGCCCTCCCCTACATCCTCGTCTGACTCTGTGTCCCTCCTTTTCTTTTTTGTGTTCACCCCTGCTAATGTTTTGGTTCCGCAGACCTGTTCGTCTGTACCCCATTCTAAAAAAGGAGCAGCGTGTTCCCTCAAATTGTCTGTGTGTGATGCTTCTGGAATGTTTATTTCTTTGGTTGTCGTGTCAGTGGTCTTGGTCTGTGGTATGACTGTCAATGATGTACCCTCAATGTCCGACTCCCTTGTGGTATGGTATGTTCTCTGTGGGGTTACCCAACCATGGTCGAAGGAGAGTCTTGCTAAGTGTTCGTAGTCTAGGTCCTCTTCAATGTCTTAGACAGAGAAGGATGTGTCTTCAGAATCACTTGTCGACCTTGTGCTTGTTGTTGAAACTGGTGTGTTTGTTCTCTGTGGTATTTCTTTCGATGTATTGTGGATTTTGTTCATGTATTGCTGATAAGTCAGTCCAGTGTACTTGTAGAGATGTCCCTTCGTAATGGTAGGTTTATCTCTTAGTATTTTCTTTAGTTTGGATTGTATGAGGTTGTTTTCTTTATTGACCAACCTCTTCTGTGTTATATTTTCTATGTCTGCAAAATCTGGTTCTTGTCTCATTGGTTCCAGGGATTTGTATGCGTCTTTTATTTGCACCTCTAGGGTGGCTAGATCCTCTATGTGTTTCTTGTTAATCAGTTCTATCAGATCTCGTGAACAATTGTGTAGAATGATATTCCACTCCTCTACAAATTTCTGGTAATCTAAATGGTGTGTTGGTCTTTTTTTAAATCTTAGACCCTTCGGAATTAGGTTGTAAGTGGTATACCAAACGAGTGCTTGTTTGTCCCACCATATTCTGGTTTCCTTTTGTATAAGTTTCTCTAGGTGATTGTAATCCTCATAGAAAGTGGATGGTGGGATTGTGGGTATTTTACTATCTAATGTGAGATATTCGGTCCTAGCCCTATCTAGTCTAGTGTTTCTCAAACAAAGGACAGGAATTAGGTATATTGAACAAACAAGAATTTCAATTTCTATCCAACAACCACCCAGTCATTCCCATATTTTACTACCTCCCTAACATCCACAAACATCAGACAAACCCTCCCGGACACCCAATTATCTCAGGAATAAACTCACTCACCTCAAACCTCTCACAATATATAGACACGTTCTTAAAAGAGAAAGTCAAAAACCTGCCATCATACATACGGGATACCACGGCATAATTAGAACATTACAGACGGTAGAGTGGCAACCAGATTACTGGCTGGCGACCAGCGACGTGACATCACTATACACAGTAATTGCACACAACCAAGGGCTTGAAAGCATAAAACATTTTCTACAGACAGACGGAACTCTGGATCCAGAACAAACTGATTTTATTGTCACAGCTACCGAATTCATACTGAACCATAACTATGTGTGGTTCAACGACACCTACTACCTGCAGATGACCGGGACCGCCATGGGATCGAGGGTGGCACCAAGTTATGCCAACCTCTTCATGGGCAAATGGGAGGAAGAGAGCATATGGGGAGGGCATGACTTTGGCGCCAACCTCGTCCTATGGCGGCGCTACATTGATGACATAATTTTCATCTGGAAAGGGACACAGGACTCCCTGAATTCATTCATCCAACACATGAATAACAATGACAGGAATCTCACATTCACACCTCACACTAGCAAGGAGAAGGTTGAATTTCTGGATTTAGAGATCTTCATTAAAGACAATTCATTACAGACAAAAACATTCAGGAAGGATGTGGATGTCAACAGTTACATCCTAGCAACCAGTGGACACCACAACACATGGCTTCAAAACATACCTAAGGGGCAATTCATGAGAATTAGGAGAAATTGCTCAGATGTGGGTGATTTTAAGACACAAGGGAAACAGCTGGGGGACCAATTCTTGAAAAAGAAATACGCCCCCGAATTGGTAGACAAAGCATTTGCAGAAACATTACACTTAGACAGACAAACACTGCTACAGGACAAAACCAAAACACGGAATTCCCCAGGAGAGAGGACCTACTTCATAACCCAATATAACAGAGCAGCCAAACAAATAGAGAAGACATTGCAAACACATTGGAGTATACTAAGGAAAGATGAGGACCTCAATAAAATATTGGATGACAGACCACACATAGTCTACAGGAAAGACCCTGACATTAAGCAGAAATTGGTAAGGAACCATCTCAAACCATCAGCAAAGGTACAAACTACGTTACCATACACAGAACACCATACGGGCTTTCACTATTGTGGCAAATGCTCAGGCTGCAAGAACACACACAAGACCACCACAAAGAGAATAGAGGAATTCCACTCCTCCACGATAAATGAGTCATTCAAAATCAAACATGAAGTCTCATGTGAAAGTAAGGGGGTGATATACCTACTGAGATGCCCGTGTGGGCTAGAATATATAGGCAGAACCATCAGACCATTAAAAAATAGGATATATGAACATATAAGAAACATCAAAATTGGATATGAGAACCACAGCGTATCAAAACATTACAAAGAAGTACATGAGGCAAATCCCACCACTTTGTTCTTCATAGCAATAGAGAAACCACCCAGAAATTGGAGAGGTGGGGATTTCAATAAAACATTGGATAGGAACGAATTAAAATTAATCTTTAATCTCAAAACCATGGCACCGAAAGGTCTCAACATTGACTTTAATAACAGCATACTAGCCAAACAATTACTACAGGTTGGAGCACACTATCGGACATTGGAAAACCAGACACCCATATCCACTTATACATAGACATGAATACATATGCAAATGTGATATGTTTGTAGAAAATGATATCTTTACTTAACCGTAGAACTACTATTCATGTATGTTGATACATATGACCAAGAAACCACTATCTATATATGGGACATACACGTTGTCATCAAACACCATACCATAAAAGTAAAAAAGTCTGGCACACTACTGTTTGAAATGAACAGATGCACTAAGTGAAGCATTTCCATGGAAACATCAATCACCCATTTGGAACCACACCCACCGCATCCGATTGGTCAGAAAATAAGAATTTACTCACCGGTAATTCTATTTCTCGTAGTCCGTAGTGGATGCTGGGAACTCCGTAAGGACCATGGGGAATAGACGGGCTCCGCAGGAGACTGGGCACTCTAAAAGAAAGATTAGGTACTATCTGGTGCGCACTGGCTCCTCCCTCTATGCCCCTCCTCCAGACCTCAGTTAAGGAAACTGTGCCCGGAAGAGCTGACACAACAAGGAAAGGATTTGGAATCCAGGGTAAGACTCATACCAGCCACACCAATCACACCGTACAACTTGTGATAACCATACCCAGTTAACAGTATGAACAACAACTGAGCCTCAGTAACAGATGGCTCATAACAATAACCCTTTAGTTAAGCAATAACTATATACATGTATTGCAGAGAGTCCGCACTTGGGACGGGCGCCCAGCATCCACTACGGACTACGAGAAATAGAATTACCGGTGAGTAAATTCTCATTTTCTCTGACGTCCTAGTGGATGCTGGGAACTCCGTAAGGACCATGGGGATTATACCAAAGCTCCCAAACGGGCGGGAGAATGCGGATGACTCTGCAGCACCGCATGAGCAAACTCAAGGTCCTCCTCAGCCAGGGTATCAAACCTGTAGAACTTAGCAAACGTGTTTGACCCCGACCAAGTAGCAGCTCGGCAAGCTGTAAAGCCGAGACCCCTCGGGCAGCCGCCCAAGAAGAGCCCACCTTCCTTGTGGAATGGGCTTTCACCGATTTTTAATGCGGCAATCCAGCCGCAGAGTGAACCAGCTGAATCGTGCTATAGATCCAGCGAACAATAGTCTGCTTCGAAGCAGGAGCGCCAACCTTGTTGGCTGCATACAGAATAAACAGCGAGTCAGACTTTCTGACTCCCGCCGTTCTGGAAATATAAATTTTCAAAGCCCGGACTACGTCCAGCAACTTGGAATCCTCCAAGTCCCTAGTAGCCGCAGGCACCACAGTAGGCTGGTTCAAATGAAACGATGATACCACCCTAGGAAGAAATTGGGGACGAGTCCTCAATTCTGCCCTGTCCATAGGGAAGATCAGATAAGGGTTTTTACATGACAAAACCGCCAATACTGACACACGCCTAGCCGAAGCTAAGGCCAATAGCATGACCACTTTCCACGTGAGATATTTTAGCTCCACAGTCTTAAGTGGCTCAAACCAGTGGGATTTCAGGAAATCTAACACAATGTTAAGTTCCCAAGGTGCCACCGGTGGCACAAAAGGAGGCTGAATATGCAGCACCCCCGGAACAACGTCTGAACTTCAGGCAGTGAAGCCAGTTCATTTTTAGAGAAAATGTATAGGGCCGAAATCTTGACCTTTTACGGATCCTAATTTTAGGCCCATTGTCACTCCTGACTGTAGGAAGTGCAGGAATCGACCCCGCTGGAATTCCTCTGTAGGGCCTTCCCGGCCTCACACCAAGCAACCTATTTTCGCCATATACAGTGAAAAAGTCTTGCTGTCACGTCTTTCCTAGCCTTTATCAGCGTAGGAATAACTGCATCCGGAATGTCCTTTTCCGCTAGGATCCGGCGTTCAACCGCCATGCCGTCAAATGCAGCCGCGGTAAGTCTTGGAACAGACAGGGCCCCTGTTGCAACATGTCCTGTCTGAGAAGCAAAAGCCCTGAGTCCTCTGAGAGCATTTCCTGCAGCTCCGGGTACCGAGTCCTTCTTGGCCAATTCGGAGCAAAGAATATGGTTTTCACTCCTCCTTTTATTACAATTCTCAGCCCTTGGGTATGAGAGGAAGAGGAGGGAATACATAGACCGACTGGAACACCCACAGTGTTACTAGTGCGACCACAGCTATCACCTGAGGGTCCCTTGACCCGGCGTAAAACCTTTTTTAGCTTTTTATTGAGGTGGGACGCCATCTAGTCCACCTTAGGCAGTTCCCATCAATTTGCAAACTGCGTGAAGACTTCCTGATGAAGTCCCCACTTTCCCGGGTGGAGGTCGTGCCTGCTGAGGAAGTCTGCTTCCCAGTTGTCCACTCCCGGAATGAACACTGCTGACAGTGTGCTTACTTGATTTTCCGCCCAGCGAAGAATTCTGGTGGCTTCTACCCTCGCCACCCTGCTCCTTGTGCCGCCTTGGCGGTTCACATGAACCCCTGCGGTCTGACTGGATCAGAACCGGTTGGTCGCGAAGCAGGATCTCCGCTTGACTTAGGGCGTTGTATATGGCCCTTAGTTCCAGGATATTGGCGTGAAGGCAAGTCTGTTGACTTGACCACAGACCTTGGAAATTTCTTCCCTGTGTAACTGCCCCCCACCCTCGGAGGCTTGCATCCGTGGTCACCAGGATCCAGTCCTGAATGCCGAATCTGCGGCCCTCGAGAAGGTGAGCCCTATGCAGCAACCACAGGAGAGACACCCTGGCCCTGGGGGATAGGGTGATAAACCGATGCCTCTGAAGAGGTGATCCGGACCACTTGTCCAGTAAGTCCCCTTGGAAGGTCCTCGCATGGAACCTGCCTAAGGGGATGGCCTCGTATGATGCCACCATCCTTCCCAGGACTCGAGTGCAGTGATGCACTGACACCTGTTTTGGTTTTAATAGATTCCTGACCAGTGTCATGAGCTCCTGAGCTCTCTCTATCGGGAGATAAACCCTTTTCTGGTCTGTGTCTAGGATCGTGCCTAGGAGAGGCAGATGAGCTGTAGGAACCAACTGCGACTTTGGAATATATAGAATCCAGCCGTGTTGCCGTTACACTTCCAGAGAAAGTGATACGCTGTTCAGCAACTGCTCTCTTGATCTCGATTTTATGAGGAGATCGTCCCAGTACGTGATAATAGTGACACCTTGCTTCCGCAGGAGCACAATCATATCCGCCATTACCATGGTGAATATTCTCGGGGCCGTGGAGAGACCAAACGGCAACCTCTGAAAGTGGTAATGACAATCCCGTACCGCAATTCTGAGGTACCCCTAATTAGGTGGATAAATGGGGACCTGAAGGTATGCATCCCTTATGTCCCGATTCACAATAAAGTCTCCCCCTTTTTAGGCTTGCACTGACCGCTCTTAGCGATTCCATCTTGAACTTGAACCTTCTCAGGTATATGTTCAGGGATTTTTAATTCAATATGGGTCTGACCGAACCGTCTGGTTTCGGGATTACAACATGGTCGAATAATAACACCCTCTTGTTGAAGGAGGGGACCCTTGACCACCACCTGTTAAAGATACAATTTGTAAATTGCAGTTAACACTGGCTCCCTCTCTTAGGGGGAAGCCCGCAGGGCCGTCGGTGAGGGGGCCTCTTCTCACAGTCCAGCTTGTATCCCTGAGACACAATATCTATTGCCCAGGGATCGAACAGGGAGTGAACCCACTTGTGGCTGAACTTACGAAGGCGTGTCCCCACCGGGCCTAGCTCCGCCTGTGGAGCCCCAGCGACATTGGTGGATTTTTGTAGGGGCCGGGGAGGACTTCTGTTCCTGGGAACTAGTTGCCCGGCTCTGACAAGAAAGTACGCACCTCAGACTTTCTTGTTTCTTTATTCGAAAGGCTGCATTTAATAATGTCGTGCTTTCTTAGGCTGTGCAGGAATATAAGGCAAACTAGCAGAATTACCAGCTATAGCTGTGGAGACCAGGCCCAAGAACCCATCTCCACACAATCCTCAGCCTTCCATATGCCTCTTAAGTCGGCATCATCTGTCCAATGCATATTCTACAGGACACGTCAAGCAGAGATCGACATAGCTTTGACTCTAGGACCCAGTATACTCATGTCTCTTTGGGCATGCTTTATAACTATATATCTATCACTTAAGACAGCATCTTTAATATATTTATATTGCATACTAGGGTCTCATCTCTGCTGATAAGGTACCTGTCCACGCTGCCACAGCGCTATAAACCCATGCCGACACAATCGCCGGTCTGGGTAGTATACTAGAATGTGCACGTTATCTGCAGGATCCCTGAGAATAGCAAGTGCTACCGTCTGTGCAAACAGGACAACCCAGGGGAAGATTCTCAACATATCCTGGCCCTAGTGGGGAAAGGATACAGCCTGAGAATTCTCTTGTGGGAAGCTGCCGTCTCTTGTCTTGAGATTCCCGCTCTTTTTCCTCATGAGAGGAGGGAAATTTACCTCAGCATTCTTCCCCTTAAACATGTGTACTCTCGTGTCAGGGACAGATGAGTCATCAGTGATATGCAAATCATCTATTATTTCAATAATCATATATTGAATACCTTATAGCCATCTTGGCTGTAACTTTGCATTATCGTAGTCGACACTGGATTCAAACTCCGTGTCGATATCAGTGTGTATTATTTTGGATAGTGAGCATTGTGAGACTCTGAAGGTCTCTGTGACATAGGGACAGACATGGGTAGATTTCCTGTCTGTTCTCTAATCTTTTGTGCAATAAATTCACCTTAGCACTTACACATATCCAAACAGGTGTCGGCGTTGTCGACGGAGACACCCTCTCACACATATATCCGCTCTATCACCTCCTTAGAGGAGCCTTTTACCTCAGACATGTCGACACACGCGTACCGACACACCACACACACAGGGGATGCTCTATTTGAGGACAGTTCCCCCACAATGCCCTTTGGAGAGACAGAGAGAGAGTATGCCAGCACACACCCCAGCGCTATATAACCCAGGGATTACACTACAACTCAGTGTTTACCCAGTAGCTGCTGTATATACAAATTTTGCGCCTAAATTTATGTGCCCCCCCCCCCTCTCTTTTCACCCATTGTGTACCAGGATACTGCAGGGGAGAGCCTGGGGAGCTTCCTTCCAGCGGAGCTGTGAAGAGAAAATGGCGCTGGTGTGCTGAGGAAGAAGGCCCGGCCCCCTCAGCGGCGGGCTTCTGTCCTGTTTCTGACTAAAAATGGCGGGGGTTTTACACATATACAGTTTTCCAGACTGTATTATGTGTATATATTGCCAAAAGGTATTCTTATTGCCAGGGCCGTAACTACGTGTGTGCCAAGTGGGCTTGGCACACAGCGCAGTTGCCCTGAGGGCGCACGGCCAGCGGCATGTAATGAGTCAAATTGACTCATTACATGCCGCCTCTGCTCTGCGCCGTGCGCCGCGCTGTGGAGGGAGAAGAGACCAGCGCCGGGCAGCGGAGAAGGAGGAGGAGGGAGGGGGAGCAGGGAGCCGCAGCAGCACTATTTCATTGGTAGTAAGCGCCGCTGCAGCATCCCCCTCTCCTTCTGTATTGGCTGCCCAGCGCTGCTGTGGATGCTGGGATGCGGTTCCTCACTGCCTGCACCGAGGAAGCTGCACGAGGAGCCTGACTGCCAGCAGGGAGATGGTAAGTATATCTCTCTTTCTCTTTCTCTCTCTCTCTCTCTCAGGGGGACACCGTCTGCCGCAATGTGTAAAAAGGGAGACTGGCTGCCGCTGCCGCAATGTGTAAAAAGGGGGACTGGCTGCCGCAATGTGTAAAAAGGGGGACTGGCTGCCGCAATGTGTAAAAAGGGGGACTGGCTGCCGCAATGTGTAAAAAGGGGGACTGGCTGCAGCAATGTGTAAAGAGGGGGCCTGGCTGCCGCAATGTGTAAAAAGGAGGACTGGCTGCCGCAATGTGTAAAAAGGGGGACTGGCTGCCGCAATGTGTAAAGAGGGGTCTGGCTGCCGCAATGTGTAAAAAGGGGGACTGTCTGCTGTAATGTGTAAAAAGGGGGACGCTGTCTGCTGTAATGTATAAAAGGGGCTCTACCTGGTGTAGTGGCGCTACTGTGCAGCGTAATTTGAATAATGTAGACTACTGTGCACCGTAGTATGACTTGCTATTATTTTGTGGCCACGCCCCTTCCCGTGAAGCCACACCCCTATAAATTTTTCACGCGACTACGGCGCGCACTGCCCCTATCTTACATGGGGGGGGGCGCCACTGTCGTTTCTTGCACACAGCGCTAAAATGCCTAGTTACGGCACTGCTTATTGCTGCCCAGGGCGCCCCCCCCAGCGCCCTGCACCCTACAGTGACCGGAGTGTGTGGTGTGCAGCGGGAGCAATGGCGCACAGCTGCAGTGCTGTGCGCTACCTTAATGAAGACCGGAGTCTTCTGCAACCGATTTCATCTCCTTCTCTTCTGTCTTCTGGCTCTGCAAGGGGGACGGCGGCGCGGCTCCGGGAACGGACGATCGAGGTCAGGCCCTGTGTTCGAACCCTCTGGAGCTAATGGTGTCCAGTAGCCTAAGAAGCACAAGCTAGCTGCAAGCAGGTAGGTTTGCTTCTCTCCCCTCAGTCCCACGTAGCAGTGAGTCTGTTGCCAGCAGATCTCACTGAAAATAAAAAACCTAACAAATACTTTCTTCTTTTCTAGCAAGCTCAGGAGAGCCCACTAGGTGCATCCAGCTCTGGCCGGGCACAGATTCTAACTGAGGTCTGGAGGAGGGGCATAGAGGGAGGAGCCAGTGCACACCAGATAGTACCTAATCTTTCTTTTAGAGTGCCCAGTCTCCTGCGGAGCCCGTCTATTCCCCATGGTCCTTACGGAGTTCCCAGCATCCACTAGGACGTCAGAGAAAGACCAATAAAAGAACCCCATGGGACAGCACTCTGAATCCTTGAAGAAGGCCATTTGCGGCCGAAACGCATTGGAAACAGATCTATGCAAACACCTCAAGCCTGCCAGCACATCACCGCAAACTACATCCACAAGACTCCTCGCCGGCCGGCGAGTGGAGCGGCCGTTGAGACCGCACAGGACATAGGAAGAAGCGGAGCGTTGCGGCAACGCAACTTCCGGTTGTTCAGTGCGGCTTCCGGCGGGACCCGGCAGCCTAGCAGCAGAGCCAGGAAGGCTTCCAGCTCTGTCTTCTGAGGAGCACCACCGGGGACGGATACAGCGGAAACAACGCAAGCGGCCACATCATCACTCACCACAGAGTGGACAAAGAGAACTAAACATCACATCGTGAGGGTAAGTTGCACCTGGCAGGCCGGGACGCCGGCCTCCCAGAACACGACCTCCACCTACGATCAATTATTGACAAAGAACCGCCTCTGGGCACACTGCTTAGACTCACACTGAGGGGAAAGGAAATCCCTTCAGATAAAGACTGACTCTTATATATCTGGAACAAAGATACTCCTTTTCTCACGAGACTTTTCTTTAGGATATTCATCACGCGGCAATACCATACTTTATTTAATCTTGTGTTTATTTTCCCTATATATCGGATGTTCACACAATATGCATGTTACTATTGCAAATAAGGGCATTTATGTGTAATCACAATATCATCGATTATATATGAATTATTGTGCCATCTGTTATACTAAGCATTGTGACTTATAAAGGTATTTACAGATCATAGAGATACATTATTTCTCACATACAAACACCAAATAGAGGGTGAGCGCAGGTATCCAAAACCTGTACAATGATATAGGATAGAGATAATGCCTCGATCCGTGGAGCTGTATATACAAAGGCGTTCCATTGGAGATGGAACAGTAGGAAGAGGCGTTTTCCCAGTAGAGGACGTGACAAAATTTCGAATCTGAAGGTACTGATAGAAAGAGAACGTGGGGAGAAAGTGTTTCAATCGAAGGTCTGCAAAGGAATATGGTATGTTATTATGTAGTATATGGTAAAAGCAGGTGATACCTGCCTTAGACCAAGTGGAAGCCATATGAGAGGATCGACCTGGGGCAAAGGAGGGGTTATTCCAGATTGGAGTTAGAGGGGAGGGGGGTGTGTAGAGGGAAATCTTAGCATGTTGTGAGTCCCAGACCGATAGCGTAAGGGAGACTGTTGGCACTGATTGAATAGTTTTAGGCCTGTGGGCGCAAGGAAGCCAGGGGAGGCAAGAAATAGCGTCAAACTGAGCTAGATCGCTCTCCAAGTCAACTTGTCGTTTTGCACATCTACGGGAGTGCCAAGCAGCTAACTGACTAAGAGCTGAGGCATAATAATATCTCGAGAGGGAGGGGATATCTAGTCCACCAAATGTAGAGCTCCTCTGGAGAGTTTCCCTACGTAACCTCGGCTTTTTGTCATTGGGGATGAATTTACCATATTGAGTCTGGAGTGATGACAAGATCCGGAGAGGTACAGGGATAGGGAGAGTCTGAAAATGATATAGTATCTTGGGAAGAACATTCATCTTGATAGCCTTAATTCTACCTAGCCAGGAAATAAAATGTTTTTTTCCAAGCTAGAATATTTTGAGAAATCTCTTTAAATAATGGAGGGTAATTCGCTTCGTATAGAGCGGGTCATTCCGAGTTGATCGCACGCTAGCTGTTTTTAGCAGCCATGCAAACGCATAGTCGCCGCTCACGGCGGAGTGTATTTTCGCTTTGCAAGTGTGCAAACGCCTGTGCAGCCGAGCTCTGCAAAAACATATTGTGCAATTTCAGAGTAGGTCTGAACTTACTCAGCCCTTGTGATCACTTCAGTCTTTTTGGTGCCTGAATTGACGTCACATACCCGCCCTCCAAACGCCCGGACACGCCTGCTTTTTTCCTACCACGCCCAGAAAACGGTCAGTTGACACCCATAAACGCTCTCTTTCTGTCAATCTCCTTGTGATCGGCTGTGTGAATGGATTTTTCGTTAAATCCATAGCTCAGCAACGATCCGCATTGTACCTGTACGACGCACGTGCGCATTGCGGTGCATACGCATGCGCAGTAGAGACCTAATTGCGGTGCAGTGAAAATCGGCAGCGTGCGATCAACTCGGAATGACCCCCAGAAAGTGATAAGATTTGGTAATATGGACACCTAAGTATTTAATGGAGGTATGGCGCCAAGTAAAAGTAAAGTTGGACTTAAGAAGATTCAGTGTGTCGATTGGAATGTGTAGGGGGAGAGCATCTGATTTGTCGTTGTTAACCTTATAGCCGGAGAAGTCCCCGTAGAGTGCCAATTCCTTGAAGAGGTTGGGCAGAGAAATTAACGGGTTAGTGAGAGTAAGGAGAACGTTGTCAGCGAAAAGGGAAAGTTTGTACTGTGAATCTTTAATACTAAAACACGTAATATCCGGATTAAGATGATACGACAGGCCAGAGGTTCGATTATTAAAGCGAATATAAGAGGCGACAGGGGACAACCTCGGCGTGTGCCGTTGCGTTGGTAATAGGAAAAGAGTCTGAAAGAATTCCGCTCGTTAGGACCGAAATAGAGGGGTTATGATAAAGTGCTGTGATGGCTTGGAGGAATTCACCTTGAAAACCAAAGCCACGGAGAGTTTGATTGAGAAAAGCCCAAGAGACCCTGTCAAAGGCTTTCTCTGCATCCAAGGCCAGCAGCAGAGAAGGGAGTTTGTTGGTATTGGCATGATGAATCAGGTTACTGGTGCATCTGGTGTTATCCAGAGCTTGAAGGGAAGCAACAAATATAAAATAATATTCCTTAAAAATAGAGTTGATGGGAAGGGATTTCTCTATTTTTTCAGTTAACAGGACATTGAGAGCCGCTCTAGCTGTGATAAGCTGTTTATAGTTCATATCTGTAGGATTACGCTTGTGAAGAGAGTCTAGAGTGTGAACCTGATCAGTGAGGGTTGTGAGGAGTGATTTATGTTCCCTATTGCGATGAGACGCATAACTAATGACATGACCTCTGAGGACAGCTTTATGGGCTTCCCAGACTAGGGCAGAACAGCCCGAGTCAGGGTTATTAAGAGAAAAGTAATCAGTAAGTATGTCCCTAATCTTAGCCTTGAAGGATGGGATCTTAAGAAGGGTTTCATTCAAGCGCCAAGAGGGGCGGGCATTTGGCACATCTAGGACATTAAATGTGGACATGACTGAGGAGTGATCCGACCAAACAATAGGGATGATAGATGAAGATAGAATGTGTTTAGAGGCCGGAGGGCCGCAAAACAGGTAGTCGATTCTGGAGTAAGAATGATGGGGAGTGGAAAAAAAGTGTAACCCTTAGAGAACGGATTGAGGGCGCGCCATGTGTCAAAAAGAGATGCAACTTTAATCTGTTTAGAAAAAGCAGTGGATACAGGAAAAGTACGGGAAGTTTTCTGGGAAGCGGATCTAACCAGGAGGGGATCCAATACTGCGTTAAAGTCACCTCCCAAGAATATATATCCCATTCTATATTTTTGGAGAGCGGTGAAGAAGGACGTAAAGAAGCGCTGTTGGCCGTGTTGGGTGCATAGATATTAGCTATAGTCACCTCCAGGTGCCCCAGCCTGCCAACCAAAATAATATACCTCCCATCCACACCAGTATGAACCAAGGTTTGGGCGAAGGGGAGTTTGTTACTGATCAAGATAGCAACTCCATTATGCTTGGATTTGCATGAGGAGTACAACACAGTGGAGAAACGTTTGGAAGACAGAGTAGGGTGCCTGGGTCCCTGAAGTGTGTTTCCTGAAGCAGGACTATATCTGCCCGTAAGGTGTGAATCGTGCGGAACAGGTGAGAGCGTTTGTGGGGTGTGTTAAGGCCTCGGACATTCATAGAGGCAATAGTAAATGGCATGTGTCTAATGGAGGGAAGAGTAAGGGGGAAACAGAAAGAGATAAAGAAGCTGACTCGCTCAATGCAGAGAGTTAAAGAGAGAGGAAAAGGGGTAGAGTACTCAACCTTGGTTGAGCAAGATAAAGGAGATTAGTGAGAAAAAGAATAAGTTACTCAACACAGAAAAGATGCAGGTACTCGACAATTAGGACGTAGACGTCTAAATGGGCGAGGGAAACAAGGAAATAAGTGTGAAGGTGGGGGAGGGGGAGGTGAGAGCAGTTACTTGAGTAATTTCACATGTGGGGGAGAGAGCAGGAGGAAAAATGGTGTGTTAAATAAATTGGGCACAAATATACAGAAGACAAGAGAGGGGATGGGCCCCCTTGGGTGAGTGAGGTGGAGGGAGAGGGGGAAAAAAAGGCATAATAAACACTGGGAAAGTCTATGAGTCATGCAGAGCGTAGGAGTACAAACATATTGGGGAAAAGTATGGCTGATAAGCACAGAGGGTAAGGACCAGGGACTGCATTGCCCCGGTTGAGGAAATAGTACGATTGGGAGGGAGCCCCACGCAAAAGCCGCAGAGACCTTATGGACTCAATTGTTTATAACATGAAACCTGTATGACAATTAAAAAGGTACATCCACAGAAAAACCTCAACAATACAAGTATCAGTGAGCACAGCAATAGAAACCAAACAATGGCAATAATCTCCCGCGCTGGGAGGAGAGTGATAATGTGAATGAAGGTGCATTGTTAAGTAGCGCTGACACCAAACTAGGCAACAATAAATGCATATCAGTAGGGGCCACTGGTGGAAACCGGTACACGGCGAATCAGGAAAAAATAAATGAAATCTGAAATTCACTCATTATCGCAATAAGTTAGAGATCACATATAATAAACAATCAGTTATGAATATACGAGGAGATTGTAATCACAGGCGGCATCCGTGAAAAAACTTACAAAGAGGTAAAAAAAAAAAAACGGGGTGGCAAAAGAACATCCTTCCCAATGAAGAAGTGAGTTGTTAAGCTGAGTGATCAGCATCAGGGGGGTCCAGATTCTTCTATATGCGACAACAGGTCTTTGCTTTCACGGAGATCTCTTATGATGACATTTTTTCCCTGAAGGTCTACGATCAGCTTGAAGGGGAATCCCCATCGATATCAGATGTTTCTATCCCGTAGGGCCTTGGTGAGGTCACGGAGTTCCCTCCGTTTAGCAATGGTGAGAGGGGCCAGATCTTGGGAGTTTAGTTGAATTGAAAAGAACATGAGTTTTGCCACAAGTAGAAAATAGGATCCTTTCTTTATCTTTAAACTTGAAAAAACATAGGACCACATCTCAGGGGGGCGCCATTCCTAGGTTTAGGACGAAGGGGGCGGTGGGCCCTTTCCAGTGGAAGCTGTGTGTCCCCCAGATCAGGTATCAGAAAGGAGAATAGAGTATGGAGGTAGGGTTCTATATCATCCGCGCTAACGGATTCCAGAATGTTGCGGATGTGGAGATTACATCTGCGCTCACGGTTTTCAAGATTCTAATTTTTATTGCGAAGTTCAGACAATTCCGAGACTATTTGGTCCAGGTTATGGCTTGTGTCATTTAAAGTTTTCTGGAAGTTGTCCTGACGACCTTCCATATTTGGTGGCTCTAGAGTCGAGAGAGGAGATATCCGTCTTAATGGAGGCCACTGATGTATCCAATTTGGACTCCAGAGACTCCTTAAAGTCTGCGACAAGAGAACGGAGAGCTAAAATGTTTTCTTTAGTGGAAAGAGCTGAAGGCGATTTGGCAGAGTTATCCATAGGAATGTGAGGAGGGGAGGGTTGACCCCTCTGTTGGGTAGTTTTGGTGCCCCTAGTAAAGTGTTGAGAGATATCAGCACCCCCTTGTTTAGGAGCCTTGGTCGAAGATTTCTGCATGTGGACCAAACCAGTGTAAAATATTTTTATATTATGTATGAACCTTCTGGGGAAATAGGAAGCTCAGCGAAGTAAGGAATTGGGAGGATGAGAAATAAGAACAACCACTCTGTCCGACTTCAGGCGAGCATTAGGGTGGCCACAGAATTAAGCATGGTGTAGAAGGTGTCAATGGGTCAAAGAGACACACAAGAAAAAAGGGGGTAGAGAGTCTCTTTAAGAGGCCCACGGGCACTATGTGGGTATGGTGTAATCCCGGGGTTCAGAGGAGCCCTGACAGCCGAGGCCGTAGTGAAATAAACAGTGTGGTGGGGGATCCTGAGAAGTGCACCACTGATCTGCCAGAGTGTGGGAGAAGTGTAGGTTGTTGTACAGCCAGGATGCTGGCAGGCATACAGGGAGGACTCTCTACCTCAGCAGGGTGGTATAGTAAGTTCGAGGGGCTGAGATGGCCCAACCCCACAGCGCCCTCAGCAGCCAGGCGGTATGGACGGCAGAGAGCAGGGGTTGGTGTCCACTAACCTGGATATGCAGGGAGCAGGTAGGTGAGTCAGATCTGCTTCACAAGAATCACTGCGTTGGGTGCGCCAGGCCGACAGTCTGGACACTTCTGCAGCTGGAGCTAGTCGTCAACTGTGGCACCAGAGCTTCAGGTCTCCAATGGCACCTCCAGATGGGGGATCACAGGGTCTTTTCCAGGGATACCTTGGGCGGCCCTCAGCAACGATTCAGCAAGGGGACCTCTGACTTGGGCCAGCCAACAGACAGAACACGAGGGGGCCAGAACACGAGTGAGGGGGAATGCCCCTAATAGCAGATGTCGTCAGGTAGGTTCAGCGGTGAAGGAGAGAGGGGAGCGGGAGAGGCTGACAGAACCTCCTCTCCCCTCACAGAGGCCGCGGGCAGATGCGCCAGGAACCGGGAGGGCTTCTCCCACAACTATCACAAGGCTCCAAGACTAAACGGGCAGACAGGGGTTCAGAGTGTGGTCGGTCTCCGGCTAGTGCCTCTCTTCTGGCTCTCACACACTAACAGCGGCCGTGGCTTCCGGGCACCTAGCAAGGCTGTGCGGAGGACCGAACGGCAGGAAAGACCCCCCTCCGAGCGGGACACCAGCGGGAGGCAGCATGGCAATCAGGTAGGGCACTGTGGGGCGATCTCCCCGTTGTAACCACCAATCTTATATTTCTATCACTGTTGAGAACTCGACACTCAACCCTACATCACAAGCTCGCTGCCTAGGTGTCATACTTGACTCTGAACTGTCATTTGTTCCACACATTCAATCTGTCTCAAAATCATGTTACATTCATCTAAAAAACATATCCAAAATACGATCATACCTTACACAAGACACTGCTAAAACTCTAATCCATGCTCTCATTATCTGCCACATTGATTATTGCAATAGTCTTCATACTGGTCTTACCAAGAAGAGACTCTCACCATAACAATCCATTCTGAATGCAGCTGCGAGGCTAATCTTCCTCACTAGATGTTCATCGTCTGCAGACCCACTATGTTAGTCCCTCCACTGGTTACCTGTACTCTACAGTATTCAATATAAAATACTGTTACTTACACACAAGGCTATTAACCATACTATACCAACATACATCTCTTCTCTTATCTCAAAATATCTCCCAACACGGCCCCTTTGCTCTTCACAAGATCTACGTCTCTCATTCACACTCATTACTTGCTCCCATGCACAATAACAGGACTTTCTGCAGGCTGCACCCACTCTGTGGAATACTATACCACGTACAATAAGACTCTCCTCTAGTCTCCAAACCTTCAAGTGTTCCCTGAAAACTCACCTATTCAGACGAGCCTATCAAATTCCAGTTACCTTCATAAGCTTTCCTATCCAATTATATCGCCTCTGTACAATCCACACATATCCTCCACATATTTTCTCTTTCTTCACTTTCCCTTCCTCCTGACCCTGGTTCATCATTGCTGTGATGTGATATCATGCAGCCCACCAAGAACCTTTAAAATCTGGTGGACAACTATGCAATAGATAGTACCTATCCTTGTATATCAATGCCTTTTCCCCCATAGATTGTAAGCTTGTGAGCAGGGCCTTCCTACCTCTGACAGTTAGTTTGTTATTACCCAGTTTTGACTTATAATTGTGTCCAGTTGTAAACCGCAGTGGAATTTGCTACACTATATAAGAAACTTTTCATAAATAAAAAAAAAAAAAATGTAGACGATGAAGAGACAGAATCCCCTCATAGCTCATACCCTGGCTGAGGCTAGAAGTCCATGAAAGGTAATGAGACTTTATAGGGTACATTTTCAGTTGAACCTGGTTGGAAATGGGTAGAGGACATGGGGTGCCACGAGAGAAGGGGATGGGAGGACAAAGGGCAGCTCAGGGGGAAGAGATGAGGAACATATGATGAGAGAGGTAAGAATGGAACAGGGCTGGTCTCAGATGAGGGGCCAGCCCACAGTAAATAGCCATAAACTGTAAGGGCTGGAGCTGGGTGCAGGGGACAGGAGGGCCCTGGAGGCAGGCAGAGAAGTTCTGTGGTAGGGAGGAGGTGAAGCAGTTGGAAAGGGTATTATCAGGGCTTAAAGTGGTCCTGTGGAGGTGGGGGAACTCACCTCGCCCGCAACGCCGCAGAAAGGTGTGTGGCCTCACAAGGAAGGGGCGTGGCCACACAAAAGTACCACCAATTCAAAATAATGCTTTACAGTAGCACAATCTTATTCACATTTTCCGCCCCACATACTAGTGCCCTTTACACACACAATGCCCACAATAGCAGAGTCCCCCTTTTACACAATACGGCAGACAGAGCCCCCTTTTACACAGTACGGCAGACAGAGCCCCCTTTTACACAATACGGCAGACAGAGCCCCCTTTTACACAGTACGCCAGCAGAGCCCCCTTTTATACATTACGGCAGGCAGAGCCCCATTTTACACAGTACGGCAGGTAGAGCCCCCTCCAAGGGCAAACGCAGGATTTTATGAGGGGGTTTTCCAGATAGATATAGGTATATATATATATATATATATATATATATAGGCACTCAGAGTTTTGAAAAAGTGCAAAAACAGACAAAAAGGGTGATATGGCGAGAGAGAGAGAGAATATCACCACCAGCAGCAGAAAGACTGGGCACCCAGAGCTGTGAAATGTAGCAACAGTTACCTGGAGGTCTTCATGTGGAGGGCGAGTTGTCTCTCCTGCCAGACGCCATGGGGTGTGCCATGGTTAGGGCCTCGGACTGTAATGCACAATCACTTGCAGACAGCGCTCCGGTGGAGGTGGGGAGGGCATTACAGGCCGCGGGTCACTAAGCCTAGGGGTGGGGTGGACTTTAAGCTGCTGCGCTGGCAGGGAGATGGGGAGTGGGCACGGGCATTACTGCCCGCCGCGCAGCCTCACAGTAAACTCCGGCTGTGGGGGGGATTGGGCATTACAGCCCGCGGCACACACTCTGGAGGCTGCGGCAGCGGCAGAGGGAGGGGGGGGGGAGGGCACTTTGAATCTGGCGCCGACTGTGCGCCATTCACGGCTCCTGGACCGCCAGCTAATGAGAAGCTGCCACTTGGCAGCTTCTCATTGACTGGCGGTCTGCGAGCCGTGAATGGCTCACGCCAGATTTTAAAAAAGCCTTCCCTTCTTCTGATTGGTGCTGCAGTCGGTCCGTGAGCCGTGATTGGCTGGCGGCCGCTGCCACCTTTACAATGGAACAGGGACATGATGCTGTGGCCGGGCGGAGGCAGAACTGGTTCCGCCTGCAATTAGAGGTGACGGAACACAGTTCCGCCCCGTTCCGGACCACTTTAACCACTGGGTATTATCTCCATCCTGACTCTACCCATATTAACTGTAGATGGCAGCTGCACTGCCTCCCACAACCCAGTACTTTGACTGGCGTATCTCAAATATTCAGAGAGGAAGGGGATGAGCCTCCTGCTTGACCCCCTGTTCTAGCGCCTATGTTTACAAGTTTGGAAAACATGGGAGGACCCCTTAGGTATTTATTAGGATTTATGCCAGTCTGTATGACAGATGGAATTAGACTCAGCCCCGTGCTATTCATTTGTGTCAATAACCCTGCGCGGTAAGCAGCAGTTGGTGCTTCCTCTCAACTGCAGGAGCTGCGAGGAAAGAAACACGATAAACACACCCTGTGGGGCTTACCAAATGGGGTAGTTCATAGAAAATGACAACTACTGTAGCTCCAGGCATTAAATTGACTCTGCCCCTGGTCTGCCTGGACATGTAAGCTCAGATCCACCGAGTAACGAAGTGCAGTGCTGTGATTCTATCTGTATATCAGTGGCTCACTGAAGTCTCTGATAGGTGCAAGGGTTTTGATAGTTTCCTCTGAAGTTGGGGATTACTTTTACTAGGTCTCTAGCAGACTTAGGAAGGATCACTGCAGTACATATACACCGCAGCAGTCCTTTTATCACTGGGTCGATTCATTACGGATCACTATTGAAGCTGAGAAAGCGATGTTCACAAATCTGCTATTGCTAAAATTCGCATATGAAAACACGCCCACCGATGCATTCGCAAATCTGCGTAGGTATTAGCAAAATTAACACCATCGACAGTTGAGGCTGACCCCAGCATACTCAATCAATGAGAATGCAGTCGCACTGGGAGCCATGTTTTGAACGCAGCATTCGCAGATGACGTCAGATACACGCCCCGAACACGACCATGACACGCCTGCATTTTCCCAACCACTCCCCAAAAACGCCATGTTACCACCCACAAATGGTCACTAACTTTCAATCAAAATGCGTTCTCTTTACAATTAGGCTACATAAGCAGTGCAGTCGCATTTTACCCTTCGCGCACACGTAATGCATTCACAGCGCATGCACAGTCTGCCGATAATCGCTCACTGCATGCAATCTTACATTTGCAATTGGTAAAGAATCAGGCCCACTGTCTCCATCTCAGGGGTGATTATAGTGAAGGTTTTCATTTTCTCCCATTTTAAATGTATTAAAATAATTTTTTACATTTGTTATTCTATTATTTATTTTTTACACAAAATAAATAATTTCAATCCATTTTAGTTATATGGAATATTGCACATCTTAATGCAATCAACATTGCCTAGTATGGTGTAAACATTTTCTCATTAATAGCATATGATATGGTACACAAATTATGAAACCTTTGAGCTAATTTTATTGTGCGTGGATTTAGATTGAAATATATATATATTTTCATTTTCCTGAAATGAAGTAAAGCGTGTAATTTGATAGTAGGTGGATTTGTAGGAGTGCACATGTGTCAATTGATGATACATTCTGGGCATCCCAATGCATCCAGACTGTACTGAGTAACAGTGCGGGGGCACAGCTCGCCTTCATTCCTGGTGACTAATGTCCAGGATGATCATATGGAGTTATGAATAATCAGAAGTAAAGAAACATGAAGTCTTCTTGTGTTGTTCTTCATTTTGGACTAGATTTTATTTTTTTGCAAATAATTTACTAACAATGACTAATGTAGGACAGATAAGATACAAAGAGAATATAATAGATGACTTGTCAAGTCCTATAATTCTTTCATACAAACTATCATTAGTGCTGGGTACACACTATGCCAATCACACGTCTGATCAGATTAACACTCCGTGTCCCCCGTATAGAGGCAAACACAGGATTTAGGCGCCGATTCAGCACTGATCACTATTGTGCTGAAATCGCTATGAAGTGATTTCAGCACATGTGGCATGCACGTATACCTGTGCGCACATGTGCAAGGTCCTAAATGGCATTTTCTTCAGTATGCAGTCTAAGTCGCAGCGGAGGGGGGAGGGGGTGGGAGCGGTGACGCGGCATCGACGCACAGGTTTTTTTTTTTTTTGGGGGGGGGGGCGGTCCAGACAATGGAAGGGGTGTCCACTGTCCAGACAGTTTGTGGGGTTGGCCACGGCAGATATGTGACATCACACGCAGCCACTGTGAGCCTAAAGATGGAGGGTATCCGTCTGCTTTCACAGCTAGGCTGTGCAGACAAAGGGCTACCCTTATCATGCGAGCGCTTCGCTGCTGAGTGAAGCGTTTGCATTTTAGCGGGGTGGGGGGGAAGGGGACCCGGCATGCGGGGCGGACTTATCCTGTGCTGGGCGTCCCCCCGCATGATAGTGTAGTGAGTTGTAGTTGAATCAGGGCTTTACTCTGATCACAGTTCTCTGTATCGGCATCTCCGCGATCGCGTTTTATCCTGAGGCGGAGTACACACCTATACAATTGACGATTGTACAGCTTTATTTGTATGAAACATAAAAGCAACACAGCTACAAGTAGTGTTCATTAAACTGGATTTGTAACAAATGTAATAATGTAATCACTTTATAAGGGCTAGCTTAGCAGAGAGTGTAAAATAGACATGCATTTAGCAGAAAATGGTAAAACAACTTAATTCACAGTTGCCTACCCTCCCTCATTCTGCAGGAGACTCCCTGAAATAATAGCAATCTCCCTGACTCCCTGAATAGACCAGCAATCTCCCTGATTTTACATTATGCCCACTATGAAGCTATTTCATTCTTTGGGGGGGGGGGATAAATCAGAGATACATACATTTAAATGGGATCATCAATGCAATTTCCCTGCATTGGTTATAAGGCACAATGATCCCTATGAATACATGCATTTTAAATAAGGTTTCTCGTGGTCACTTACAGTATATGGAATCTCTTGTAAAACACAATACACAAACAATTCCTGAAAAATCTCAATGTGTTTTCTTCAACAAGTAGATCTTACAAACTTTTGGACTCATCTACATTTCGATATAAGTCATGTTCATGACACGCCTCTCAGATGTAGCAGTACACGTCTGCGCTGATAGGTGTTACTGCCGAAATCTCCCTGAAATGTTTTTTCAAAAGTAGGCAAGTATGACTTAATTGCAGTATATGCAGTAACGCCGGGAGTACAGGTACAGTAGCTGACGTGCATTTATCATACATTGCAATTACATTTTCTCTCCACCTTGTCCTTTCTCCTATATCATTTTGTTGCGTACTCTAAGAATAAAGAAATTGACATGTATAGGCCAACATAATAGCCAGGTTGCAGGGAAGATATGTAGTTACGTCTAATTATTACCTTCGCCTATCCCTGTTATTTTGTTTTCAAGCAATTGTTGCCATTCACACAATTGTGTGGTGTTATATATACTGTATATATACACACAGAGCACAAGAAACTATGTAGTATTAATTCAATCCATAGAATTCCCATGTGACAATTTATTATAACCCTGAGCAAAACTACTGAGAGTATGAGACATATTGGGCCTGAGTCGTACGTAATGTGAACACATCCCTGGTCGCCTGCTGTGTATGGAATGGGAATGAACTGAAAATGGAATGATAATGCAACTTTATGCATGTCCTAATTAGTGATGAGCGCCTGAAATTTTTCGGGTTTTGTGTTTTGGTTTTGGGTTCGGTTCCGCGGCCGTGTTTTGGGTTCGACCGCGTTTTGGAAAAACCTCACCAAATTTTTTTTGTCGGATTCGGGTGTGTTTTGGATTCGGGTGTTTTTTTCAAAAAACCCTAAAAAACAGCTTAAATCATAGAATTTGGGGGTCATTTTGATCCCATATTATTATTAACCTCAAAAACCATAATTTCCACTCATTTTCAGTCTATTCTGAATACCTCACACCTCACAATATTATTTTTAGTCCTAAAATTTGCACCGAGGTCGCTGGATGACTAAGCTAAGCGACCCTAGTGGCCGACACAAACACCTGGCCCATCTAGGAGTGGCACTGCAGTGTCACGCAGGATGTCCCTTCCAAAAAACCCTCCCCAAACAGCACATGACGCAAAGAAAAAAAGAGGCGCAATTAGGTAGCTGTGTGAGTAAGATTAGCGACCCTAGTGGCCGACACAAACACCGGGCCCATTTAGGAGTGGCACTGCAGTGTCACGCAGGATGTCCCTTCCAAAAAACCCTCCCCAAACAGCACATGACGCAAAGAAAAAAAGAGGCGCAATGAGGTAGCTGTGTGAGTAAGATTAGCGACCCTAGTGGCCGACACAAACACCGGGCCCATCTAGGAGTGGCACTGCAGTGTCACGCAGGATGGCCCTTCCAAAAAACCCTCCCCAAACAGCACATGACGCAAAGAAAAAAAGAGGCGCAATGAGGTAGCTGTGTGAGTAAGATTAGCGACCCAAGTGGCCGACACAAACACCGGGCCCATCTAGGAGTGGCACTGCAGTGTCACGTAGGATGTCCCTTCCAAAAAACCCTCCCCAAACAGCACATGACGCAAAGAAAAAAAGAGGCGCAATGAGGTAGCTGTGTGAGTAAGATTAGCGACCGTAGTGGCCGACACAAACACCGGGCCCATTTAGGAGTGGCACTGCAGTGTCACGCAGGATGTCCCTTCCAAAAAAACCTCCCCAAACAGCACATGACGCAAAGAAAAAAAGAGGCGCAATGAGGTAGCTGTGTGAGTAAGATTAGCGACCCTAGTGGCCGACACAAACACCGGGCCCATCTAGGAGTGGCACTGCAGTGTCACGCAGGATGGCCCTTCCAAAAAACACTCCCCAAACAGCACATGACGCAAAGAAAAAAAGAGGCGCAATGAGGTAGCTGACTGTGTGAGTAAGATAAGCGACCCTAGTGGCCGACACAAACACCGGGCCCATTTAGGAGTGGCACTGCAGTGTCACGCAGGATGTCCCTTCCAAAAAACCCTCCCCAAACAGCACATGACGCAAAGAAAAAAAGAGGCGCAATGAGGTAGCTGTGTGAGTAAGATTAGCGACCCTAGTGGCCGACACAAACACCGGGCCCATCTAGGAGTGGCACTGCAGTGTCACGCAGGATGGCCCTTCCAAAAAACCCTCCCCAAACAGCACATGACGCAAAGAAAAAAAGAGGCGCAATGAGGTAGCTGTGTGAGTAAGATTAGCGACCCTAGTGGCCGACACAAACACCGGGCCCATCTAGGAGTGGCACTGCAGTGTCACGCAGGATGGCCCTTCCAAAAAACCCTCCCCAAACAGCACATGACGCAAAGAAAAAAAGAGGCGCAATGAGGTAGCTGACTGTGTGAGTAAGATAAGCGACCCTAGTGGCCGACACAAACACCGGGCCCATTTAGGAGTGGCACTGCAGTGTCACGCAGGATGTCCCTTCCAAAAAACCCTCCCCAAACAGCACATGACGCAAAGAAAAATAAAAGAAAAAAGAGGTGCAAGATGGAATTGTCCTTGGGCCCTCCCACCCACCCTTATGTTGTATAAACAAAACAGGACATGCACACTTTAACCAACCCATCATTTCAGTGACAGGGTCTGCCACACGACTGTGACTGATATGACGGGTTGGTTTGGACCCCCCCCAAAAAAGAAGCAATTAATCTCTCCTTGCACAAACTGGCTCTACAGAGGCAAGATGTCCACCTCATCATCATCCTCCGATATATCACCGTGTACATCCCCCTCCTCACAGATTATCAATTCGTCCCCACTGGAATCCACCATCTCAGCTCCCTGTGTACTTTGTGGAGGCAATTGCTGCTGGTCAATGTCTCCGCGGAGGAATTGATTATAATTCATTTTAATGAACATCATCTTCTCCACATTTTCTGGATGTAACCTCGTACGCCGATTGCTGACAAGGTGAGCGGCGGCACTAAACACTCTTTCGGAGTACACACTTGTGGGAGGGCAACTTAGGTAGAATAAAGCCAGTTTGTGCAAGGGCCTCCAAATTGCCTCTTTTTCCTGCCAGTATAAGTATGGACTGTGTGACGTGCCTACTTGGATGCGGTCACTCATATAATCCTCCACCATTCTTTCAATGGTGAGAGAATCATATGCAGTGACAGTAGACGACATGTCCGTAATCGTTGTCAGGTCCTTCAGTCCGGACCAGATGTCAGCATCAGCAGTCGCTCCAGACTGCCCTGCATCACCGCCAGCGGGTGGGCTCGGAATTCTGAGCCTTTTCCTCGCACCCCCAGTTGCGGGAGAATGTGAAGGAGGAGATGTAGACAGGTCGCGTTCCGCTTGACTTGACAATTTTCTCACCAGCAGGTCTTTCAACCCCAGCAGACTTGTGTCTGCCGGAAAGAGAGATCCAAGGTAGGCTTTAAATCTAGGATCGAGCATGGTGGCCAAAATGTAGTGCTCTGATTTCAACAGATTGACCACCCGTGAATCCTTGTTAAGCGAATTAAGGGCTCCATCCACAAGTCCCACATGCCTAGCGGAATCGCTCCGTGTTAGCTCCTCCTTCAATGTCTCCAGCTTCTTCTGCAAAAGCCTGATGAGGGGAATGACCTGACTCAGGCTGGCAGTGTCTGAACTGACTTCACGTGTGGCAAGTTCAAAGGGCAGCAGAACCTTGCACAACGTTGAAATCATTCTCCACTGCGCTTGAGACAGGTGCATTCCACCTCCTATATCGTGCTCAATTGTATAGGCTTGAATGGCCTTTTGCTGCTCCTCCAACCTCTGAAGCATATAGAGGGTTGAATTCCACCTCGTTACCACTTCTTGCTTCAGATGATGGCAGGGCAGGTTCAGTAGTTTTTGGTGGTGCTCCAGTCTTCTGTACGTGGTGCCTGTACGCCGAAAGTGTCCCGCAATTCTTCTGGCCACCGACAGCATCTCTTGCACGCCCCTGTCGTTTTTTAAATAATTCTGCACCACCAAATTCAAGGTATGTGCAAAACATGGGACGTGCTGGAATTTGCCCATATTTAATGCACACACAATATTGCTGGCGTTGTCCGATGCCACAAATCCACAGGAGAGTCCAATTGGGGTAAGCCATTCCGCGATGATCTTCCTCAGTTGCCGTAAGAGGTTTTCAGCTGTGTGCGTATTCTGGAAAGCGGTGATACAAAGCGTAGCCTGCCTAGGAAAGAGTTGGCGTTTGCGAGATGCTGCTACTGGTGCCGCCGCTGCTGTTCTTGCGGCGGGAGTCCATACATCTACCCAGTGGGCTGTCACAGTCATATAGTCCTGACCCTGCCCTGCTCCACTTGTCCACATGTCCGTGGTTAAGTGGACATTGGGTACAGCTGCATTTTTTAGGACACTGGTGACTCTTTTTCGGAGGTCTGTGTACATTTTCGGTATCGCCTGCCTAGAGAAATGGAACTTAGATGGTATTTGGTACCGGGGACACAGTACCTCCAACAAGTCTCTAGTTGGCTCTGCAGTAATGATGGATACCGGAACCACGTTTCTCACCACCCAGGATGCCAAGGCCTCAGTTATCCGCTTTGCAGTAGGATGACTGCTGTGATATTTCATCTTCCTCGCAAAGGACTGTTGGACAGTCCATTGCTTGGTGGAAGTAGTAAAAGTGGTCTTACGACTTCCCCTCTGGGATGACCATCGACTCCCAGCAGCAACAACAGCAGCGCCAGCAGCAGTAGGCGTTACACGCAAGGATGCATCGGAGGAATCCCAGGCAGGAGAGGAATCGTCAGAATTGCCAGTGACATGGCCTGCAGGACTATTGGCATTCCTGGGGAAGGAGGAAATTGACACTGAGGGAGTTGGTGGGGTGGTTTGCGTGAGCTTGGTTACAAGAGGAAGGGATTTACTGGTCAGTGGACTGCTTCCGCTGTCACCCAAAGTTTTTGAACTTGTCACTGACTTATTATGAATGCGCTGCAGGTGACGTATAAGGGAGGATGTTCCGAGGTGGTTAACGTCCTTACCCCTACTTATTACAGCTTGACAAAGGGAACACACGGCTTGACACCTGTTGTCCGCATTTCTGTTGAAATACCTCCACACCGAAGAGCTGATTTTTTTGGTATTTTCACCAGGCATGTCAACGGCCATATTCCTCCCACGGACAACAGGTGTCTCCCCGGGTGCCTGACTTAAACAAACCACCTCACCATCAGAATCCTCCTGGTCAATTTCCTCCCCAGCGCCAGCAACACCCATATCCTCCTCATCCTGGTGTACTTCAACACTGACATCTTCAATCTGACTATCAGGAACTGGACTGCGGGTGCTCCTTCCAGCACTTGCAGGGGGCGTGCAAATGGTGGAAGGCGCATGCTCTTCACGTCCAGTGTTGGGAAGGTCAGGCATCGCAACCGACACAATTGGACTCTCCTTGTGGATTTGGGATTTCGAAGAACGCACAGTTCTTTGCGGTGCTACTGCTTTTGCCAGCTTGAGTCTTTTCATTTTTCTAGCGAGAGGCTGAGTGCCTCCATCCTCATGTGAAGCTGAACCACTAGCCATGAACATAGGCCAGGGCCTCAGCCGTTCCTTGCCACTCCGTGTGGTAAATGGCATATTGGCAAGTTTACGCTTCTCCTCCGACAATTTTATTTTAGGTTTTGGAGTC